>NW_006399782.1:1115106-1120887 GCF_000299155.1 Elephantulus edwardii | reverse complement strand
CATACTTTGGACATGTTTTAAGGAGGGAGAGTTCCTTGGAGAGGGACATCATGCTTGGGAGGGTGGAGGGACGGCACAGAAGGGGAAGACCCTCTTTGAGGTGGATTGATTCAGTGACTGGGGTATTCGGGATGGGTGTGTCAGAGGCAGTGCGACTGGCACAGGCTAGAGCTGGATTTAGGGCTGTTGTACATAGGGCCGCTATGAGTCGCAAGCGACTCGATGGCACATAACAACCACCATCAAATGAAAATAGGAAAATTATAAACGTGGAAACATGAAAACAAAAGCAATGCAGAAAATCAGGAAAGCCACAACCAAAATTAATTCAGCATAAAAAAGTAGACAGAACAAAGAAACCATGAAAAGAGTGCAGCAAAGTGGCACCAATAAAAGTATATGTATTCATAATCATACTACATATGAATAGATTAAATAAATGTACCAGGCAAGAAAAAAGAGATGAACAAAACGGTTAAGAAACATGACCCTTCAGAATGCTGTCTAGAAGAGATACACTGTGAGACAGAGAGCCAAACCAAGATAATTAAAAATTAAAGAACAGTTAAAAATTTCAAGCAAGTGGGAATGAATCAGAACTCGTCGGGATGGAAGTATTAATGTCTGGTAAAAAAAGACTTCAAAGCTTAAAATCAGCATTAGGAGATGAAGAAGGACATATGACGATTAAGGGGCCCTTTGAACAAAAGTGTATAGAAATAGTAATTATGAACAGTGACAGAGATCAAACAGACCTAAATGTAAATAAAATATAGAGAAATTAATAATTCCACAGTAAGAGCAAACTTAACTAAATTCACATTTGATGAAAGACAGAATGACTGACTAGAAAAGACAAAGAACTGAAAAAATAGGGGAAATCAGCTTAATCCCATTGACATAAGTAGTTCAACTGTCAACCCAAAGACATATGGTTCGAATCCACCAGCTATCCTGGTGGTCAAAGATGGGCAATTTATAGTCTCTGTAGAACTGCTGGAGGGTAGGCTTCGACTCAACAGTACAGGACAACCACCACCACTCACTAAGACCAAAATACTCATCCATATAGCAGCACTTGAACAGCCTCTGAATAAACCACATGTTAGGTCACCAAGCAAACTTAAATAAAGAAAAAGCCAAAAAAAAAAAAGAAAAGAAAAAGCCATAGAAATACTGTAAGGCATCTTCTGAGATAACAATGCTATAAAGTAGGAGTCAACCAATAGAAGCTCAAGGTAAAAAAAAATTTTTAAATAATCACGGAAAGGTAATCATTTCCTACTTTAACATTACTGGATAATAGAAAAACAGAAAAAGAAAATACTTTCTTGAAACAAGAAAGAATGAAAAGATCATATACCAAAATCTTTGGGACACAGTAAGGACAGTATTCAGAGTTGAATTTACAGGAATAAAGGCACATATCAAAAAAGAAGAACCAAAATCAATGCCATAATGAATTATCTCCCAACAATTAGGGGGGAAATAAACCTCACCAAACAAAATAAACAAACCCAAAACAGTAAGCAAAGTCTAAAGTCTCTAGAAGAAAGGAAATAATAAAGACTAGAGGAAAAGAAAATGAAGAAAGAAGAAACACTAGAAAGTGTGGTTCTTTTAAGGGCTTACTGAAAGATACAGGCCATGAGCAAATCTAACAAAGGGAAAAAAGATAAGATGCAAATGAAACAAACATAAATGAATGAGGTTACAACAAAACCAACTGAAATAAAAAGGATAGTAATAACACAATACTTGGAGAAGCACATCGTGTTTGGAAGAGTGGAAGGCCAGTGCTGGAGAGGAAGACCCTGTATGAGATGGATCGATAGACACTCTGAGTTGGGGTAATGGAGTAGGATAGGGCTGGCTCAGGGCTATTGTACATAGGGATGCTATGAGTCACAGGCGCCTTGATGGAACATAACAACAAGAACAGAATACTATGAAGAACTATAGAGAGCTGTGGTGGCTTAGTGATAAGAAATTGTGCTGCCAAGAGAAAGGTATACAGTTTGAATCTACCACGAGAAAGACAAGCAATCCCCTCCCATTCAATTTACTGCCTCCAAAAACTAGAGTGTCAGCTATGGGTCGGTTCCAACTTGACAGTGTACAACAACAACGTGAAGAATTATACTCCAACAAATTTGAAAATCTACTAGATCTGCAAGAATCCACACAGGTAGAAAATGTAAACAAAAGAAATTACTAAACAAAAGAAGAAGAAGAGATTAAGTAGGCAATACAAACACTTTCAATAACAACAACAACAACAACAACAACAACATGAACATGAACAACAAAATTCTGGCCAAGACAGCTTCATCAGTAAATGAAACTAAACCTCCAAAGAAGGTCAGACATCAGTTCTACGCAAACTATTTAAAAATACAGAAAAGGATGGATTATTCTGGAATTCACTCTATGAAGCAAGCATAACACTGATATCAAAACCAGACACCGTTATTATAGGCTAGGTACTGTCGTGTCAACATTGACTCAGTGACTGACAATAAGAGTGAAAATTTGAGCTAATCCTGCTCCACCCACAATCTGTCATCCAAGCCTGTTGTTAAGAGTAGAAAAAAAAAAAAAAAAAAAAACCAAACAAAAAAAAAAAAAAAAAAAAAAAACAAAAAAAAAAAAAAAAAAAAAAAAAAAAAAAAAAGCCAATCCACTCATTAAAGATATTCTTTTTCTCTGACCTTCCATGGTTCTAAGCATGTCTTTTTTTCAAGAAATGGCTCTTCCTGGTAACAAGCCTAACTTAGACAAGATAGTTTCACCATCCGTGGTGAAACACCATGCTTCAAACAGAAGCACTTATTCCAAGACAGAAAAGTGTGTTGTTCTGGGATATCCAGAACTTTTCTCCAACTCCAAAATTCAAAGGTATTGATTCTTCTTCACTCATCTTTATTCACTGTCTAACTGATATGCTCAGGAAGCAAATGAAAAAACAAAACAAAAAAACCCATAGCTTGGATCAGCCTAGCACTTTAGTACTTTAGAAAGGGCACTGTTGTTGCTGTTCTGGGCCACTGAGTTGCTTGTGACTCATAATGACCCTAAAACAATAGCTCTGAAGTCTGCCATATCCTGAGCCAGTCTCACTCATTCTGACACTCCTACTCCTATTACCCCAGTTACTGTGTCAATCTATCCTATCTGGGGCTTTTTCTCCTGTGTTGTCCCTCTACCCTTCTAAGCATAATGTCCTCCAAGCACTCCTGGCCATGTGCCAAAAGTATGCGATATGAAGTTTCAAAATCCTTGCCTCCATAGAGCAGCTTGGTTTCATCCTCTCCAAGAAGGGTATGTTTATTCTCTTGGTAGTCCTTGGTATGTTCAAGAATCTTTTCCAGCACCACAACTCAAAGGCATTGATTTTTCTCTGTCATCCCCAGTCACTATCTGATGCATCGCAAATAACGCATAGACTATGGCCTGGATCTGGTGCACTTTAGCCCCAAGATGGACATTATCACTCTTTAGGACTCTGGAGAGGTCCTTCTGTCTTTGTAATGACCTTTTGCTTTACAAAGGTCTGACAGCAGATTTTCCCAATGCAACATGTCTTTTGATTTCCTGACTAGTGTCTCCATGGGTTTTGACTGTGGACAACACAAGAAGACACAGTTGACAACTTCAATCTTTTCTCCATCTATCATGATACTGCCTATTAGTCCAGTGGTACAGATTTCTCCTTTCTTGATGTTGAAATGTAATCCATTTTGAAGGCTGGAGTCTTTGATCTCCTGCAGGAAGTGCTTTAATTTCTCCACTTTCTGAAAGTAAGACTGTGTCGTCTGTGTAATGTAGGCTGTTGATGAGTAGAGTCTTCATATAGTACAACTCCTTGGATTATCTGCTTAGCATACAGATTGAACATGCCTGGTGAAAGGATACAAACCTGACACACACCTTTCCTGATTTAAAACCATGTAGCGTTCCTTGTTCTGACAAATGCTTCTTGTTCTCTGATTAGGTTTTGCCTGAGCACAGTTAAATGTTTTGGGATTTTTGTTTTTCTCAATGCTATCCAAATGACCTACACAGTCAATTGCTTTGTATAATGTCACAAGTAAACATCTTTCTGATATTCTTTTCTTTCAGCCAAGATTCATCCTGTCATGATCAGCAATCTCATTCTATGGTCTCTTCTGAATTCAGCTTGAATTTCTGGAAGTCCTCTGTCATGAACTATTCCAGCTGTTTTTTAATGACAATGAGAAAAATTTTACTTGCATGTAATACTAATGATATTGTTCAATAACTTCCATACTGCTGGATCATGTTTTCTTCTGCAATGGGAACAAACATGAATCTATCAAGTGATTACTTGTAGTGGTCTTTCAAATTTCTTCTGACTAGTGAACATGTCTAGGCCTGTGTCTGTTTGTTAAAACTGACATAAACATCACTAAAAAAGATGATGATAAACTAATATCCCTTATACACACTAATGGAAATATTCTCAACAAAATCCTCACCAACAGAATCCATAATAACATCCTATAGAAAATTCCTTGATCATGTTTAAGTGGAATTTATATCAGGTATGCAAGAATGGTTCAACATTAGAAAAATCATCAGTGTAAGCCACCACATGAACAAAACAAAGGAACAAAATATGATTAAATAAAAACCTCAAAAAACAGGGAATAAAATGGAAGTTCCTATCATAATCAAGAGCATATATACAAACCAATGGTCAATATAATTCTCAACAGAGGAAAAATTGAAGCCATTCTTCTTGGGAACAGAACCCAGACAAGGGTGCTCTTTTATCAGCATTCTCAACCAATTCTGTAATGAAGTCCTAGTAGAGCAACATGCCAAGAAAATGAATCCAAATTGTCAAAGAGGAAGGAACACTCTATTTGCAAGTGATATCTACATGCAACAAATCTAAAGGGCTCAGCAAAAAAATTTAATCTAACTGACCAATTCATTAAAGGTGCAAAGGTCTTTCAATTATTTCCTTTGTATCTGAAAGTTGCTACAGAGTTGAACTGCAGTGTTTAAGAAGAGTACTGAATATTCCGTGGACTGCCAGAAGACAAATCTGTCTTGAAGGAAGCACAACCAGCGTGCTCCTTAAGTGGCAAGGATGATGAAACATCATGACACATTCTGTGAAAATGTTGTCAGGAAAAGCCTTTCCTTGAAAAAAAGTCATTATGCTGGGAGAAATTGAGGGTCATCTAAAGAAAGGAAGATCTTCTGGGAGAGAAAGAGGGTCTTCTAAATAGAGGAAGACCCTCAAGGAGATGGACTGGCACAGTTACTATAACACTGGGCTTTAGCATGTAAAAGACTGTGAGGATGATGTATGATAGGGCACAGTTCCAATCTGTTTTGATAGATTCACTATGGCTGACATAACAGCAACAAACACCACCAGCAACGAAATAAAAGAACAGTGAACTCTTGAGTATTTATTAGGGATCTGAAGTGTTAACCGAAAGGCAGTGCCTCTGGTGGTTCAAATTCATCAGAGTTTCCACTGGAGAAAGCTAAATAATATTTACTAGTTCTATTTTCGGCCTGAGAAACCCAAGAGAGGGCCAGTTTTTAGTCAGTTCAACTTGATGGCAATGAACTGATTTGTATCAGACAATGACAACAGTCCCAAAGAGGGATTAACTAAAACAATATCACTGTCACATGCCAAAACAGTTGTTGTTATGTGCCGTCGAGTCGCTTGCGACTCATAGCGACCCTATGTACAACAGCCCTAAACTCCTCTCTGTCCTGTGCCAATCGCACTGT
>NW_006399782.1:1084358-1114187 GCF_000299155.1 Elephantulus edwardii | reverse complement strand
CATTTCTCCTCATAGAGCCCAGCCTCCCGGATAATCTGTTCTGCATATAGGCTGAAAAGGTATGGAAATAGGATGCATCCCTGGCGTACGCCCTTCCCAATTTTGAACCATGCAGTGTTCCCTTGCTCTGTTCTGGCGACTGCCTCCTGGTCCATGGCAGCATCTGTTAACTGAAATATGTCAATTGGTATACCATCTATTCCTGGAGCCTTATTTTTTGCCATTTCCTTCAGAACAGTATATCCTCAAAATATGGGTTGTGAATTCTAGCATGGGCCTGTTATAATCCCATTTAGGAATGGGTTATCTTTGTTATATGAATGAGGCAGGATTAGAGTACCATGTGTGTTTCAAGTCAAACTCTTACAGAATATAAAAGGAACTTATAAAGCAAACATAGATAGAGGCAGACAAAGGCCCACGCCTGTGGAGACAATCAAGGAGCTAAGAATAAGAAGAGGAGTAAGAATATTTTCAGTGGAAACTCTGATGAAGTTAGATTCTACATTTATAGAAGTTAACAGAGAAAGCATTCTGGAACTGGCACCCTCAGTTCAGATTTAGAACCTTACCCCCCCGCCCCCACCTCCCCGATTTACAACTGTGAGGAAATAAATTTCTGACTGGTGAAGTCACTCACATTTGATACTTCTATTCAAGTAGCACTAGATAATGACGATAAGCTTGGTGGCCAAATAAAAATTTTAACAAGACTTTTTTGAGTATATAAATGAAAAGAAAGAAGAAACATATTGCAAAAACATTAATATTTTAGACATAAACAGAGAAACAATTCTCTATCAGATCTGAAATTTCCTCCCCAGTTTCCTTTTCAGGAATAAGACTAATAATTGTGCAGAGACAGAATATTCATGAACTAAGTAAAAACACATTCTTAATCCTCGCTAAATTGTTCTATAAATTCAGTACAATTTAAAATTAAATTTTAGTTCTGAAATTTATAATGAAATTCAATGAACTCAGAACCTAAAAATAAAGTGTGTTTTTTTTTTTCAGTTTCAAATTTTTTAAAATTCATTTTAATGAACGTTTACAGAGAGTTAGGGTTTCCGTTCATTATTGGACTTTTCTCCCTTCCCACCCCTCCTCCTCTAATTCGCTCTTCTCTTTAAAAAGTAAACGAAAAATTCTTTCATTGTTATGCAATCCTTCCTCCCAAGTCCACTCCACTGTGCAGCCTTCATTCTGGACTCTTGTCATGACAATAATACCTACTCACATATCCCTTCCCCCCCCCACAAATCCCTTTTAAACAGTTTTCTCCCTCATCTGTTTCAATGCAGTATACATTATTTATTTCTTCTTTCTCAGTCTTTCCTCAATCCCGAAGTCAGTCCAGTTTTACAACAGTGGCACTAAAAATAATCTTAATGAATAACAAAATTTATGAACTTAATTTAGTAGAAATTAAGACATCATAATGCTAAGATATGCAAAAGAACATATCAGTGAAAGTTAAGTCCATAAAGAATCATATGTAACATTTGTATATTGTCTATCAAATATATAATAAGGGAGCGCTAGTGCTGTTGTTCATAGAGGAGTTGCACTGCTAACCAAAATGTCACTCCTGTCTTTTGTGGTTCAAATCTACCAGCCACCCTGAAGGAGAAACATCTACTACAGTGGTACTTACAGGAGAAACACAATAAAGGGTCAACTAAGAGGCAGTTCAAACTTGATGACAATGATCTGGGAACCAAATATACTAAAAAGGAGGAAGAACCTCAATGGCAACAACAGGTTTAAGAACAGAGATTGTGAAGATGCTGCAGGAATGGGCAGAGTTTCATTCTGTATGCCAAAGAGTTAGTGGAAACTCAACGACACCTAACAGGAAAACCAATAAATACTGCTGTACAGTTGCGGAAATGATGATTCTCTTGCCACCCCTCAACCCAGCTCCTTAAACTGAAGTTTGGGTAAGAGTTTACAAAGCAAATTAGCTTTTTATTCAATACTTTCTACACACTGCATTCTGTAACATTAGCTGTACCAGTATTTTTTTGCTTTCCTTCTCTCTGGGTTCCTCATTTCATTTATTACTTCCTGTCCCTTTCTGCCTTCTGCCCTTCATATTTCTGAGGAATGCTCCCTCTCTGCCGCTGAGTCAGAACTGATTCACAGCTGACGCTTCAGCAGGTTTTCAGAGGTTGTAAATCACACAAGAAGTGATTGCCCAGCTTCTTCCCTCTGAGCTCCTGGTGGATTCAAACCTGCCATAGAGGTGTCGCCTCTGGATTAGCAGCACAATGATCTAAGGACTATGCCACCAGAGTTCCTTTTCTTGCATGTATGTCTTGTATATTTCTGAGGAGTGTGCTTCTCATGAATGTTTCTAGTTCACTTTATTGGCCTGTCTATTGTTTGGCTGAAAAATGCTTCCCAGGGGTAAGTTCATTTCTACGTATGAAGGGAATAAAAGTACCTTAGTCTTGAAAGTTCCACCAATCTCTATCAGATCCGTAGCTAAGTTTTGTTGTTCTTTTAAATTTATTTAATAATGCTGATGTTATTCAACATAGCCCTCCCACTCTGTCCAGGGCTTTCTATTGTGACCCTGAGTAGAGCAGCTGTTTGTGATATATTCAGGGTAGTAGAGTTTAAAATCTGTGCGGTCTATTGGTCTTCTGGATGGGGTATTTCCTTGAGTCTTACTTTTCCTCCTCTAAGTGGGGGATGATAAACAGTTGTATTATTGATGACTATTCGCAAGCTTTTAAGACTCTACTCACTAATCATCAAAGTAGGCTGCAAAAAAAACCAAACAAAAACACAAAAACACAGTAGGCTGCCGAATATGGTTTTGTGAACTATTTTATGCCACCTGATCCCAGTAACTCCCAAAAATATGGTTCCAAGTCCCCAAGTCCAGGGATATATTCCTTCAAAACTTTTGGTTATGGCCAAGAAGTTTTCTTTGTACACTATATGATCTGCTATATACATGAATATATTTGTAATACAAATAAAGAAAAAAATAATCTCTTCAATAAAAGTTAGATAAGTAAAAATTGCTGTAGTTGTTTGATTCACAGTGACTTTATGAACAACTGATCTGAATCCTGTGCCATTCCCACAATCTCTGACCCACTCACGTCCATTTCTGCAGTCATCACATCTTGTTGAGGTGATGACTCTCAACCCATTTGGTTGAGAGTCAACCTCTCTTTTGCTCCCCCTCTACCTTCCCAAGCATGATGACGCTCTCCAAACCTCTCCTTGCAACATGCCCAAAGTATGTGAGAGAAAGCTTTGACATCCTTGCTTCCAGGGAGTACTCTGGCTGTACCTTGTCCAAGACATCTCTATTTGTTCTTTTGGGAATCTATGGAATATTCAGTACTCGTCTCCAACATCACAGCTCAAATGCACTAATTCTTCTGTCATCCTTAGCCACTGTCCAGCTCTCAGACACATAGCAAGTAACTGAAAAAGACTGTGGCCTGAATCAGGCACATCTTAGTCGTCAAATGTATACACACATCATTTCAGAGGTTGTAAATCACACAAGAAGTGATTGCCCAGCTTCCTCCCTCTGAGCTCCCGGTGGATTCGAACCTGCCTTAGAGGTGTCGCCTCTGGATTTGCAGCACAATGATCTAAGGACTATGCCTTAATAATCTGGAGAGGTCCGTGACTATAAACTTTCCTAGTGCCTATGTTTCTTGATCTCCTGACTGCTAGTACTAAGCATATTAATTATGGAGCTAAATAAGATGGAGTTGTTGACAACTTGAATCTTTTCCCATCTATCATGATGTTTCTTATCGTTCTAATGGTCAGAATTTTTGCCTTCTTGATGTTGAGATGCAATCCATACTGACGGCTGCAGTGTTTAACCCTTCTGTAGCAAATGCTTCAAGTCCTCACTTTCAGCAAGCAAGGTGATGTTATCTGCACAATAAAGACGAATCTTTCCCCAATCCTGATGCCACATTTCTCTTTATAGAGTTCAGTGTCTTGATTAGTTTGTTCAGCATAGAGATTAAACAGGTATGGAGAAAGGACACAACCCTGATGCACACTCTTCTTAATTTTAAACCATGCAGAATTCCCTTACTCTGTTCACACAACAGCCTCTTGGTGGAAGTATAGGTTTCACATAAGCACAATTAAGTGTTCTGAAATTCTCATTCTTCTCAATGTGAGCCATAATTTGTTATGATCCACACAGACATTTGCTATATATCTACATCTATATCTGACGAAATTCACTTAAAGCACAAAAAACTTCCTTCAAGCCAGTAACAAAAAGGCAGATAAAACAATAGAAAACTGGTAAAGTAATGCAATACACATTTAACAAGAGATGCCAGTCAAAGGTCACTGAGAATACTCAAAGGTGCTAAGTATCATTAATCATCAGGGAAAAGGAATAAAATGACAATGAGATGATCCTGTATAGCTCCCACAATTACACCAAACCAGTATATTCTCAGTATATTATACTGAGAAAGGACTTAATGGAGATTTCTGAAAAAGGTAGATATGGCAATGACTGTCAGTCTAGAGACTGAGGTTCGCCTAATCCAGGCCATGGTCTTAATTACTTGCTATGCATCAGAGGCTGGACAATCACAAAGAATGATAGAAGAATCGGTGCCTTTGAATTGTGGTGCTGGAGAAGAGTCTTGAACATACCTTGGACTGCCAAGAAAACAAACAGGTCTGTCTTGGAGAAGGTGAAACCAAGTTTCTCCTGGGAGGCTAGTATTTAAAAGCTCTGTCTCACATACTTTGGGCACATGGCCAGGAGAGATCGGTACTTAGAGAAGGACATCATGCTTGGACAGGTGGAGGGACAGTGCAGGAGAAAAGATCCCCAATGAGATGGAATGATACAGTGACTGGGACAATGGGGGTTGTATACAGGGTCATTATGGATTGTAGGCGACTCAACAACAACAACGACGACAAAAGATATGTTTTATATTTTGATCAGGGAGATGTAAACACGGGCACATACATTATACAAAAATGTGTTTGAGACAGTGAGGTTGGCACAGGATAGAACGGCGTTTAGGGCTCTTGACAAAGGGTCACTATGAGCCGCAAATGACTCGACGGCACATAATAACAAACAACGTTAAAAAAGGCTATCTTTTAAATTTTAATTTAATTGATGAAGTAAATTTGAAAAAATATTAAAAGATATAAATAAGACCATATAAATGGAGCCTAACTACATTTAAGAACAGAAAGACCCAAAATGATAAATATGTCAATTCTCTCTAGCACACATCTTGGAGAAGTTCATTCTTTTTCTCTGTGTGTATCAGTGGGTGGAGAACAAGACAAACCAATATTGAAATTCAAATGAAAGCAAAAGTTCAAATAATGGTAAGGCAATTCTAGGTAACTTGCTTTAGGAGCTATCAGTAAAATAGTTTATTTATTCCTCTGCACTATTTCTTATGTAAAAATATTTTCATAGACACTTGCTATTTTTCTACTTTAAAAAAAGAAGCTTTTTCCATGGTTGAAAAATTAACTTTTTTTCCCCCGTATCAAAATTAGGATACTATGTTAGGATACAAAAGTTAGGATACTAAGCAAAGACAGGAACAATAGCTGGAAGGTGCCTAAGGGTTTTAGAAGGTTCCTCCCAATCGCTTAAAATACAGAATATGAAAACATACTTGTTACTAATGGTAACTGTTCAGTAAAAAGATAGTGGATAAGACCAAGACCATTTATGGATAAAAAAAGATACAGTGCAAAATCTGAAGAACAATTCTTAGAAACAGTGGTAGCTAAGCCATTACAATGAGAAAGAAAGCAGAGTATGTAAGTAAACATAGAGCTAAGAAGATAAGCTTTAAAGTGTAAGGGTGTATTCTGGAATATAAATATATTCCATGAAATATAAATTAAGTCATGACTGAATAAAGGTTTGAGAGGAACAAAGAAATCTCTGAGGGACAGAGTGACTTAGATAAGAAAATGCAGGACTGCAGATCAATAAGGGGGCCCTACCATAAGGTCATTATGTAAACAGTAAAATTCTGTGCTTTACTCGAGTAATTGTTTTCCTTTCTGAAAGCATATATGAAGAAGACAGCAGAGTTAAGGTGGAATGAATGTCGAGTTTAGCCAATAAGAAAGGAGGAAGAAAAGGAGAAGACAAATGATGAAATAGATTTACCTAAAAACAACAGCAGCAACATTCTGCTTAAGATAATGAACATGACTGTAGCTGTACAGTGGCAGGGACCTACCTTGAACCTATAAGTTTACCCAAGACTCAGAAGAAGACATGGAATGTTGCTGGATCGTGACTGAGACGCAAGGCAACTTAAAGTACTTACTAGTAAAGATCAATGATCACAGTTCATAGTATAGATTATTCCTGATTCTGAAGAAAACAAAAACTCTCACAACTGAACTGATAAACAGTATCAAGATGAATGATAATTTAAAAAGCCAGAGTTGTCAGTAATTTATCCCATTCAGATTGACTACTAGTGTCTATGAAACTAAAAGTAGGAGTAGAGAAATCAAGAGATGTATTATTGGACTGCACAAATCTGCTGTAAAGATATCACTTATATGGCTAGGGTGTGCTTGATCGCACCCTATGATCTATCAATCAGCTCATATATATATAAAAGCTGGGCAATAAAAAAATGAAGACAAGAATTACTGATACACTTGAACTGAGATGCGGATGAAGAAAAGTCAACAGGGGTGAAATGTCAAAATAACAAGTAAGTCTTGGAAAGAAACACAACCAGAATGCTCCTAAGAAGTGAGAATGGCCAGACCTCAACTTGTTTACTTTAGAAACATAAAGAAAACCAATTCCTAGAAAAGGACAACATAAATGTTAAAACAGAGAGTCTGTGAAAACTAGGGAAATCCTAATGAGATGGATGGACACAACTGCCACAATGATGGAGTCACACAGTCATCATCATGAGGATGACATAGGATTTGACCCCCTTTTGCTCTTATGTATAAGGTTGATATGATTCCTTAAATACTACACAAGACTAAATCTTTCAACTTTTCTTTTTTTTTTTTTTAAATCTTTCAATTTTTCATGCCATATTCTTATATATGTAAGGGACAATGCAACAGAAAAGCAATAGTTTTTGCCAGTTCTGTTAGCAGGAGTCCAGCTATTTGTGTATTTGGCTGCAATTAGGGCACCAATTCTCAATTTGTAGAATAAGTTTGTGTGTTTGGTTTTCTTAAACATATAGACAAAACTCAAAATGAGATTGATATTGGAAATAAATAAATTACTAGTAAATCTGCATATAACACAAATAACATAAAGCTTTCATTATAGTCTACAAATTAATGAACATAAAAATGTTAATTAAATAGTAAAATATTTTCCTCTGACACATAAAAAATAGACACTATCCTTGTTACTTAGAGAAGCTGAATACTATTAAAGAAATAATGTACTCACATTATTTAATAAACTAACGAGCAGATAATAAAGATGTATTACTGGAGGATAATATAAAAATGTCAAAATATTGTATTAGTCTGATTAGAGATGGTAATGAAATTTGAGTTTTAAAACTGAAATACTGATAATATATTTATATGCAAAATATATACTCATCAGTATTTCGAAAATTCTATACATTCTAAAGCAAATACTTCAAAAAGCAGATTATGAACAATAACATTTAAGATCTCACACATGACTTTTAATATTATCATTGCACAGAACAAGTAAAAGATTTCATTTTCAACCAACACAAAATACCTGAACATACATTTAAGTATTTTTTAGTTTGCACATAAAAAGAAAAACACCACTCTGCTAATAAAAAATGAAACTTTCGCTGTGTTTCACTGAGTCAATCAGAACCAAGTCATAGCTGATCCTTCAGCAGGTTTTCAGAGGCTGTAAATTATATGAGAGGAGACTGCCTCTCTCCAGGGTGGATTAGAACCTCCTGCCTTTGGGTTGGCAGTGGGATTCCTTGCCACTAAGTTATCACTGCTCCCTTTAAAAGCATTTATTTACTATAATAATATAAATTCAGTTCTACTCAACAAAATTGAATTTTACACAAATACAGTTAGGCAATCAACCAAGAGCTTGAAGGAGAAAGATAACTTCTGTTTTCATATAGCTAAGACCACAGAAGTATTACACATGAATTCTGAAAAGCCTTAAGTTTTAGACATATTTAAAATTTAGTGTCTCTCAAATACAGTACATGATTCAACTGTATCAGATACATCAGAATTACATATTTTAATAAAAATTTGTGCTCCATCTAAAACAAAACAAATTAGGATGCTACATTATTTGCAAATACTCTTTAGTGACTATTATTTACAATTGAGTTTAATACTAAAAGAAAATATTGTTACAAAATAGGTAAGAGGAAACAGAACTATAAAAATTCTGATTTAAAAGAAATTTTTACTTATTAGGTTAATATGTTTATCTCTTAAAAATATTTTTATATAGTTCTTAAATTTTACAGTGACAATTGTTCATTAAAGTGCATAAAGGTAAGAGCTTAAATATAAGCAGACTTACAGTTGGTGATATCAGGAGGTACATAGCCATCATTCATATACATACTTGTAGGTTTTGCCACTTTCAAGAAAACATAATCAGATGTGTTCTTTAGGGCAGTTACTGCTTCTTCATGAGTAACTTCTTCTAAACATACACTATTCACCTAAAAGAAAAATCCCAAAGACCACTTAAAGAATTCCTTTTCAGTTGCTGTATGTGTAGAAAGAAAATATCCAATTTTCTTCGCTAAGATGGACACTAGGGAGCTCTGGTGTGACAGTCAATAGGAAACTGTACTGCTGTGCTTGGGAGGGTAGAGGGACAGCATAGGAGAGGAAGACCCAGGAAAAGATAGATTGACTCAGTCAATGGAGAAATGGGATGAGGTCTGTCAGAAACAACGAGACTGGCTCAGGACAGGGCAGGGTTCAGAGCTCATGTACATACACAGGGTCACTGTGAGTTGCAGGCGATGCAACGGCACACAATAAAAATGGCTGCACCTCTCTTGGCAGTTTGAATCCACCAGGAGCCCCAAGGGAAAAAGATGGGTGATCTCTTCCCACGGGATTTAGACATTTACAACCTCGGAAACCTAATGGATTAGCTAGCTATGAGTTAATTCTGACTCGAGGACAATGAGTGAGAAATTCATAAAGGTGTTGTCAAGCTCAAAACCTTGCTGTATCTCACACCATCCTTACAATCCCTCAAGTTTACTGTCACAGTCACTGTTTCAATCCATCTTGTTGAGAGTCTTCCTCTCTTTCATGGACTCTACTTTTTCAAGCATGTAGTCTTTCCAGGGATTGGTTTCTCCTGACATCATGCCCAAGGTAAAGGAGATGGAGTTTCAATGACCCTTGCCTCTGAGGAGTACCCTGATTACACTTCCTCCAAGACAGACTTGTTTGTTCTTTTTCAAGTCCATAAAGTATTCTTCTCCAACATCACAATTCAAAAGTACTGATTCTTCTTTTGTTGTCCTTATTCATTATCCAACTTTCAGATGCACAGGAAGCAACTGAAAATAAGACTTGGATCAGGAGCACAGTACTTTAAACTGAAGTCCGTGCTATTTAGCACTCTGGAGAAGTCCTTGACAGCAGATTTCCTCAGTGTGGCGTGTATTTTATTTCCTGACTGCTGTTATCATGGATGTAGACTGTGGATCCAAGTAAGATGAAGTAATTGACAGTTTGATCTTTTCTCCATCTATCATGTTTGTTTTCTTGATGCTGAGCTTAAAATCCATACTGAAAACTGTAATCTCTGTTCTTTATATTCTTCAAGCAAGGCTGTGTCAGCTGCAAAACTGAAGTTATTAAAGAGTCTTCCTCTAATCTTGATGCCATATTCTTCCTCACAGAAGTCCAGCTTCTTAAATTATCTGCTCAGCACCCAGACTGAATAGGAATGGAGAAATATGTACAATCCTGATGAACACCATTCCAGATTTTATACCATGCAGTATCCCCATTCTATTTGAAACACTGCTTCTCAATTTATGTTTCGTATAATGCCAATTATTGTTATCCACCATGTATTATGATTCATACAGTGGAATACCCCGGCATAGTCAATAAAACCCAAGTAAACATCTTTTTTGTGGATAACATATACACAGCTTTCTTCAGAAACAGAACTGCTAAGTCAACGGGTATAAAGATTTGCCATTTTGACACACTCAAGTGAAAGTTTTACTTCTACTATAAATAGTCAAATTGTGGATTATTTGAGACCAGATGAAAGAAGTTAGGGAGATATGGAGGCACCAGTAAAGAAAAATGAGAATTGACCAGTGAATACAAGCCCAGCATGAGGTAAAGAGTGACTGTTATGCAAAATGAATGATGTTTGAAGAATGATAAAAGTATGTCAAGTACCTGATAAATTAATTTGGACTGTGGGTAAGAACTGAACTATTTCAAGAGTTATGGTAAGAAAAGCTTTACTAAGTAGATTTTAAGAAGCTTGCCAATATGGTTAATCTGCAGCTTACCAGTTCCCTACCCTCATGGAGAACCTATAAAGGAAAACATAACATTTAAGAAATTAAAAAAAAAAGAGAGAGAGAAATCCAATGGAGACAAAAGCTTGTTTGGAATTGCTCTGTGTGTGTAGGAGGATGACAGTGGGTGTTGGAAGTGGGCTGCAGCTTGAGGAGAGTGAGTAGTGTGCAAACTTAGAAAAACTATTTCAAGGTCTGCTCCGTTCTCTTTCCCATCATTAGCTCAAAATAATCCGTTTGCCTCTTAAGCTACAATAAGAGGTGTAAACAAAAGAAACATTTGAGATATTGCTGATGTATGAATTTTTACAAGTGGTCTGGAAAAAAGCTGGATTTTATTTATGTTACTAAAAACATACCCATTGACCCAACTCTGCTCTTAGATAAACATTCAAATGAAATCCTTGTACATGATCACCAGAAAATATAGCAACTTTTCCTAGTAATATGAATTCAAATATAACTCAACTCTGCACAATACTAAATTAGCTTCATGTGCTTCCTCAGATTCACTTGAGACCATTGGCTTTTCACTTTGGCTAGCTGCTACTACTGCGCTCACCTGGTCTCTTACGAGACCGCTCTCTCAAGATGTTTTAGAGCATGGTGCACATGTTCCATACTGTGAGAGCGCAACATCTTGGGAGCTCATTTCTGACCTGTTCAGGTCACTGAGGCTCTAGTTCTTTTCTTTTGGGGTTCAAGTAAAGTGCTGGGCCACAGTGTGTGGGAGCTGGCCTCCTTAACACTTGCCTAAATTATGCACAGTTAATCCCCAAGTAGCACATTCTGATTAACAAGAGACGAAAGACTAAAAAAGGGCAGGTCATAAATCCCAATGTTCTCTATCATTTACTTGCCTGAAGACTGTCTTACTAAGAAACTGTCCAGATTTTACTGTGAATTACAGGCAGCTCATGAATATAGAATCTTATACTGGTTTTCTATCATTCCCTTTCTCACAATCCATTTTCACTCACTCTTGAATTGCTGGGATCACATTTCCCAATTAAACTACAACATAAAACTTTTCTTCATGTTCTAAGTGAATAATTACTGATTGAAAGATGAATAAATGCTGTTCATGCAGCTCTAAGAAAAAAGAGGGCTAACCTCTATAAAACTTTGAGTAAAAAGGACAAGATATATTGCGTTAAAAAAGTATAAAAAGATAACATACAGCATAATAATTTAAGAAATTTTTAAAACAAGTGCCACTCAAAATATTTTGGCACATGTTTATAATTAAGTAGAGTTCTGGTAGTCTAGTGGTAAGGAGGTGGGCTGCCAACCCAATGCTACTCAGTTCAAATCCACTAGCTGCTCTGTGGGATAAAGAGGAGCAATCATGCCCTGTATGATTTACTGCTGTTAAAAACTCACTGGACTGTCAACTAAGGGTCTGTTCTGACTGGACAGTATCTAACAACAACATTAACATATAATTAGGCAAAATGTTAAAAGCAAAGGAAAGAGACACAATTCTAATTCTTGGCCTGGGTTAACTAATTTTCATGTCATAAAGAAGAATTACGTGAAAACAAATTTTCATTAAGAGTCTAATGATAATGAATCAATAAAAGAATTATGAGATAAATTCTATATATTGGCACGCCCAATTCAATAGTTAATAAAAAGAAGGGGGGAAAAAACCAAAACAACCAAATGAGAGAGGAATAGTGAGAGAAGGCAGGAAAGTGGCAAATAGAAACATAGCCAGAATCATTTTCCAGATTAATATTCATTATGGAAAATTTTCTATACAGAAAATTCAGAAATTATTGAACAATATCACTAATATCACATGCAAGTAAAAGACTGCTGAACGTCATTTAAAGAATGACTAAAACAGTACACAGATAGGGACTTGCCAGAAGTCTAAGTTGTACTAACAAGGTCATAGCATGAGGGATATTACTGCAATGTCAGATGGCTGCTGACTGAAAGCCAAGAATACCAGACTAATGTCTATCTGGGCTTTATTTATGAGTGAAAGGCAGTTTCACTGTGTGGATCCTAACAAATTATGGCTAACATTAAAATGAAAAGGAATTCCAGAACAGTTAACTGTGCTCATGTGAAACCTATACCTAGACGCTGTTGTGCCTATCAAGCAAGGGAACATTACATGGTTTAAAATGAAGAAAAGTGTGTGCTGGAGCTATATCCTCTCTATATTTCTATTCAATCTGTATGCTGAGCAAATTATTCAAGAAGTTGGATGCTATAAAGAGGGATGTGGCATCAGGGCTCCAGGTAATCATGCTTGGAAAAGTGGAGGGACAGGGAAGGAGATGATCCTCTACAAAGTGAATTGATACAGTGATGGCAGCAATGGGTTAAAATGTGTCAGAGACTGTGAGGACAAGGCAGGGTTGACATCTGATGTTCACAGGGTCACTATTCTTTTGGTATGGAGATGACACAAACTTGCTTGCTGAGACTGAGGAGGAGAAGATCAAACACTGCAGACTTCATTATGAACTGCATTTTAACGACAAGAAAACAAAAATTCTCAACATTGGACTGACAGGCAACATAAAGATAAGATGGAGAAAAGACTGAAACTGTCATTGACTTTATCTTACTTGGATCCCCAATTGATACACTTGGTTATCAGCAGTCAGAAGATGTCCTGCATTGGGAAAATCTGAAGTCAGGGACCTCTCCAAATTACTGAGGAACAATGTTGTTAATTTGAGAAGATGCACCTGATGCAGATCATGGGTGTTTTTAATCACTTCCTACGCTGTTGAGAGCTGAACAATGAAAAAGGATGACAGAAGAGTGACTGATTCCTTTGAACTGTTGTGCTGCAAAAGAGTACTCAATATCCCATGGGCTGCTAACAGAACAGACAGATATGTCTTAGACAAAGTGTAAGTAGAGTGCTCCTTGGAGACAAGGATAGTGAAGTTTTGTCTCAAATACTTTGGGTATGGTCTTAGGGGAGGCTATTCACTGGAGAAGGCCACCATGCTTGAAAAGGCGGTGGGATGGCAAAGGAGAACATGACATTCCCCAAGATGGAATGATACAGAGATGGCAGTAGCAACCGATTCAAGTGTGTGGATAGAACAAGGTGCAAATCTGATGTTCACTCTGAAGGTCACTCTGCATCATACTGACTAAATGACACCTAATAACATCATGCAGAAATTCTGAAGTCTGTTAGGAAAAAATAGGCATCAGAAAGATGAAAAGGCTGCTTATACTTACTGCTAAAAGTTTATCTCCAATCTGAAGTTTGCCATCTTTATGGGCTGCACCTCCCTCAATGATTTTGGTTACATAGATACTATTATCCCCAGGAATATGCTGATTTCCAACACCTCCAGCAATACTGAACCCAAGACCTGCATGGAAAACAGTAGTTTTAGATTTTCAATGTTAAATGTCAACTTAAGCTCAGGGTAAAAATAAAATGAGATACTTTTATTACATTCATCTTAAAAATGGAATTGATCTATTTAGCAATCAACTTTTAAAACACTATTATAAATTCTGCAACAAGTCACTATTATAAATTTTCAAATTCATTGTCTCTATGTTGGAAACTATTCATAGCTGACCCTCCAGAGAATTTTCAGAGGTGGTAAACTGCAAAGGAGAAGACTGCTCATTCTTTCTCTCAAGGAGGTGCTGGTGTTGAACAGACACTACCTCTGGGCATCTCCCTATTCCATCCCTATGCCATCAGAGTGCCCTATTATAAATAGAAACACACCAAAAGTTATACACTTCTAAAAATTATTCATCATACATAAAACTGATTTACCAAGTCCTGAAATCTCATCATAAATAGACAAATGTGTAAGTATAAAGAGACAATGTAAAATAATGGAGAAAAAAATTTTGCTTCAACCATAAGTGCTTTTCTTAGCAACTTATTTCATACCATCAGAAGACTAAAATAATTGAGAAAATTATCCACTGGTAGTGTTTACTACCAGAACAGGCTTTGGAAATGGTATTTTTATTCTTTTTCTAATATTTCAAATTACAAACTTGTTAAAGAATCCTTGTAATTCATAAGTAACATGCTTTCAATACTGAGTAGATGCTCATGTCTCTTGTTTCTTTTGCTGTTATTGAACTTTGGGAATTCTAACTCTCCCCTGATGCCTCATATTAAAAGAAATATTTCCATTTATTCTAAATACTACAATTCAGAGATCACATCTTAACAGTCCTCACTAGAGAAGAAACTGCTCCTCACACACCCATATATACTTTGAAACTAGCCACACCCATATTGGATTTTTAAACTAGCCTGTGGAACTACATTTAAGGTATTTTGTAGAAGGATGATTATAAGTTAGTATCAACACTGTACTTGACTTCAAAGTTCAAGGACAAGGAATATTTAGGCTTTTTTAATGTTAACTGTCTTTCACACAATGGTACGTCATAAAAAGAGCAACAAACTGGCTTACAAACATGTAGATTTTGTACCCTATTTTTAAAAGCGACAGTTTAGTGGTAAGGAGTTGCACTATCAACGCAAAGGAAAGCAGTCTGAATCCATCAGATGCTCCAAGGGACAAAATTGGGCAATCTTTTCTTATGCAATATTCGGCCTCTGAAAACCTGTTGTACGGTCCAACTTAGTTCTGATTCAATGACACACAACAACATTAAAATTAATTCCTTGGAAAGGGACATCATGCTTAGGAAGGTGGAGGAGCAGTGAAAGAGAGAAAGTCCCTTAACCAGGTAGGCTGACACAGTGACTGAGGCAATGGGCTTGACCCTGCCAGAGATTGTGAGGATGGACCAGGACTGGACAATTTTCTGATAGGTTGTTCACAGGGCTACTATGAATTGTACTCAACCACACTTAATAAAAACATCAAAATTTTAAATAAAAAAAAACATTTACAGAGAATTTGGATTTCCATTCATTCATTGCTGCACTTCTGTCCCCGCCAGCCCTCTCCCCCCCGCCCCCCAGTTCGCTCCTCTCTTTCAAAAGTAAAAGAAAGACTCCCTCCCTGGTACACAATCCCCCCACACCCCTCCCACCTCCCCAAGTACATTCTACTATGCAACCTTAATTGTGGACTCTTGTGATAACCATAATACCCTATCATACATTGCTTTTAAATTATTCAGTCCCTCATCTGTTTCAGTGCAGTATATACAATTTATCCAGTTTTTTCCAGTCTTACCCCCACCTTGATAAGTAATAAAATTTATTTATGATCACAGCAGTAAAAAGCATGTAAAGAATATAGACTAACAAAAACTTTCAAAAGGCCGTAATCTTAGTAGCAATACAGACATTCTACTTACAATTCAGCAGAAATAATACAAAAACTATATTCACAAATTCAGCAGAACTCATCAGTACTGTCCAGCTTAGAACATGTATTATAAATAACTCTGAGATTTCTTCCTTGATAATTAGTCTGATTTATCACATACCTTTAGGACCTTTAACGAGCTTTATTTCCATTATTTTTTCCGATACTGGCTTCCGTCTTTTTACATATAATCGTACTATAGATCCTGCCTCCTTCAACGCTTCAACTGCTTTGCTATGTGTCACATCACGAACATCTACTTCATTTACTCGCAATATACAGTCATTGACTCTGAGGGGGAAAAATAATAAAGACTTTTTTGTTGGTGTATTAAAACAGTATGTAAAGGAGGGGGTGTGGGTGTGTGTGTTTGCTTGCAACGTGTGTGTGTGTGTGTGTGTGTGTTGCTTGCAAACTCCCAGATTCCAGCTAGAGATGATGCACAAAGTCTACCTAACTTTTCCAAAGCTACCTAAGGAACAGAGATATGATTAAAATAAAAGGCAAGTGAAGCCCAGATAGACTAACTAGTTTAACACGACAAATTAGTTAACTGGCAAAACTGGTACCTTCTCCACCTGAGTTGGAACAGACTCAAAGTTGACCCTCCAGTGGGTTTTTGGAGACTGTAAATCCCACAGGCAGAGAGCCAATCTTCGTCCTAGAGAGCCACTGGGGATCAATCACCAGTGTTCTTTGGGTTAGCAAGCACAACTCCCTATGGACTATGCCATCAGAGAAGAACTAAAAGAATAAAGGTTTTTAAAATTTTTATACATATTAATAATTGTGGTGGTATATGCTGTCAAATCCAACACATAGCTGACCCTCCACCATAGTTTATTAATAATTAGGCCACTGAATTAAAAGGTTTCCTGTGGAAATAACTTACCTTAATTGGACATGGTAACATATTTTTAAAAGCCTGGCTTAGCTTGAACCTTTCCCCCTACCAGTTTCTACTGCCAGGTGTCATTCCATTAAGAAAAAAAAAATTAGGTCATCACCTTAAACTGGGCAAGATGAGGAAACAAAACACAACTGAAATTATTCAGATAAGATTTGATACTAACTAGTTTTCTCCCGCCCCCCTCAGGAAAGAGTTTTATTTGTAAAATCACTCTTAAAAGAAATCCTTTTTAATTTCTCCTCTACCAAGATTATGCAACAATACTAAAATATATAAAACTTCAGGCCTAGTATGTATTTTCATACTACACAGTCCTAGTAATCAATTACCTCAAAGGGTTTGGTTCACAATTTGCATATCTAATTAACTTCCCCTTGAGGAAAGAAATTCTACATTCAAGAGTAATTCTTAAAAGTCAGTGTCATGATTTTTGTGAACAAATGGAACACAACAGTAATTTCACATAAGTGGCACAAATACACAATGACAGATATATGATGTAAATGTTAACATTCACATGAATGATCAAATTACTCATTCTTACATCTAATTAATTTACTACCTATCACATTTAGTGAGAACTAAAGAAACTGAAAGCTACTTAAGGTGCCAAGAATTTTAAAATAGGTTGCTTATTTAAACAGACCATATAAGCCCTTAACCTTAAAATGGTCAGACTGCTGTCTTATAAAATAAACAAGGAAACAGGAAAAGTACTAAAGTGGTATTACCTAAGGTAATAATACTCTACAAAATCTTCTAAATTGTAAAACTAAATTTAATAAGTCATAATATTTTCATCTACTTGACAATGTTTGCTAGAGCCTACTGATTAAGGCAGGCTTGGAAGCAGGAGTGGTATCCACTTCCTAAACATGCATGTGGAAACTCTATGAACTTAGAAGGAGGGTAACAGTGTTTTTGTTTATAGGGTTGGTACTAGATGGCACTCAACAACATATAACGATGCCAAAGTCCTTGTCTCCATTTTGGAACTGGATGGAGTCTGTAAGACAGTGTTCTTGTTTTTGGATGAGGATCTGTGTGGATTGTTTGGTTATTTTTATTTAAGCCTCTTGTTTAGAGTCAACAAGACCTCCTGAGGGGCCCTTATACTTAAAAGTTCGGCCAGAGGGATAATCCCTTGTTACTGTATTTTGGAGGAACATTCTTTTAAGTCATACAGCACTCTGGCCAATTTGCTGTGCTGAGGTAATTGGGGTTTGCTGTGACACTGAAGCTTGTGCTATTTGGTTTTCAAATGCCATGATGAAAGAACTGTGCCACAGGTGTGCCAGACACCATAATGGCTAACCATCGTGGGCAATGTTTGGTGGAGCTCTCAGACTGATTCAAGATTGATTCAAGTTTGAAAGTAGGAGTGGCATCCATTTCCTAAACCACATGCCTCTGGAAACTCTAAGAACTTGGAGAAACTATTATAGTTATAGAAAGGCTTCAGGCCTTTTATTCATAGGGTCTATATATAGGACTATATATATTCTTCTAAGTTGTACAGCACTCCTCTGCCAGTTTGCTGAAATGAGATAATCTGGGTTTGCTGTGATGCTGAACCTTCTTGTGCCACTGGGGGTCAAATGCCATAATGGGTGCCCATGGTGGACAGTGTTTGGAAGAGCTCCCAGTTTAAGACAGGTTTGGAAGCAAGAGTGGCATCCAGTTCCTAAACAACATGCCTCTGAAAACTCTACGAACTTGGAGAAATGATAATTGTAGAATGGCTTCAAGGCTTTTTTGTTCATAGGGTTGCTATGAGTTGTGCTGAACTTGACGGCAATCAATAACAACAACAACAGAGTGTGCTCTGGTTAGCACAGCTCACAGAGCTGTACTGTCCAAGGACCATGCCTCTCTGGCTGTGCAAATCTACCATTAGCATAATGCGATTTACAACTTTGGAAATCAAATGGAGGGTCAATTATGAGTTGATTCCAAGGATGTACACAGATCTTTAAGTAAGAAAATTTATCTTTTTTAAAGTTTGCTCATATTCTATTTTTCTTGGTATGGGATACAAACTCAGATACACTCTCCCTTTCTTTACATTTGTATAAATGTTTCTGAAAGGAAGAAAAACAAACAAACAAAAAACATTCTGGGAAGGTACCTAACAATTTTACAAATCTGCTCACAAACATTTAAGCTAGCAACCAAGATTATTAAATATGTTGAATTCCTAAAAGAAGAGAAACCAGGTTAGAGCATAATTATCTCATTCATTCACTTGAATGAATGTTGTTTAAGTATCCACCATATGTTAGTTACTAATATAGTTTCTTCTTTGTATTTATCCTACACATCCAGTTTACTTTAAGAAAAATATACAATGCGGTTTCAGTGTGACAAATAAAATGTAAAACATACCTCAACCTTCCATCCTGGGCAGCTGCTCCCCCTGCAATAATTTTGGTAATGAAAATACTTGAGTCATCTCCAATGTGTGGGTTGTCTGTACCTCCTGCAATGCTAAAGCCAAGCCCTGAATTCCCCTGGGGATAGAGGAAAAGAAAATTCTAAGATGGAGTTTGGAAAGAGAAAAAGGAATAAATTTAAAACTGCATACAATTATGAAAACAATATATGGACTTTATATATTTAAGGTATCAACACACCAAAGCATAAGAGGAATTCTCTTTCCTGATGGTTTTCTGTCATTATAAGGCCAAAATATGAACTAACACAGGGACATATGAATATACATGTGAGAAATATGAAGATTTTTAAATTAAGAACTAGACATGCCCTTACATAAGGAAAAGCTGTTTCTTTCTGAAGAATTTAGCAGCACTATTGCTGAGACTGGTAAGGTTGAAGAAAATGTACTGAGTTCTTTTAAAGTCGAGTCTAAGATTCTTTAAAAAAAATCCTTTGATTGCAAAGCTAGCTTAATTTTCTTTTATACTGAACATACTATGATTAGTATGACAAATCTCTCCTAAAAAATCCCCATGACCTGTTGTTATTTCTTGAGGGAGTGGTGATGGCTTAGTCCTTAGGGAGTTATACTGCTAATCTAAAGGACACTCTTCTCTGGCGGTTCCAATCAACCAGCATCTCTATAGGAGAAAGACAATCTCTTTCTGTGAGACTTACATCATCAAATATCCAGCAGAAGGTTAGTAATGAGTTGGTTCCATCTTGATGGCAATTACTGAGTAATTATGTATTGGTAGGTAAAACTATTATTTCAGTTTGCTTTTGTCACCAGTATTTTTAAAAACAATCAAACTGTAGATGCTAAGTCACAGTTATTATCTATTCCGAGCTTATTTACCTAATATATTTCAAAACTAAAATCAAAATTTTTTCCATACTGAAATCTATCTTAAAGCCATGATTAGCTTTCTTGGCAGTACACTGATCCAGAACAGCTCTACATTTCTTCTATATACACAATTTATAATTTTCTCTGAAAAAAGTTGTTACAAAAATGTTTAAAGATAATTTTTCTCTGCAATTGTATACTTTTTATCCTCAAGAAAAAGTTCTGACTTTCATGCGACATAAAAAGCATAAGTAGATAATATCTAAACTTATTACATAACCAGGACTATTCAATAGTCTAAATATCCACTGGACCATGATTTATCCTAAATTAAATTCTTGAAATAATTTTTTTCCAAGCATATTCTTTCCCATCTCAAATGAGTTACTAGTCTCAGACTTCTGGGAAACATGGCTGACCAGACAGATGGCAGTTCCCTCAAAATCAGTAAAAGACCGAACAAAAACATGACCAAAATGTAGAATCGATACATTTTTCAGAGGAAAGAAAGGCCCCTGGGATTTCCTGATAAAGAATTCAAAATGACAGTTAAATGTCTTCTACAGATTGAGGAAACATACACAAAATTTTAAAAATAATACAGTAGTTTTGCAATATCAAACAGATACATGAAAGCTCAGAAACAATAAAAAAAATACCAAACTGAAATCCAAAATATTAAGACTAAAATAGTAATTAGACAAAGAATACTTTGGAAAGACAAAAGAGAAGAAAGGAAAAATCAGAATACAGAATTAGTGACAGGAGGATGAGTTCATTAACACCAAACTGACAGAAGACAACAACAACAACAACAACAACAACAACAACAAAAAAGGGCAAGAATTCTGTAGAAAGCATCATAAGGAGTAACTAATGCAGCTTGAAATTCCTAAACAAGAAGAGAATGAAAAAGCACAAAGAAAACAGAAGACTTGCTACTAGGAAACTTTTCAAGTATTATGAAACACACAAAAACATGCTTTTAAGAAGTTGAGCAAACCCCCAAAGAAAAACATTAAGATATTCCACCATCAAATTATCCAAAAAAGAACATTTTGCAAAAATGAAGAGTCTGCCTACTAAAGATAAAAAGGAGAAACTTAGATCTCAGCAGAAACCAGGCAGAGGGGAAGGGCACACACAGTAGGATGACAGTAATAAAATTTTCAAAGGAGAGAAAATTCAAGATTTTCTTGAAATATTTTTGAATATTTTCTTGAAATAATTTCTAAGAAATTATTCATTAAATATGATGGTGAAATTAGGGCATGTCCATATGAACAAAAACTAAGGGAAATCATGAAAATTAGACCAATTACCCAAGAAAACCTAAAGGGAGCATTTTCCTCCTAGAGTCAAGAATAACAACAAACCAAAATCACTATTAACTGATATAATTCAGAAACAAACCTGGACACAGAAATACATCAAGTACATGACATTAGAAATAGAGACCCACTGGCATCACTATGTGAATGAGGGCAACTAAATGCAGAGGACAGAATAACAAGTGTAGTTACAAAACTTCTAGGTGACGAGATATTAAGGAGATTTCAAGGTAAAAATGAATGGTTTTAGATTTGGGAATAAAATAGTAACTCACATGGTAATTTTAAGAAATTAGCAAACTTTCTCATCAAAGTAAAAAAATGGAAAACAATAAAGACTTTGAAAATAACAGAGCAAACAGCAATAAACATAATTATAAGGAATGCCATAATTTAAAAACAACAACAACAAAGGAAGGTGGCATAGAAAAGCAGACGGAATAAGGGAATCAGCACATCAAACTAGGGAATAACAAAATAACAGCAATAAAACCATACTTATCCATAATTACATCTATAGATAATGATACTGAATTAGAATAGATTTAATGCACAAGAGAAAAAAGTAACAGAATGGATAAAAAAAACGACCCCCCAATATGTTCGCTTTAAGAGATACAGTTTAATAACAATAAAAAAAAATAAAAAGAGATATAGTTTAAATACAATGACAAAGACAGACTAAAATTCAACAAGCCAATGGAAATTAGAAAACAGCCAATAATATTAATCTCAGATAAGACAGTCTTTAAGACAAAAAACAGCATAAAACAAAGGGCATTAGAATCTGAGTATAATTAATATCTACATACTCAATGATAGTCTCTCAGGAGACTGAAATACAACATTAACAGATCTGAAGAGTGAGACAGACAACTCCACAATAGCAGGGGACTTCAATACATCACTGTTGATGTACAAACTAACCAGAAAAACACTCAACATTCTCCACCCAAAAAGAACACAATATATATTCTTCTGCAGCACAAATGGAACATTCTCCAAAACAGACCCCTGTTAGATCACAAAGTTAGTCTCAATAAAGTAAAAAAAAAAGTATTACAAAGTATCTCTGTAGATCACACTGCTATACAATGGAAAAATTAACAATAGATTCAACAGGGAAAAATCAAAGAGGATCCTGCTTAAATACTATGTGGGTAACAGAATATATTTTTTTAAAAAGAAGTAACAATTCTTCATAGAAATTTAGATGAAAACCCAACAAACCAGTCTTTGGGACATACTACAAGCAATACTCAGGTGTCAATTTACAGCAAAAACTCTACACACCAGAAAAGAAGGAATCAGTATCAACATCTTAACCCAACACTTCTGACAATTAAGAAAAGACTATCAAGGAAGCCTACAGTCTCTAGAAGAGATTAATAAAGAACAGAAATAAATAGAAAACAGAAAAATAGAAAAGAAAAAAAAAAGAAAAATAGAAAAGAAATAAAAAACTGCAAAGACTTAAAGTTGCCAAGATCCTGGAAAATCTAACAAAGGAGGGAAAAGGTGCAAATAACACTAATATGGAATGAAATGCATGACATCACAACAAACAAAAATAAATAGGCTAATAAGAAAATATTATGAGAAACCACACTACAACCAATCTGAAAACAAAGGAGAGAGACATATTTTGGAAAAACTCAGATAAACAGAGATATAGAGGTAGACAACGTCAACATTCATTATGAAAGAAGTACTTGAACAGACCATAAGAATAAACACTAACAAAAACTTTAATCTTGGCCCAGAACACATCACCTGAATTCTGCCAAATAATTTAGTAAAGGTCTGATACCAATTCTATGCAAACTATTATAGAAGACAGAAAAAGAATTGTTTTTAATTTACTCTATGAAAAAATCATAGCCAAATCCAGGTGACTTAAAAAGAAAATTATAAACCTGTATCTGTCATTAACACAGATGAAGAAATTCTCAATAAAAAACTAATCCACAGAATGAATCAACACCATGCTGTTGTTGTTGTTATGTGACATCGAGTCGCTTGCGACTCATAGTGACCCTATGTACAACAGCCCTAAACTCTGCTCTGTCATGTGCCAATCGCACTGTCTCCGACACACCCATCCCAATTACCCCAGTCACTGAAACAATCCATATTATAGGGGCCTTCCCCTTCTGCGCTGTCCCTCCACCCTACCAAGCATGATGTCCCTCTCCAAGGACCTGTCCCTCCTTGCAATATGTCCAAAGTATGTCAGACGGAGCCTTAGAATCCTTGCCTCCAAGGAGCAGCCCGGTTTGATCAACACCATAGGGGGGAAAAAACCCCAAACCATTCTTCATGATTAAATGGATTCCATATCTCACGAAGTACGGAAGGATGAAGCAACATTAGAAAACCAATCCATGTAATCCAGCACACATCAATAAAAGAAGGAAAAAAACATGATCATATCAATATATGCTGGAAAAACATGTAACAAAATGTACCACTTTTTCAGGATAAAAACTTCAACAAATTAGGAATAGAAAGGAAATTTTTCCAAATAATCAGAAGCATGCATATATATAGCAAACAAACAGCCAACTTTACATTTAGTAGAGAGATGCTGAAGGCATTCTCTTGCCAATGGTAAATGAGCCACACTGTCCTTTACCATCACTCCTATTAAATATTGTATGAAGTCATTTGAGCATTCAAGTTATGAAAAAGAAACAAAAAGTATTGAAATTGGCAATAAGGAAGTAAAACTATGTCTATTTGCAGATGATGTAATTTTATATATGTAAAATTCTCAAACACTTAAGCAAGAAAACTGACCACTCTCATTCACCCAGGACAGAATATGTAATGATGTGAAACCTATACACAGACCAAGAAGCAACTGTCCAAACAAAACTAAGGAACACTGCATGGTTTAAATTAGCAATAGTGTGCATCAGGGTTATATCCTTTCTCCATATCTATTTGATCTGTATGCTGAGCAATAATTTGAGAAGTGGAACTACATGAAGAATACGGGATCAGTAAAGGAAAAAGACCCTTCAATAATCTGCGCTATGCAAATGATACAATCTTGCTTGAAGTAAGAGATAACTTGAAACACTCAGCGCAGAAGTCTCTACATCCTTCAATCTGAATTATAACTCAACATCAAGGAAACAAAAACTTTCACTACTGGACCAACAGGCAACAACAATATGACAGATGAGGAAAAAGCTAAATGGAGAAAAGAACGAAGTTCTCAAAGACTTCATTTTACACAGCACCTGGTCGATTCCAACTATGTGCAACTTAGCGCAACTCCTTACCACTAGGGCCATGTAGAGTTCCCTAATGAGTTACAAGAGCCTCAAGAATAGTGTCAACAAATTATATGAGGCCATCAAATTTCTCAGGTATTCATTCACTGTTCTGACTAAATGAAAGGAAAAAAACACTGTGGAAAAAAAAAGATACAACAATACTTGTCACAAAACACTGTTTTAAAACATGTACAACACATTAATAATGCTTTTGCTGAAAAGTAACTTAAAATTTAGGACATGTACAAAAATCTGTTCAGCCTATAGATAGTCATTTAGCCCATTTTTTTTTTACTTCAAAGATAATTATCTAGGATTTTTGTTTTATATATTGTTGTTTAGTCAGAAATGACCCATAGCTGACCCTCTAGCAGGTTTTCAGAGGCAGTATGTCACATGGGGGTGGGGCTGGGGAAGACTACCACTCATCCTTCTCCTTTAGAAGGTAGATGTGAACCATGTACTTTTGCGTTGGCAGTGCAACTCCTTACTATCACACCACTAGAACTCCCAGTATAAATACAGAGATAGTCAATTTCCTGTGATATTCTGTGGAATATGTCTCAAAAATACTGGCCAAACATGGTTGGCCATTAATAAAATGCAGTATAGAATGGAGTCCCACCTGAGCTACTCCAAGTAAAATGAAAGTACATACCAATAAAAAAATCCCTGAATATATAAAAAAGAATCTAAGAGGATATTCTTAATAATGTACCTTAACAAAACAATTAATCTAAATTCGTACTCTTTAAATTATATTCTAATATAAGATGTACATAAGGTTATCTTCTATCATAACCTTAAAGTTCTATTTTGGTTGTTGTGTACTATCCATTCAGAGCTGACTCACAGCTGATCTCCAGGTTTTCAGAAGTTGCAAATTAAATGGGAGGCAACTGCCCATTCTTCTTTTGTAGAACAAATGATGGTTAAAAACTGTGTCCTCCTGAGTTGGCAGCGCAATTCCTTACCAATAAGCCACCAGAATTCCCGTTTTTTATAGTCTTGTCTAATTATATAGAATCCTGAATTGGATTCTGGAACACAAAAAAGTATTTAGGTAAAACTAAGAAAATCTTAATAAAAGATATAGTTAATAATAGATCAATAGTGATGTTATCTATACCCACTCTTCATTTATTGGCATGGTTAGTTTACAAAGACCATGTTGTTGTGTGAAAATGGAAGATGATGACATCAGATCACAAAACAGAAGAGGACTGCCTGAGAACTGTGGCCAGCTAAGTGGACACATGCTTTAACCATCACAGCCCTCTTGCCTCACACCTCAGTGTTCATTATTGTCAGATATTCATCACCAATGTGAAAACAAGTGGATAGTAGATCTTACAATATTTTTGTGAATGTGAAATGTCAGATAACAAAACAGCCAATAAGTGCTAAGTAGGTATATAATGATGTAAGATGTCAACAATAGGGGAAACAGAGGCCAAGGTAAGATGGGAACTCTGTTCTATATAACTTTTCTATAAAGCTAATACTATTTAAAAAGAAAAAGTGTATTTAAAAAAGTTCTTACAGCAAAATAACACATTCTAAAAATACAACTATTTTCTTATCTGTAACATATATTACATAATTCTTTCAAAAAAGATTTCTCTTGAATTCCATGTGAAAGAGCAGTATACTTAAGACAGATTGATGCATAACAACTTATGATAATGAATAGTTTTTACCCTTTCAAGTGTGATTTCTTCATATTCATAATCTGCATCGGTACCATTAACCTAGTAGATGGAAAAAGAAAGTTCATAAATTCAGAATGTAAAATCTGAAAAGGCAAGACTTAATTTTTGCATGACTTATTATTAATATGACAGTAAAAATTAAAACACCAGTTATCACTGAGTTTTTCTGACTCATGGCTACACAATTAGCCTGTGTGCTGGAGGTTTTCAATGGCTGGGATCTTTTGGAAGGGGACTAACAAGCATTTTTCTGAGGTGTCCTTGGGTAGGTTTAGTCTCCCAGTCTTTCTGTTAATAGCTGAGTGATGATTAGTTCCACTTTGGTAATTTTAGAGAAGCATTTAAAAAGTTAATTTCTGGGTCGTCAAATGGGTTTAAAGCAATGCAAATGGTCAAACAGGATCAATGACTTGATAATTATTATCTTATTAATTTCACATATAGGAAACTACACTCATTTTATTAAACAAACAAACAAACAAAAAACTTTCCTCAAACTTACTGCTGTGATGTCAGAACCAAATCACAAGCGACCCTCTAGAGGGGTTTCAGAGGCTGTGCAACACATGGAAGGATTGTTCACCCTTCTCGCTTGGACTCCTTGCTGGATTTCAACCACCACGGAGGGGCCACATAGTAGCTGCTCGATTCTTCTACCCAGCAAGCCACTACAGCTCCCTGCTTTCATTACTATTGGATTCTCACTCTTCTCTTGCATGTACACAACTGATCATTACTGTTACTCATTTAAACACAGGTGGTCTGGAGGTTATAAATGAGATTCATTCTTAACTGCATCTTTAGAATATGAAAGTAAGCTGGAACAGGTGTGTAACAGTCTCTTATTTAGCATTATAGAGACTACTGATTTTTAGGGTATTCTGTTATGTAGCAACACATTAACTACAATAGAAATGAAAATTTTTATATAAGTTGCTTTGCTTTCTTCATTATATTATAGGAAAATGAACTTTAATACAAGCCCAGACATGAATTTTTTCTTGAGGGTTTTTGAAACCTTGATTTCATGTTCCTGTGCCTTTTGTGTATTTAAGACACAGCTGTCATTTCTTTCTGCTATTTCTCATTAAGATCTTCCCCATGTTTTAATACATGCATTTAAAAATTTTTAAAAAATCTGCTACTTCTAATTCATCCAACAGACTGTTGTTATCACTATGTGCCTTTGCACTGAGTATGACCCTATGAAAAACTGATGTGAAAACTGTCTTATCCTGTAACATTCTCATCATTTCAGAGCCCACTGCTGCAGTTATTGTGTCAATACATCTTGCTGAAGGCCTTGCTTTCTTATGCTGACCTTCCATTTTTCTAAGCATGATGATTCAAGGACTGGCCCTTCATAACAACATGCCTAAAGTATGTGAGATAAAGTTTCACCATACTTGCTTCTAAAAAGCACTCTAGTTTCACTTTCTCCAAGAGAAATGTTTGTTCTATCATTCTGTGGGATATTCAGTACTCTTCTCCAATTCCACAACACAAGTCATTGATTCTTCTGTCATCCTCAGTCATTGTCCACCTTTTAGATGCACAGCGAGCAACTGAGAAGACCATGACTTGCGTTAGGCACACCTTAGTCTTTAAGTTTAAAAAAATTGCTCTTTAGAACTCAGGTGAGATTTGTGACAGCAGATTTTCAGAGTATGAGTCATCTTTTAATTTCTTGACTGCTGGTATCAAGGACTGTGGATCCAAGTAAGATTAAATCATTGACAATTTCTATATTGTTTACACTCTATCATACTGTTGCCTACTGGCTTGGTGATGAATATTTCTGTTTCTTCATGCTGAGGTGTAATATATATTGATGATCACAGTCTTTGATATTCTGTAGCAAGTGTTTCCAGTTAGAAAATCAAAAGCAAAGAACTCATTCAGCATTTCTTAAGTTGAAAGAAATGAAAACAACTTCAAACTTGCCATGGGCAAAATCTTCAATGATCCAGGAAGCATAAGAATACAAGAGTGCCAAAGAGAACTGCATGACATAGAAACACTTCAGGAAACAGTGAATGAATAAGAACAAATGGAAATAAAGGAAGAAGTTCAAGTTGCACCAGGAATTGATGGAATATCAGCTGACATATTCCAACAAACAGATGCAGGCCTGGACATGCTCATCAGGCTGTGCTAGAAAATCTGGAAAACAGCTACCTGGCCTACTGACTGAAAAAGATGCCTAGTTATTCTTATTCCTTTTAAAAAAAAGGGAATCCAACAGAATGTAGAAATTATCAAACAATTATCATTATAATATCACATGAAAGCAAAATATGCCTAGAGCAGTATATTGAACTGTCAGAAATTCAAGCAGGACTTCGAAGAGGCTGTGGCACCAGGGATATCACTGCTGATGTCACACAGATCTTGGCAGAAAACAGAGAGCACCAAAAGGACGTTTATCTGTGTTTTATTGACTAGGCAAAGGCACCGGAATATGTGTGCCATAACAAATTATGGCTAACGTTGAGAAGAATGGGAATCCCAGAACACTTAGTTCTGTTCAGACGAAACCTAGACCAAGGGGTTGCTGTCCAAACAGAGCAAGGGAACACTGCATGGTTACAAAATCAAGAAAAGTGTGCATAAGGGCTGTATCTTTTCTCCACAACTATTCCAACTCTATGGTGAACAAATAATTTGAGAAACCAGACTTCAAGAAGAAAAATGTAGCATCAGTACTGGAGGTGCAATTAAGTAGAGCATGACCTATTCATCCTATGAAGAATAAATCTGAAGTCTGTTCCATCCTCACAATCTATTACACACTTGACCTCATTGCTGCAGTCATGGCTGAGGGTCCACTTATTTCTCCATCCTTCCACCATTCTAAGCATGATGTTCCTCTCCAAGGAATAATAACTTCTTCTAGCAACATGCCCTAAGTATATGAGATAAAGTATTATTATCTTTGCCTCAAAGGGGCACTCTGGCTGCACTTTCTTGAATACTTATCAGTTCGTTCTTTTGCCAGTCCATGGGATGTTCAGTACTCTTCTCCAAAACCCCATTTCAAAGGCAATCATCTGTCATCCTTATTCAGCAACACAGCAACTGACTGAAAAGACTGTGGTCTGAATAAAGTGCACCTTAGTCCTCCAACTACCATTACTACTCTTCAATAATTTGAAGAGGTCCTGACTGCAGACTTTCCAAGGGCAATATGTCTCCTCATTTCCTGACTACTAGTGCCAAGTATACTGACTGTGGGTCCAAGTAAGATGAAGTTGTTGACAGTCTCAATCCTTTCTCCATCTATCAAGATGTTGCCTACTGGCCCAATAGTAAGTTGTTGTATTTGAAGATTCTAAAGAAGCTCAAGGAACTGAAGAACAAATTCACACCCCGAGTTGCTATAATCAAGGATGCTTTCGGCAGAATGTTAAATGATCCAGGAAGTATTAAAAGAAGATGGAAGGAATATACTGAGTCACTGTATCGAAA
>NW_006399782.1:1008178-1083058 GCF_000299155.1 Elephantulus edwardii | reverse complement strand
GGTCCTTAGAGAGGGACATCATGCTTGGGAGGGTGGAGGGAGAGCGCAGGAGAGGAAGGCCCTCTATGAGGTGAATTGATTCAGTGACTGGGATAATTGGGATGGGAGTGTCAGAGACAGTGCGATCGGCACAGGACAGAGCGGAGTTTAGGGCTGTTGTACACAGGGTCGCTATGAGTCGCAAGCGACTCGACAGCACCTAACAACAACAACAACAACAAAGAATATTCACAGCAAACTTCTATGGGTAAAGACTCTATCACCAAAACCAAAGTAAAAGTGTAACAGTAAAAGTGAGAAGAACAATGTTTATTTTTAGAAAATAATTGTAAAGCAAAAGTAATAATAAAGGGTTTATCTACTCTTTACAATATGTGGCTTGAAATAAGAAAGAAATGCTTAGCTAAAGGGTTAATTACTTTGATTTAACAAGACAGAGTGAGGAATAAGGTGGGGAAAATGGCAAAATGTAGGAGTATAATCTTAAGATAAAATTAATTTTTAAAAATTTCATAGAGACCCTCTAGCACAGACTAAAACTCTGAGTTTCTTGGCTATAATTTTTAACGGAAGATGATACTCTCGTCTTTCTCCTGCAGATCAGCTAGTGGATTCAACCAACCATATACTTCAGGTTAGCAGCCCTAATGCTCAACCCAGTATGTGTTCCCCCACTGAGTCCACAATGACTCCTAGCAACCTTCCACCGGTAATACTGTCTGATACAGGAAATAACAGGGAGAATGACTGCTGTTCTCCCATGGTATTTCCAAAGACTATGTCTTGCTTCTTTGAAAATAAGATTCAGACTCCTGTATTGTTATAAAATTCATCCATGTAAATAATGTGTGCAAGCTTGTAACAAGCATAGCATCACAAAAACTACTTGTGATTGGGTTATGATATAGGCAAAACATGTATGTTTTCCCAACAAAAAATAGTTCTTAAGTACATTTGGCACCAGAAAAGTATTAATTGCTGACAGTTCTTAGGGTTTGAGTTTAGTTCTATAAACAACACAGGATTTTGAGTCTAAAGTGTTAGTTTACTGTGAAAGGGACTGAATGCTTTGATAAAGTTAATAGAGTTCTTAATTTTTTTTTTATGTCAATAGGTTTTCACTGAGAATTATTACAATATAAAACAGAACAAAAGAAAAATGAGGTAGAAATTATTCCAACAGTTCTGGTAAAGAAAAAAAAAAGATTATAAAAATATTCAAGAGCAGGTGACAAACAACAACAAAAGCAAACCCAACCCAAAACCATACAAAAACAAAAGTAGGTGGCAATTTCCTAACTAGGGGAAAATTCGAACATGACTGAGGGGAAAACCCCACAAAACCATGTAACCAGGAACAACCAAGATATAATAAACTTGATTGGAAAAAAAAATCAGGTTACACAGTCAAGATTGAAAGTAATTAAGAGTAGGAGTGAGAGGGGAATGGGGAAAGTAGAAAACGACTGTACAGATAACGAACACTGTAAATGAATCAGTAAAAGGCAGGATCAACCTGGAAAAGACAGAGACAGATAACATGGCTACTCCACTTACCAACCTGGAACAGGACTGGTAATAGATTTTCAAAGGAAGGAGAAGGACAGAAGGGGAAAAGAAGGGGGGGCGGCAACAAGAGCAGCAGAGATTAATGGATGTGGGTGAGGTGAAAGAATAGGCAAGGTACCGTGAGAATTTGGGATGTTGTGATAAAAGGCACTGATCAATTTTAACTGATGTTAGGGCACAAGGTATATGAATGATTGGATGAAAATAAATATAAAAAAGGTCTAACAGAACAAATCCATTTTAATTACTGATGTTTTACTCTCCAACAGGAAAATTTCCCTTGATTACTTTTACTTTCTAGTTTTGTTGGCTGTTCTTGAGGTTGACTTTTCCCCCTCATTTTATTATTAATGATTTTTTTAATGCAACATATATATTTTTCACAGCATATGCTTTCCATTTAATTTTCCCCCCATTCATTCATTGTTGTACATTTTTCTCCCTGCTCACCCCTCCCCAGTTCATTTTTCTCTTTGAAAAGAAAAAAAAATTCTTTCATTGTTATACAACCCCAAGTCCACTTTATTATGCTTTTCTTTTTCTATAATCTTGTCATGAAAGTAATACCTAATCCTGTATTCCTTTTAAACAGTTCTCTCCCTCATCTGTTTCAATGCAGTATATATTATTTATTTCCTCTTTTATTCCCCCTAACCCCAATGTCAGTCTTGTTTTACAACAGTGGCACTATGCAGTGTTTCTCTTTTTGTTACTGGGGTATTTCATTGAGCATAATATCCTCCAGGGTCACCCATTTTGTATAATATTTTATAAGTTCTTTGTTTTTCAATGCAGCATAATATTCCATTATGTGACTATACCACAGCTTCTCTATCCATTCATTTGTTGATGGGCGCTTGGGTTTTTTCCAACTCTTTGCAATTGTGAACAAAGCAGCAATATACATGAGCATGCATATATCTGCTTGGGTGGCAGTTCTGGTTTCTTTAGGGTATATTCCCAGTAGTGGAATTTCTGGTTCAAATGGTATTTCTATTTCCAACTTTTTGAGAAACCATACTGCCTTCCAGGTGGTTGCACCAAGGGTTGACTTTTCACATTAACACTGTCCAGCAGAACATTCTGTAATGACTGAAATGGTGTATAATCTGCTCTCTCTAATGAAGTAGTTGCTACTAGCCACACAGAGTACTTGAAATGTTAGTAATCCAACAGCTGTTGTTACCATATGCAATTATGTCGGAATCGACCCACAGCTGACCCTCCATCAGGTTTTCAGAGGCGGTAGATCGTACAGAAGGAGACTACCCACCCTTCTCCCATAGAGCAGCTGGTGGATTCGAATCGTGTGCCTTTGCGACTATAGCACAGACTCTTATCACTAGGCCACAAGAGCTCCAGTGTAACAAAAGTGGAAATTCTAACACGATTTATATTTAAACAGTAACATGTGGTAGGGAGTGGCTATTGTACTGAGTAATGCATATGTAGATGAATCCTTATTATAATTCCAACCCGAAGCGTCAAAGACACTTAGGCACATAACTATTTTGGAGCTGTGTCTGGTACTGTACTATATTTACATATTAATCTGGTGGAAAATGAAGGTCTTTCATTATCTTCCTGCTCAGCAATAAGGTATATTCTCTACTTGAGTATTCTCTTATTACACTAAGTAAAGTTCCGTTTTCCCCCTATACACTCTACACATCTTTTCTTTATCTTAACAAAAAGCATGTAATATTTTTGTTGATATAATTATTGGACTTATATTTCCAATTAGTTCTTGCCAGTATAATGGATCAGTATTTACTATTTAACTATTAAAGCATGTAAATTTTTCTCTTTAATATCATTGAACCATAGTATAGGTTGCTGCTGTAATGTACTGTAGGGTCTTTCACGACTATGATCAACGACCTTGTCCTAACTCTGAGTCAACCTCACCATCTCCAATACACCTGACCCCACTGCCACAGTCACTGTGTCAATCCGTCTCATCCAGGGTCTTCATGATGTTGTTCTCCAAAAACTGATCCCTCCTGACATTATGCCAAAGTACATGAGATGGAGTTTCAAAGTCTTTGCCTCCAAGGAGCAACCTGGATTCACCCTCTTGGGTACAGACCCATTTGTTCTCTTAGCAGTCCATGGTATATTCAATACTTTTCTTCAACATAATAGCTCAAAAGCATTGATTTTTCTTCTATTATCCTTAGTCACTGTCCAGATACATACTGGACACATAGAAGACACATAGAAAGCAAATGAGAAAACCATGGCTTGGATCGGGTGCACCTTAGTCTTTAGACTGAAATCATTACTCTTTAACACTCTGGAGAGGTCCCTGACAAATTTTCCTAATGCAACTTATCTTGATTTCCTGACTGATGGTGCTAAGGGTGTTGACTGTAGGTTCAAGAAAGATGAAACTATTAAGAATTTCAATCTTTTCTCCACCTGGGGTATTAGAACACTTGAAAATTAGCTTTTTAAGCTACTGTATAGGTCTCCAGCTACCTTACCTGTGGACACACGGTCTTCCAAATCATGAATAGCTGTTAACACCGATATAAGAGAGCTTTCTACAATGTGAGGCAAAGCCATGATGGTGGTAGAGAGATTGTGAAGACACTGTGGCAAGGTGTTACCAGAGGAATCCTGTATTTATGCTAGAGTTAAACACATCCTGTTTGCAGGATGACTAAAGGAAAAGCTGGTTTATAACTGCTCTGTGATAAAGTCTGCTGGATGATTGGGAAAACCAGAGGTTTCTTGCATCTGTGCTGCTGAAATAAATCTGGACTGTCAGTAATTGAGTAATTGAGTACCTTGTTAATCTAATTTGGGATTGCTAGAATAAACTTGGATTTGCACTGTGTGGTATACTTAGCCTCCCTATCTCTCTAATAAACCCCACAACTGTGAGTTAAGCCTGTAAGTCAACAACTAAATAAAGGACCCAAAGACGTGTAGAAATAGGTACAGGAGCATGTGCAGGGATGTGTCCGCCAACTGGAACAGTACATCAACAGAGAACTACCAGATGTGCAGGCTGGGTTTGGAAGAAGCCATGTCACAAAGGACATTATATTCAATGTTAGATGCATCTTAGATGAAAGCAGGGAGTACCAGAGGAACGTCCACCTGTGTTTCACTGACTATGCATATTATTTGATTACGTCGATCACAACAATTAGTGGCTAACCTCAAGAAGAATGAGAATCCCAGAACATTTAGCAGTATTCATGGGAAACCTATACTTGAACCTAGAAGCAATCAGAACAGAGCAAGGAAACCTGCATGGTTCAAAATCAGGACATGTATGTCAGGAATGCATCCTATCTCCATACCTTTATAATCTATACACAGAACAGATCATTCGGGAGGCTCAGGTTTATGAGGAGTAATGTGGAATCAGGAGTGGCAAAAGACTATCAACCACCTATGTTATGCAGATGATAGAACCCTGCTTGCTGAAACTGAGGAGGACCTGAGACATTTGCTGCAGAAGGTCAAGGACTGTAATCTTCAATACAGAAATAAATAAATAAAATAAAGATTCTTACCACTGGGTCAATCATGATAAACGGAGATGAGATTTATATTATTAACAATTTCAACTTGCTTGGTTCCACAACCAACATTCTTGGCATCAACAATCAGGAAATCAAAAGATGAACTGAACTAGGGAAAAATCTGCTGTCAAGGATCTCTCCAGAGTGCTGAGGAGAAATGAAGTCAAACTAGAGACTAAGATGTTCTTGATCCAAGCCATGGTCTTCACAAATACTTGCTATGCAGGAGAGAGCTGGACACTGACTAAGAATGATAGAAGAATTGATGCCTTTGAGTTGTGATGCTGATAAGAGTACTAAACATGCCATGGACTGCTAAGAAAACAAACGGTTCTGTGCAAGAGTGGGTGAAACCAGGCTATTCCTTGGACGCAAGGATTCTGAAGCTCTGTCTCACATACTCTGGGCATGTTGCCAAGAGAGACTAATCCTTGGAGAAGGACATCATGCTTGGAAGGATGGAGGGACAGCACAGGAGAAGCAAATCTTGGATGAGATGGACTGATTCAGTAACTGAGGTAATGCAAGTAGGTGTGTCAGAAACAACAAGATTGGCTCAGGGTTCAGAGCTACTGTACATAAGGTTGCTATGAGTTGCAGGTGATTGGTTGGTACATAACAACATCAATGATAGATAAATTTTGATAGGAACAGTTTCCCTTTATGAAAGGGGGAGAATTCGGACTCAGAAACCCTTGGTGCACATCTGTTCCTTTTACCCCACCTATCATGATGTTGCCTATAGGTCGAGTGGTGAGTTTTTGTTTTCTGGATGTTAAGACACAATCCCTATTGAAGGCTACAGCATCTGATCTTTTGCTGCAAGCGCTTCATGTCTTCCTAGCAAATAAGGTGTCATCTGCCTGATAAAGCCCATCTTCACAAATGATCTGTTCAGAATAAAGACTGAAGAGATATAGAGAAAAGATACATCCCTGATGTACTCCTTTCCTGATTTTGAAACATGCAATATTACCTTGCTCTGACTGGACAACAGCTTCTTGTTTTAGATACAACACGAGTTCTGGGAATCCCATTCTTCTCAACTGCACTAGGCAAGTCTGCACAGTTAGGGGACTCTCCAAAGAACTGAGGAGCAAGGATGCCACTCTGAAGACTAAGGTGCATCAGATGCAGGCCATGGTCATTTTCAATCACTTGCTATGCACCTGAGAGCTGGAGAATGAATATGGATGACAGAGAAATTGATGACTTTGAGCTGTGGTGTTTGAGAAGAGTGCTGAATATTCCAGCAAAGACAGTGAAACTTTGTTTCTTATATTTTGGGTATGTTGCTAGAAAGGGATATTATGCTTGGAAAAGTGGAGGGTCAGTGAAAGAGAAGACACTCCTCAATGAGATGGACTGACAGTGACTATGTCAATGGGCTCGAATATTTCAGATATGATGAGGATGCACAGGATAGGATGTGGTTCAGGTCTGCTGTTCACAGGGTTGCTGTTAGTCTACATGATGGCACCTAACAACAACAATAACCACATATTAAGGAGCAGAGAAATTAATAACATGGCATCTCCTCCTTTACTAGCAAAAAGACTTTGTTTTCTAGTCACCCTACCTTAATATATTAAAAGAAGACAAATTCTATTACATAAAAGTTCTAAGACTGTCCAAGAAGCTTAATTTACTAATTCACTGTTGTTTATTTTCAATTCAGTAATGCAATCCTAATTATAGAAAAAACACATAAAAATTTAAGATTTTATCTATCAATAGTTATGACTAATATGAGTTTATCATATTAACAGATAAACTCAAAGCAATTTAAAACCTCAAATCTTAAGTCTTATACCATCATAAATCAAGAACCTAAAAATAAAAATGCACTGGAAGAAAAAAATATTCTTCCTAATTAAAAATTAAAATAAGTAAATACAAAGTAAATAATTTCTTGAAAGTATTTCCTAAATAATGAATGGCCATTTAAGTTGCCTTATAAAGATTCTAATTATGGATTATATTACATATACATAAGCTGAAGGCACATGGAAATACCTTTAAGAAATTATTACAAAAGCTATCAAGGCAAAAGTGAAATTAATTTTTTTAACCTTTACTCTTTATGAAAATAAAGACAGGAAGACAGAGGAATTATTTGCTTGTTTCTTTACCTCCTTCCAGTTACTCAACCCAGTAAGCCCTCTAGTTTCTACTTGTTTTTGTATTTAACTTTTTATTAGTTAAGAGCAAAACTAAAGTTCACAGAGGAGAGAATCAAACTCAATGTCAAAATAATATCAATTTTAACAAATTATCTTAGTATATGAACATATGCACAAATCTAATTATCAAAACTCTACTCACTTAAATTCTAAAACAATTTGTTGGACATATACCATTTAAATACAACAAAGATCAATATTCAGAGCTAGCCTTTAGCAGAAATTAATAATTATTACAGAATAAATCCATAAGTTTTTCTGTCAACATTTCTGCTTTGTTTCTGTGAAAAAAAACTTCTCTCTCTCTCTCTCTCACACACACACACACACACACACACACACACACGAGGAATATAACTATCACTCAAAATTATTAGTACTGCTTCATTTAATAGAATAATTATAGCACAGAAATGTCTTCTGTAGTATAACTGTATCAGAAAAGAACTGAAAAGGAGGGGAAAATTATTTAAATATGGAAAGAAAAAGGAACTTACATAAGTCTGTGTTTCCAAGCTATCTGTGTTGACCAGTACTGGAGGAGGGTTTGCCTATAAAAAAAGAATTTTAAATTAGTGACCTTAAGAAGAAAATCAAAGCATTACATATTAATGTTCACAAATGTTAGAAGCATATGGAAGATCTCCTGTTTATTATTCTTTTAAATAAGCTTTTCATATTAAGAAATGTACCCAGGTTCCAACACTAAAGGGAAAAAAAAAGTAAAAATAGTTAAATAGATTTGCTTTTGAGAAACTGATTGCTACTAAACCAGAATCAACTGTGCCTTCCAAAGAAGTTCATCACTTTTTTCAATAAAATCCAGTACTATTTTTAACTATAGCTTTCTTATCTGTTCTCAGAAAAACTTGTAAAAATGTCAGTCATTGGTGGAGGGTGGGGGGAAAATTCTTCTGAATTGAATGTGAATATGAACAGGAGGTCTGCCACATACTCAAAGAAATCAAGCTAAAACTTGTAGAAAATGAAAAACATACTCAACATAAAAGCTGCAATTCCAGCTGCAATTATTGTTTTTCATCTTTTGGCCAATTCACAGAAAACCCAACAGTCTACTACAGCACAAAAACAAGTAGAAAAATTTATCTAACTGCTGCAGAAGGTCAAGAATTGTAGTCTTCAATATGGTTTGAAGTTGAAAATCAAGAAGACAGTTTCTCATCCTTGGGCCAATTGTTAACACCATGATGTATGGAGAAGAGATTGAGGTTGTTAATAATTACAGCTTGCTTGGCTACTTAATCAATAATACTCTTGCCACCAACAATCAGGAAATCCAAAGATGAACTGCACTGGGAAAATCTGCTATCATTATCAGGGACCTCTCCAGAGTGCTGAAAAGCAACGATGTCAAGTCTAGAGACAAAAGTCCACTTGATTCATGCCACGGTCTTTGCAATCACTTGCTATGCATTAGAGTTGGACAATGACAGAAGAATTGATGTCTTTGAGTTGTGGTGCTGGAGAAGAGTGCTGAACATACCATGGACCACACCAAGAAAACAAATAGGTCTGTCTTGCAGAGGGTGAAACCAAGTTTTTCCTTGGAAGCTAGGATTTTGAAATCTCACATACTTTGGGCATGTGACCAGGAGGGACTGGTCCTTGGAGAAGGACATCATGCTTGGAAGGGTTGAGGGATAGCGCAGGAGAGGAAGACCCGTAGGGCAACGGGGGTAGGTGGGTCAGAGTCTGTCTGTCTGTGTGTCAGCCTTCAGAGGTGTTGTACGTAAGGGTCATTATGAATCACAGGTGACTCTATGGCACCTAACAAGAACAATTTAGATGAGACTGAAAATCAGTTTGGTTTTGGGGCTAAGTTTGCGGTTACCATTGTCATTATTATATGATGTGACAGAGCAGACTGCCTCACAAGATTTTCCCAGGCTGTAATCTTTCTCAAAGCAGACTTCCAGGTCTTTCTCCTTTGGAGCCATTTAATAAATTCCATTAGCAGATAAGTGCTTAACAAACACATAATATGGTGAAGTTATGATTCATGGTCCATTCAAGCTGACATGTAACTTACACCATTACAGCCAGACCCTTACATTTGACCCTTGACTCACACCCTGGTGTTTATTACTATTGCCAGACTTATTGTCATTATTGTGCAAAACAGTCAGCAGACTTTTTACTATTATAAGTGAGATATATCAGGTAACAAAATAATTGGTAAATGGTACTCAACATTCATACTTGAGTATTTTTTAAATGTTACATAATAAAAAGTAAAGGAAAACAGTCATCTTGATCCAAGTACTCGGTATGTAGAAGGTTAATTTTAGAGGTAGCTGTAAACAATAGCACGAGTTAAGAATTACCATTATGATATTCAAGTGACAACGCAACCACCATCAAGATGCTAGCTAGCAGCCAACTCCTAGAGTGGAAGCTCCAGGCCCCTGGCCAGCCTGCAGACCCATCCCCTCACTAAGAGATTTAAAAGCAACACCCTCCAGAAGGCCTCCCTCCATCCTTAGTCAGAGGCTCAAGGGGCATCTGCTTTTGGGGGGAAAGAACAGTAACATACATCAAACACAATCCCAAAAAATCTTCCCTTACATGACCACCATCAAGACACAACCATCAACATGCTAGTGAGGTAATGGGTCTGCGAGTTATGGAAAGGGATTAGGTCTTTTGTTGAGAGTTGCTGTGACTTATGCTTGACTTGACTACAATCAACAACAACAAAAATGATGATATTAGCATTTAAAGTTAAAACTGACTAATGTATGTATTAGTCTCCTAGAGCTACTATAATGGATTACCACAAATTGTGATAAACATATTCTTTCACAAGTTTTTTTGTTACCTGCCATGGAGTGAGGGGGCTCTGATGGCTCAGTGGTAAGTAGTTGCAGGACAGTTCAAATCTACCTGCTGCTCCTTGAGAGGAAAATGGGCAATCTCCTGCTGTTCAATTTACGGTCTCTGAAAACATGTTAGAGGGTCAAGTATGAGGTGGTTCTGACTCAAAGATATATAACACCACAATGCCACGGAATCAGCTCCAAATTCATGACCAGTCCACATACAAGAGAATACTGATTCTGTGTCATTTCCATAATCAGTTCTGGATAAAACCACTGTGATTGGTGAGGTTTTCAGTGGCTGATTTCTGGAAACTGACAAGCATTTCTTTTTAGTTTTTCTTCATCTGAAAGCTCCAAAGAAATCTGTTCAGCACCATAGCAACACATCAAGTACCATTGCTGTTAGATGACTGGTGGCTGAACGTACATGAAGTACAAGAGCTGGGAACTAAATCTGTGTCAACCTCACAGAAAGGAAGAATTTCTGAATCAATACTGCCACCACCTTCCTACAAAAAAAATCTCTACAGAAGAAGTGCTCTTTGTCTCTTCTTGGTTTCTGCTGGTTGCAGGCAATTCTTGAATTGCAGAAAAACTACTCCACTTTTTTTTTTCCAGTCTGGTAGCAATTTTTTTTTTTTTTTTTTTACATTTTTTACTGGATTAGTTACAAAAATGTATACCTTTTTTTTTCTCCATACCAGATCTTTCTCATTTCCTTTAGCCATCGAATTGTGCAACTCTATGATTAACCACACCACTACCCACTCATCCTCACCCCTCTGTTCCCACTCTTCCACACTTTGATCCATGTGCATGTCCTACAATAATAGTCTTATACAGCATTTGTCCTTACAGGACTGAGATATTCACTGAGCATAATGCTCTCCAGTCCCTCCAAGTTAGGGAGTGATTTACAAAATCACTGCTCCTGCATACTGCGTAGTATTCCATCATGTGTATGTACCATAATTTTTCAATCCAGTTGATTGTGGTTGGATATTTGGGCTGTTTCCATGTTCTTCCATTAGTGAATAATGCTGCTATGAACATTGGTGTACAAGTCTCCGTTTGTGCCTCAGTTCTAACTTTCTTGGGGTATATTCCAAACAGTGGAATATTTGGGTCATATGGAATTTCTATATTCAGCTTTCTGAGGAAACATCAAACTGCCTTCCAGAGTGGCTGTACCATTTTACAATGCCACCAACAATGCATAAGAATTCTATCTTGCCACATACTCTCCAACATTTATTACTTGCTGTCTTGTTAAACTTTGCCACTATTACTGGAAATCACCCCACTTTTTACACTCATGTCAAAGGGCAGTGCAAAAGGAGTAGACCCAGCATTGAGGGTGGACAAGTCTGATTTCTGCTTCATAAAAGGGAACTTTCCCCCTCAATAATAACCACAGCAGCAAACAGATAGCTGTTTGGTCAGACATGTCACCTCTCTCTGGACCCCCTCGCAACTATTTCCACCAATCACTGGGTTTGATATTCATTGTTGACTCAAAGACTTTACTCCTATTTCTGGCACTAAGAGTGGAGTTTATTAGAAAAAAAGGCTGGTGAGTGGGACAAAGAATATCTCACAATACAAGTTCAGGTTTAGTCCAGCAGTCCCAAGCCAGATTAACAGCAAGACACAATTATTTTTTTTTTTCTCAACTGAGTGTAACAACAATGTTTAATACATTTTATTTCATTTCTGTTTTCTCTATTTTTTTAATTAATTTTAATAGACATTTACAGAGGTTTTGGATTTCCATTCATTTATTGCCGCACTTTTCTCCCTCCCCACCAGTTTGCTCCCCTCTCCGGGGGGAAAAAAATTCCTTCATTAGTATACAATTCTCCCATCCCTCTCCCCCCAACCCCCCACTGAGTACACTTCTCTATGCAACCTTAATTCTGGATTCCTGTGCTAACCATAATACTCAATCATATATCACCTCTAATCTGTTCTTTCCCTCATCTGTTTCAATATACATAATTTATCCAGTTTTTTTCTGTCATACCCCAACCCTGATGTCAGACCCATTCTACAACAGTGGCACCATGCAGTATTTGTCCCTTTGTGACTGAGATATTTCACTCAGCATAATGTCCTCCAGGGTCACCCATTTGGAATAATTATTGCATGAGTTCCTTGTTTTCAATGTGGCGTAGTATTCCATTGTGTGAATATACTACAGCTTCTCTGTCCATTCATTTGTTGATGGGTCCTTAGGTTGCTTCCAACTCTTTGCTATTGTAAACAAAGCTGCGATAAACATGGGTGTGCATATATCTGCTTGGATGGCAGACGTGGTCTCTCTGGGGGATTGCTGGGTCAAATGGTATTTCTATTTGCAATTTTCTGAGAAAGCGCCACAACACCTTCCACAATAATTGCACCATCTTACATTCCCACCAACAGTGTATAAGAGTTCCAGTTTCTCCACATCCTCGCCAGCATTTGTTGCTTGCTGTTCTGTTAAATGTTGCTATTCTTACTGGGGTGAGATCGTATCTCATAGTTGTTTTGATCTTAGAGCTAGGGACTTTGAACATTTCTTCATATGCTTGTTGGCCATCTGAATGTCTTCTTCGGTGAAGTGTCTGTTCATATCCTGTGCCCATTTCTCAATTGGATTATGTACCTTTATCTTATTGTGCTGTTCAAGTATTTTATAAATTCCAGATATAAGTCCCTTATCTGACATGTCATTACCAAATACTTTTTCCTTTTCCCCAGTCTGTGGCTTCCCTTTCTACTCTATTGGAGAAGTTTTTGGATGTGCATAGGAATTTGATTCTTAGAAGGTCCCATTAATCGATTTTATCTTCTCCCGGTTGTAGATTTTTCAGGATACTTGGAAGACATTTTATGTTGTGGATTAGGACCGCTAAAGTTCTTCCAAGCTTTTTCTGAATGAAGTTTAAAGTCCTTGGTTTTAGTCCTAGGTCCATGATCCACCTTGAGTTGGTTTTTGTATATGGAGTGAGGTGTGGATCTTGCTTGAGTCTTCTGCAGATATTTTTCCAATTTTGCCAGCACCATTTATTAAAAAGGCTGTCATTTCCCCACTTAACCGATTTCATCTCCTTGTCAAAGATCAGTTGACCATAGGTAGATGGGCTGGTTTCTGGATTCTCAATTCTATTCCATTGATCTATGTGTCTCTCATTGTACCAGTACCATGTTAAGACACACAATTCTTTAATTAGTCAAAGTCCTGGTTTAAGTTCAACAACACAAATTCATGAAGCCTCTGCTTTCCTCTATCATCCAGCAAGGTTTGCCTTAGAGCAATTAAAAGCTAGCTTTTCCTTCAATCATCTGTCAAACAAAACTTTTAACTTTAATCAGCACAAATACACTTCAGGTCACACCCTGCCAGAAGGTTCTCCACAGCAATGCCACAGCCTCTCTACCACCATCACCAGGGTCTCACTCCAGTCTCACTCACTGTTGAATATTTGCAAGACTATGTGTCTACAGTTAAGGAGTTAAGGTAGCTGGGGCAGGGGGCTACGTGGGAGGGAAGGTGGTGAGTGGACAGGGTGCTAATGTGATGGCTAGAAAAGCCAACTTTTAAGCTAATATTGCAGGCAGTCTTTTCATTATAACGGTCTCTTTGTTTCACAGTCTTCTTATAGCGCACCATTAATTAGAATTAGGGCTCAGCTTAATCTAGTAACACCTCACCTTAACTTTACTATATCTGCAAATATTGTGGTGTGTTTGGGTTTTTTTTTTTGTTTTGTTGTTGTTGTTTTAAATCAGACAGCTTATAGATGGGTATAACTTTTAGGAGAAAATTATTAAACCCAGTATAAACGCAGCATAATTCACTCCAAAACTTTACACACACGCACACACACACAAATGGAAGGAGACACCTTGACATCCCAATCAATTGTGTCCAATTCATATAACCATTTAGGGCTGAACAGAACTGCCCCAGAGTGGTTCCATTCCAATACCATATTTTGGAGTACTGGTGGCCAAGTGGCAAGAAGTTGTGCTGCAATCCCAAGACCATCTCTCTCCAGAAGTACTGTTACATCATCTTTCTGCCACAATGTGGCTAATGGGTCTGAAAGTCAATGCTTTAGTTAGCAGTCGAGCACTTGAACTACTATACCACTAGGCTCCCAGTTAAACAATATCTAGGTACAGTACCAAGTAAATTTGTAGGTGTACCTTAGAATTAAGAGGAGGAAATGGTCACATCTGATCGAAAGACTTATGATTAGATAAAAACCATGAATGCTCCAAATAGCAACTGAGTAGTCAAAATTTTCAATCAAAACAAATACCAGAATGAGAAAAATCTAGCAATTTGAAAAAGATGTATCACAAAGGATGATCTAAAAGAGCCTACTGACTAAAGCTATCCTAGGACCAATGATAAAGAGAAGCAACCTTAGGGAAGAAAAGTTAACCATGACATTTCAGAGAGCTGAAGTAACAAAAATCAAGGCAATTCAATCACTCACTGCCCTTAAATTGATTCTGATTCACAATTATCCAATATTAAAAAGTAGAACTGCCCGTTAGGGATTCCCAAGGCTATAAAACCTTATGGAAGTAGGTATTTTTCTCTAGAGCAGCTAGTGGATTCAAATCCCTAATCTTTCATTTAGCAACCCAACTCTTAATCCATTGTGCCACCGGAGTTCCTATTTGAAGTAAAGGGGAACAAAACCAAATGCTGCCAATGTAGCTAATTTAAGATCTTGGGATCTTTAACCAGGACAAATAGGTAACACATTAGTAATATGAAATCAATTGCTTGGCTCAGAACTAAAATGGGGGGGGCACAAAAGACTCAAGAATAAGTGATATAAAAATAATAAGAACTCTTTCATACTTTGGACGTGTTGCAAGGAGCGACCAGTCCTTGTAGAGGGATGTCATGCTTGGGATGGTGAAGGGACAGAACAGGAGAGGAAGACCCTTAATGAGATGGACTGATTCCACAACTAGGGTAATGGGGTCAGGGGTGTAGGAGAAAATAAGATTGACAAGAGATAGAGCAGGGTTTAGGGATTTTGTACATAGGGTTGCTATGAGTCACAAGCGATTCGACAGCACATAACAACAACAATAAAAATGAGGTAATAAACTTGGGCTCTAGAGGTACAGTCTGTAGGGAACTGTGCTGCTAGCCCAGAGGTCGTGCCTTTCTCTTGGTTCAAATCTACTGGTGGCTACATGGGAGAAATATGGGCAATCTCCTCCTGTGCAATTTAAAGCCTCTGAGAAGCTGCTGGAGGATCAGCTATGAGTTGGTTTTGACCACACAGCAATAAGTGTGAACTCTGAGTATGCTCTAGAGTACTACATCAGGTAACATAATGGAACATGTTATAAACCATAAGGATATGTAAATATCTATATATTGTTATTTACTAAAAATATAAATCGAGTAATTTTTAACTTGGGTAAAAGTCCTACAATTTACTTAGAGGGGGAAGAATAAAACAAAAAAGATGAGGCATGTGTACTCCAGGAAACACTAACAAAACCCTAAAGAAACTGAACAATCACCAAAACTCTAGAAATACAGTTTAGGTCCCTCCATTTTCAGTAGGCCATTTAATTAACAAAACATCTGTGAGTAACTGCTGTTATAACAGGTTGAAACATCTAAATAATTTCAAAGGGCAATATTATATTTTTCAAAATTCTATCAAAAGAATTTCAGAATTCAATCATTAAAAAATAGGCTATAATATTAAGAAAATATTGCATTTATTAAAGTTTCATAATGTTATTTGTCAAATGTCTTTTTCTTGCCTACTGAATTATAAACAATTTGTTTTGTTTTGTGGTCCCTCCAGCCCCCCTATGCAGAACTGATGAACCCTGGAGAATTCCGCTTGGTCTCTAACATGAGACACACTGCATTCAAAGTTAAACGCTATCACTTGGGTGTTCACTGTAGGTTTAAGTATTATAAAAACAAATGGAAACACGGGCACTACAGTCAGATGTCAATATTTGGTAAAAACATGCTCATCCAAATAATCAGAAGCTTATACTTAAAGTTAGTGGTAAAATGAGTGTATATCAAATTATACTTTAGACTGTATTAAAGAGCTAACCTTTAGTTGTCATTTTGTGAAACTTACAAAGTTCAGAAAATAACAGGTTGCTGTGCTCTACATAAAGCTCTAAATTAACTACACTAATGTCATAGAGGACTTATTTGTTGACTATCTCTTACACAAACAGTAGGCTCCCATAGGATGAGGACAATGTTGGATATACACTGGTGTTTTTATGATTAAAAAACCAAAATGAAAAATAATATGCTCCAAAGAATATACTTGAATATGGAAAAAGGTCTTCATATACACAACCCTTTCCTCCCCTACACATACCCTGAAAGCATTTTCAAAAGTGAAAAACAATGTATATGAACTTTGAAAGTAAATCAGTATTAAAAAAAAAAATCAAACATACCACCAAAAATAAGGACTTCAATCATATAGTAAATATATTAATAAGTGAGGGAAATAAAGGGTTAAATCAACTATGTTTTCAAAAAGAGCATTTACTTGGAAACAGACATACGAGCCTGTATATTTACTCAACCAAGCACCAGAAAGATTATATGGTTACATATATCAAGTCGAAAAAGTAATGACTAAACTGAACAACAAGAGTATACAGAAAAGGCATGTAGAAAAAACATCTGCTGTACATACTCAGTTTTTATGTTGAGAAATTCAATCTATGAAAAGTTTAAAAAAAATTGAGACTACACTAATACCATGAATAGCCAAGATCTAAATGTTTTACCATATGCCAGCTATTACTGTCATCTACATGTAGTAATTCTCCTTTTAAGAACTGTGACAATATTGTGAGTTTTAGCACCAACACCTTCAGATGAGTAAACAGTGTACAAAATTACACAGCTAAAAGGAAGATCAGATTTTCAAGTCAGGTCAATATGCTTCTGAAGAATGATCAAAGAGTTGGAGTTAAAAAACAAAAAACAAAAATTAAAAAAAGAAAAGAAAAGAAAAAAAATCTGCTCAGCATTTCAAGCTGAAAAAAATACCTGACAAATTCAAGCTCTGAGTTTGCCATGGGCAAAATCCTGAATGATCCAGGAAGCATCAAAAGAAGACAGAAGGAATACAATGATTCACTGTACTAAAAAGAATTGGCTGACAGACAACCATTTCAGGAAGTAGCATATGATCAGAAACCAATGATACTGAAGGGAGACATTTAAGGTGCACTTAAGTCACTGCCAAGAAATATGGGTCCAGGGATTGATGGAATATAAGTGACATGTTTCAAAAAACAAAGAAGAATGTCTACATGAGGTCATCAAGCTGTGCCAAGAGGTTTGGAGGGGTAGCTGGCCAACTGAGCATGAAAGATCCTTATTTGTTCCCATTTCCAAAAAAGATGCTTGAAGTTAATGTGGAAATTATCAAACAACATTAGTAATAGCACATGTAAGTAAAATTATGCTGCAAATTATAAAAAATTGGCAGAGAAGTACAAGAAATTTAGGCTGGATTTAGAAGAGGGTATCATCTGAGGTATATCCCTGGTGATGTCAGATGAATCTTTGCTGAAAGCAGAGAATACTGGAAAAAGGTCTATTTGTGTTTTACTGGTTATGAAAAGGTATGTGACTGGGTCGTAACAAATTATGGTTAACAGTGAGAGGAATGGAAATCCTAGAACACTTAATTGTGCTCATGCTAAACCTATACCTACACCAAAAAGCTATTGTCCAAATAGAGAAAAGGAACACTGAATGGTTTAAAAATCAAGAAAGGTGTGCATCAGGGCTGTTATCTTTCTTCATGCCTATTCAATGTGTATGCTGAGCAAATAATTTGAGAAGCTGGACTTTATGAAGAAAAATGTGGCATCAGGGTTGGTGGAAGACTCATCAGCAACCTGTGCTATGCAGATAACACAACTTTACTTGCTGAAAGTAAGGAAGACTTGAAACTCTTGCTGAAGAAGATCAAGACTACAGCCTTCACTATGGATTACATCTCAACATCAAGAAAACAAAAATCCTCATCCCTGGAACAATTAACAACCTGATGAACAGATGGAGAAAAGATAGAAATTGTCTAAATATTTACTTTTACTTGCATCCACAATTAAACACTCTTGGTACCAGCAGTCAAGAAGCAAAAAAATTAAAAAAAAAAAAATGGCTGCACTGGGAAAATCTTCTGTCAAGGACTTCTCCAAGTGTTGAAGAGCAACAATATCAGTTAAAGACTAAAGTGCACTTCATTCAAGTCTTCTCAATTACTTTCTATGCCTCTGTAAGAAGGTCAATGACTAAAGATGACAGAATAATCATCATTGCCATTGAGCTGTGGCTGGAGAAGAGTACTAAATATTTAATGGACAGCCAAAACAACAAACAAGTATATCTTGGATAAGGTGCAAACAGATCGCTCCTTAAGAGGCAAGAAAGGGTTAACTTCATCTCACATATTTTGGGCATGTTATAAGGAGGAGCCAGTCCTTGGAAAAAGACATCATGCTTGGAAAACTGCAAGGTCAGTGAAGGATAAAAAGATCCTCAACAAGATAGAATGACACAGGGATTGTAACAATGGAAGCAAGTATATAGCAGAGATGAGGAGGATGGTCAGATCTACTGCTGACAGTCACTGTGATTTGTAGTCTACTCAACTACATCTAACAACAAAAACAATTCCATTCCAAGCATGGCAGGAAGCTCTGTTAGGAAAACTCAGGGTAAATAAATGAGAAATCAACAAGAAATATAGGTTCCTTACTTTAATATAAAGATGGTACTGGCATGAAAATTCAAAAGATTCTAGAATACTTTTCATATAAAATATTTCCATTCAAATGGAACAAGTGAAATAAACAGGGAGCTGTGGTGGTGGATTTATGCTGCTAAACCAAAGGTGGTGCCTCTGGCGGTTCAAATCCAACAGTGACTCCAAGGAGAGAAAGATGTTTTCCTCCAAGGAAAAAAGATGGGTTAGCTCCTCCCTTGCAGTGTGCACTAGAGAGGCAGCTAAATGAGCCCGTTTCGACTTGACAGCAACAAGTTTAAAATTTCTGAAGTCCTATATACTTGAGAAGACGTTATTACATACTAATACAGTGCTATAATAACTCTTATTCTGTTTACGTCAAATTACATTTTATTTGTAAACTTAATTTCTTCTATGCAATATCAAGCGAGTACCTGGATTTATCTATTCAATTCTCAGCAGTTTTAGTTTATTAAATTTTAAATTTTCATAAAGGGTCAAAATCATATAGAAACTGTAATATGGTAAAAGATTAATCTTATTTTAACACCTGTAATTCTCCCTAGAATTCAATTTTTTATGGGTGTTTCTATTCATTTTTTTAGAAGAGGAGGAAGTTGCTTAAAAAAAAGTAAATGATCATGATTCATAACCCATCTAACAATGGGGCTTACATGGAAGCAATTTTTATACAGCAAACATATTAAGTGTACAATAAGAGTTTAAGGATGCATTTATTCATATTTTAGTAAGATCGTTCAGACCAAATAATTACTACTTTACTTAAAAGTATTAACATTATTTTCATTTTGGATCAGTTTGTTAAAAAGGTAGGTAATGTTTCTGTAACCACCTCAAAAATACTAAAGCTATGAAAGCTAAAAATGTTCAGATTCTCTGATGATTATTTTAATTTTTGGTTGTTATGTGCTTTTAAAGAAATATTTTAACATTAATTATGATAGGCATGCTCTGGTGGCCTAGTGGCAAGAAGCTGTACTGCAATCCCCGAGGTATATGGTTCGAATCCACCAGATCCTCTGCTGGAGAAAGAGGAAAAATCTCCTCTTGTACCAGTCAGAACTGATTTGACGGTACGCGCGCGCGCGCGCGCACACACACACACACACACACTCAACGAAAATTAAAAAAATAATTATGTAATATTCTAGTCTGTTCGTATACCTTTTCTGTTGTTGTTGTTGTGTGTGGTGGCGTAAGAACTCACAGCTGAATTTCAGGTGGGTTTTCTAAGACAGTTTAATCACACAGGAGGAGATTGCCCATCCTTGTGAGGAGCCGTTGGTGGTTTTGAACCACCTGCCTTTGTGATTGCAGTGCAACTTCTTACCACTGGGCCACTTTTCCTTCTTCTTCTTGTTAAGTGTTAAGTGAGTCAGGTTTGATTCATGACAACCTTATGAGCAGCAGATCTGAACCCTGTCCTATCCTGTGTCATCCTCACTATCTCGGACACATTGGAGCCCATTGTGGCTGTCACTGCATCACTTCATCTCAATGGGGGTCTTTCTCTCTTTCACTGACCCTCCACGCTTTCAAGCATGGTGTCCTCTTCCAAGGGATAGCCTCTTGTAGGAACATGTTCAAGGTATGAGAGACAAAGCTTTGCCATACTTGCCTCTAGGGAGCACCCCAGCTGTACCCTTTCCAAGAATTGATGCCTTTGATTTGTGGTGCTAGAGAAGAATCTTGCATATACCATAGATTGCAAAGAAAACAAATAGGTCTGTCTTAGAGAGGGCGAAACCAAGTTTTTCCTTGGAAGCTATGTTTTGGTTTTGGTTGGGAGGGGGGTGTTTTTTTGTTGGTTTTTTTACAGTTATGTACTTCTTTTTTTTTTTTTTCTTGTTGTGTACTGTCGAATAAGATCCAACTGGCACACGAGGAGATTGCCATTCCTTCTCCAGTGGAGCATCTGGTGTATTCAAACCATGCTTTGCAGTGCAGCTTTTTGCCACTAGGCCACAAGAGTTCCTTGGAGGCTAAGTTTTTGCAGCTTTGTCTCATATACTTTGGCCAGGTGACCAGAAGGCACCAGTCCTTGGAGAAGGACGTCGTGCTCGGAAGGGTGGAGGGGCAGCAGAGGAGAGGAAAAGCCCAGATGAGATGGACTGATGCAATAACTGGGGCAATGGGGGTAGGTGTGCCAGAATCAACGAGACTAACTCAGAATAGCACAGGCTTCAGATCTACTGTACCCAGTGTCACTATGGGTCACAGGAGACTCGATGGCACATAACAACAACAGCAGTACATTTTGTGCTTGAATTTGTGGCTTGTGAATTATATCTAAATAAAGCTATTAAAAAGAAAAAAATAATTATGATAGAATACTTTAAAAATAACAGAAAAGTTGCATTGGTAGTGCAGAGTTCCCTTATGGTTCATATACATCAGCTTTTCATTTTAATAAATTTTAATTAAAAAAATTTAACTAATGAAAGTTAAGTGTGCTATATGATCATGACATGATAGAAGTACGAGTATATACATACATGCTAGAAAACAGAACATTCAGTACAAGATTAAAAGGGTAATAATTTTCATTATTTTTTCAAATAAAAAGGTTCAAAAGCAAAACATCTTAAAAATATACACAGAAAACCACATTTGACCATATTAAAGGCAAAACAACAAAATCACGGAAGTTCTATACTAGATAACTTTAGAAAATATCCTATTTTCATAAACACCCTAGTGGCAAATGTGAAATCCATTTTATATTAAATTACAGATACGTAGTGATACCCAAATGAAACAAAACACAATGTATCTTTAAAAGAATACAAACAAAACATTAAAAGCAAAGCAAATTTCATAAAGAAAAGAAAAAAGAAACTAATAACCTGTGGTATGGTGGGTAGGATGACAGTATTCTCAGCAGGGACTGGCAGGACAGGGATCACAGGGACAGTGGGAGAGGAGGGAGGTACAGCTTCTGGTGGCTAAAAATCATCAATGACAAATAGTCAGAAAATAACTCCCCAAAATAAAAAGGAAATATTTAACAGAAAGTTGTGACAGAGTTTTCAGAAATAATTGAAAAAATAGGCAAAATATTAACATTTCAATTTAAATGGGAAAATGCTTTCTTTAGAAATTACTTTAATAATTACAGCACCAACAATAACTTTAATGACTGTAGTTAAAAATGAATGGCTGCTCTTTAGATGACAAATGAAAATAACTTGCTTCACACAGAGACTGCAAAAATCATTTTCTAGCATTCAACATATATTTGACTACTTTCTTCCTAGAATTCAGAGAACTAAAAGCAATTTTATTAACTCATCAAGAAGGCAATCAAGATTTATAAATCCACATCCAAAGAATAAAGACTTAAAAAATTTAGTCTGTCACCTATAACTCATCTATGCTAGTGATCTCTACTAACAAGAATAACAAGTTTACTACATTTGCCTTTACATTAATGAATGAATGAACACTCAGAGAATGTTTATTATGTGTCTTATACATTTCAGAAAAACAATTTCATAAACAAGGTGCTACTTGCTTTGACATTGGAAAGATAATTAGTCAACTGCAGGACAGACGGAAGATACTGATGCAGACATCCAAGTAATGTGTTAAAATTTTTAGAAAGCTCATGTGGTAGGCAGGGAAAACAAACAGCATGAGAGAAAAAGAGCTAGAGAACTCTAACAGCATAAACAAAAAAATTTTTAATTCCATTTGATTACTTAATGATTTTTTTAAAAGATTGGACTCGGATATACAAAAGGTGCTTTGTATAAGGATCTAGTCCCATGACTTGGATTAATTAACAAATACTTGGCATAAGAAGATCTGATTTATATGCATACTAAAATAAAACAGAAGGCAAATATATAGTGGCAATGACTTAAAACAGGAAGAACAAATTTTTAAATGTGAACACAAGTCTCCAGAAAAGTAAAAACAAAAGCTGGTTAAGATAAAATTCATGCAATAATAATCCAATTGTAGGAGATACTAGAAATGGTCTTTTCTTTTGAGGGTGGGGAAGCAATGAACACCACTGGGAGGAATCCCTAAACCCAAGTTTCAGAATTAGAATGCATTTTTTCAGAGAAATAATATTTGACTATAAGAGAAATTAAAGCACACAGGAAGTAATGTTTCTTTGGTTCTGCTTCTGGATTCTAACCACTATTTATGTAACATTACTAAAAAAATGAGTAATTCTGAATTTCAAATAATGAATGATTATGAATTTTATTGAATACTACTTTAATCTTTCTAGAAATGTTTACCATCCACAGGTTTTTAAATTCTTAATTTATGACAAAGGTGGTATTTCAGAGCAGTAGGGGGAAAATGAGTATTTTAAAAAAAAAAGAATTGTTGCTGGTCAAGAGAATGACACATGGAAAAACAAATGAATCCTCGTCCACCACTCAAACAGGGTGAGAGTAGCATCTCTGTACTGGGACTGGAAAGATGAAGAAGCCTGACAGTACTGGGAGCCAGAGCTGGGTGAGGATAGTGTCCATATGGACAAAGCAGTGGAAATAGTGTGATGTGCACTGCTATACTCCAAGAGTGACAGTTATCTATGTGAGAGGCAATGCTAGTGGCAGTGTGGCATGAAGTGGGGGTCTGAGAATGGGAAAAGTGGGATCTGCTGGAATCTGAGTACAGGGAAGAAGGTAGCCCTGAATGTGTTAACAGTGAGAGAAGACTGTTTACATACAAGGGATTCTGATTCAATAAATAAACACACAAAGGATAATAGGAGCAAATGTTCTCTTGTCAGTTATAGAAATGGAAAAGGAAAAGATTAGGTACGGATACGACAGCACAGTTAACAGAAAACTATAGCAACACTCCAACTGCATGAATATACTCAGCACCTAGTTTCTGGCTTCTAGGTACTAATTATTCTCTTTAGTACCTAATTCTCTTTTAAAAAGAAAAAGGCCTGGCCTCCTTGGATTGGTTGATTCTAATACTAAATTTCAACAAGTACTGTATGAGAAAGAACATCTTGCTTTGCCAAAAAGGAAGTACTCAATGTATAATGAAGGCATGACAAAGAACACAGAAGGGGCTTCCATTGGTAAAACTGGAATCAATGTGAGACTCAGATAATTACAGTAACAGTATACAACTCACTGTATAAAATATCGGAGTCTATTCTAATATTAACACATTGCTGCAAATGATGGCTATAGAGGGAAAAAAAGTGTTTCTAAGCACGGTTGTCAATTTAAAAGTGTGTGGCAATGTGTTAATGAATATAAGAACAAGTAAATAGGGGAAAAGAAAGTATTTCCTTGCAGTAGAATGCCAAATAAATAAAGGCAGCATGATGAAAAAAAAAATCACCATTTAGCAAAGTATCATTCAAGAAATAAAAGTGGATGCTAATACTACTAGTGGTTGAAAGCAAGAATGGCATCCACTTTCTGAACAACTTGCCTCCAGAAACTATGAACTTTGATAAATGTCAATAGTTGTAGAGGAGCTTCACGCCTTTTGTTCATAGGGTCGCTATGAACTGTGCTCAATTCGAAGGCAATCAACAACAATACTAGTGGATGAAATTATTGAAAGGGATGGGATAAGATGGGATGAGGACAGGATGGTGTTTGTGTGTGTATATGTGTATTCATATGTCATAAGTCTAAATTAAGTTTATTTTTAAAATGAGTGAATATTTCCCAACAGTGATATTAAATCTAATCTGTTTCATGCAGAGGACACAAACTTGCCTGCTTGAAGTGAAGAGGATTTGAACATTTGCTGCAGATGATCAAAAATTACATCGCAACATTAAAAAAAAAAAGAATCCTCATCCCTGGACCAACAGGCAACATCATGATAGATAGAAAAATTACTGATGTCGATAATATCATTTTATTCAAATCCAGAATTAATATCCAGTGTAGCAAGAGTATAGAAATCAAAAGATGTAATAATGCATAGGGAAAATCTGCTGTCAAGGAACTCTAAAGAGTAAGAATACCAGTAAAGACCAAGGTCATGGTCTTTTAAATTACTTGCTATGCATCTGAAAGTTGGACAACGAATAAGAACAAGAATCAATCAATCAATACCATTATGAAGAGTCAATCAATGCCACTGAGTTGTGGTGCTGGAAAATGAGCTCTGAATAGTCCATAGACAGCCAAAAAAAAAAAGTCTGTTATGGAAGAAGTGTAACCAAAGTGCTCCTTAAAGTCAAGGATTGTTAAACTTTGTCTCAAATGTTTTGGGCATGTTGTTTACAGTCTCTGGAGAAGGATCTCATGCTTGGAAAGGTAGAGGGGTCAGATAAATAGAGAATGACTTTCAGAAAGACAGTGACACATTGACTATGAGCTTGAGCATGATGAGAAACAGTAAGGATGGCACAAGCTACAACAAGGTCAAGATCTGTTATTTACAGGGTCGTTATGAGTCACTGATGGTTCCATGGCTCCAAACAATAACATTATTGTCTTAGTAATGATCTCTAGTCCTATTAACAGGATACAATATTAGTTATATTATGAAAATAGGGAATAAAAAATGTCACTGTGAATTTTATTTCTGACACAGTTTTTTAAAATCCTAAAACAACCTATACCATATTAATCCACCCTTTAAACACCACAGACAAAATACTCTGAAAAAGAACACAAGTCTCTTTCTGAAGAAAAAGCAGTCACTGGTAAAGAATAACTCAACAAATGACATTATCAACATACACAGTATTTCTAAGCCCCAGGTAAAACCTCATTCAGGTAACAAGAATTGTAGAACTAAGTAATGATGTTATCTTATTTGAAACAAACATATAGATTTAAATGAATATTAACCAAACAGATTTGGTAATAATACAGGACACACCAGTTAATAAAGAGCTGTGCTACCCACTCAAAAGGCATGTGGTTGGAATTCACCAGCCTCTCTCTCCGTGTAAGAAAGATGGGTGATTTCCTCCCCAGCAATTTACTGCCTCTGAAAATCTGCAAAAGATTCAGCTACAACACCGTTCTAACTCATATACAGCAACAACAACAAACAGGTTGTACAGCAACAACAAAAGGTAGGACCAAAAACATGATACAATTCTGGGAAGCTGTAGAAAATTAGTCCTGTCAATCCAAAGGCAGCAGGCAGTAAAAATCTACCAAGTGCTCCACAGGCAAAAGATGGCAATCTCTGGTGCGATTTACACACTTTGAAAACTGTGAGTCAGTTGGTTTCAACTGGATGGTACATAACAACAAAATGGTTAAGAATATAAGTTTTAATATAAAAGTCAAAAGAGTAATAGATAGTAACTATTTTAGATTCTAGAAAAGAACTCAGCATAAGCATTTTGAACTTGAAAAATACAGATTTTACTAATTAGATAATAATGACTAGCATGTCCTCATCCTTGTTCTGCTCCATTTGTATCGCACAGTAAGATCAGCTGCAAATATCCCCCCCCCTCAAATCTTGACCATGTGACTAACAACAATCTCAGTTGTTTCTATCCATAGCAACAGCATGGAATCATTAGCCTCTGAGTCTGCCTTCAGAGACTTGTTTCCATGGCAACAGAGGCTATAATATTAATACGGTCTCAAAAACACTGCGGCAAATGGTAAATTCTATAAAATAATTTAAGAGATAATACAGATTTAAAAAAAAAATTTACCAGCATCAATGTGAGTTTTTTAGGAAAATTTTTACACTGATTTGTTTTTGAAGATTCTTACTAATTTTCCTTATAGTTCACACTTCACACCTAATTTGAGGTCCGAAAATCTTGAAATCAGCTTGTTAACAGATTTTTGTGTTCTGAAGCTTCATCAAGTACTAACAGTGAATAATTTATAACTATGCTCTACTCTCTCACACTCCCAATCATTCAACAATATGTATATATTGAACACACCTACTACCTTTATTAAGGTTTCTGGGAGGCACAGATGCTTAAGTGCTCATTTTGATGTTCCACGCCTCTGAGTCCTCTATGACTCACAGCAACCCTATAAACAATAGAGGTGACTTTTGCCCTATCCTGTGACACGTTCCTATGTGAATCCATCCTCTCTTTCTCTGATCTTTACCAGTATGATGTCATTTTCTAAGGACTAGCCCCACCTGAAAGCATGCCCAAAGCATTTGAGATGAAGTTTTATCATCCTTCCCTGTAAGGAGCACGTTGGTTGCACTTCCTCTAAGATAGACTTGACTGTTCTTTAAGGCACTCAATGTGCTGCTAATCAGTACTCTTCACCAACACTACACTTAAAGGTATCAATTCTCTGTCATACTGATTCACTGACCCTACTTAGTATGAGTAGGAATCAAATGAAAATATTATGGCTTGGACTAGGCACACCTTCAGTCTTTAAACTGGCTGATTGCTCTTTAGCACTCTGGAAAGGTTCCTGGGAGTTCATTCTTTTAATGCAGTAAGTCTTTTGATTTCTTGATTCCTATTACCCTGGGTGTATTGTGGGTCCTAGTAAAATGAAATCGTTGACAACCTTTCCTCCATCGATCATGATGTTACCCATGATGATTGGCCCAGTGGTGAGGATTTTTGTTTACTTAATGTAGAAATGTAAGCCATACTGAAGATAGTTAAGAATAACACCCACAGCTAAAAATTACCTTTCACCCTACTGTTAGCCCCAGGCATGAAAGACTTGCAAGGCAATCTGAACCCATTAAATGTATTCATAAAAATAAAATTATTCATCAAAATAATTTTCACAATATAAAAGGAAACTAAAAGAAGAGATAGGGAGCTTTAGTGGCCTAGTGGAAAGAACTGCCCTGCAATCCTGGATGCACATGGTTTGAGTCCACTAGCTGCTCAGCACAAGAAAGATGAGCAATCTGATTAGATGCCTCTGAAACTCACCAGAAGGTATGCTTTAGTTTGGTTCAGTTCTGACTCTATGGTGCACAGAAACAATAACCAGGTGCCTAAGAAGCACTTAATTTCAGTTGAAAGAGGACCAAGTTTAGAATATAAAAATGTTTATATGTATAAAAATAAAATTTGTATTACGTTTAGAGGAACGTAAGAATTAGCAAAATTTTTGCTATCAATAGCCAGATAACAAGTTAGTTACTACTTTTAATCCAAATTCTCTGTTCTTTCCTTTAAAGAGCAATTCTGTTCCAGTGAGGCATGGTATTATGACTGTATGTCAGAGAAGTTATCTAAAACTAGACAGAAGCCAGGAAAAACTAGCAGACTTCACATTTGTATAGAAGAAAATGCAGCACAGTGGAAGTCATTGTTTTCGATGAGGCTAGTTAACTATATAATAAAGATGTTTCTTGTAGTTTAATTTTAAATGCTTTATCTTTTATCCAAATGCTCTTCTGTTATTGAAATATGCTTTCAACAAAACAGTACAGCAAGAAAATATAAAAATGTTATTCAAATCAATTGCATATAGTATGCTATAAATATCTTTGAAGGGAACATGCATAAAACATATATATAGATATATTTTAAATAAATTACTCAGGACAAGATTTCTGATTTTAAACTAACAAAAAGAAAAGAAGAAAACTAATTTTAACATTGATGTGGACACTGTAATATAGAAACATGGCTACAGATATCTTAGTTCATGTAGACAGATCATCTATTTGATCAATCTATGTCCTCTTTCAGAAGTCATGATGTTCAAGTAAAGTTTATCATTTCTTCAATACAAAAATATTTTATCATCTTTCAGCTAATCATCTTTAATTCTTGTGGTCAAAAAGGAAATTAAAATTTTAAAGTATGATGTTGTTATGTGCTATTGATTCACCTGCGACTAATAGTAACCCTATGTAAAACAGCTCCGAAACCTGTTCATTGACTCTGACACACCTACCTATCCCCACAGCCCCAGTTAATGTATCAACACATCTCATCCAGGGTCTTCCTCTCCTGTGCCTCTCCTTCACCATTCCCAGCATGATGTTCTTCTCCCAGGACTGGTCTCTCCTTGTAACATGCCCAATGAGCTTAAAAATCCTTGCCTCCAAGGAGAAACTTGGTTTTACCATCTCCAAGACAGACTTATTTGCTTTCTTGGCAGTCCATAGTATGTTCGACTCTTCTCCAAGACCACAACTCAAAGGCACCGATTCTTCTGTCACCCGTAGTCACTGTCCAGCTCCCTGATGCAATAGCAAGTAACTGTGAAGACCATGGCCTGAGTCAGATGCACCTTTATCTCTAGACTGACATAGTGTCTTCTCAGTACTCTGGAGAGGTCCCTGACAGCAGATTTTCCCAGTGCAATTCGTCTTTAGATTTCCTAACTGTTGGTGCCAAGAGTGCTGTCTGTGGAGCCAAGTAGCTGTTAACTGAAAACAACCTCAATCTCTTCTCCATCTAGCACAGTGCTGCCAACTGACCCAGTGGTGAGAATCTTTGTATGCTTGATGTTGATCTTCAATCCATATTGAAGTCTACAGTCCTTGACCTTCTGCAACAAGTGCTTAAGGTCCTCCTCAGTTTAATCAAGCAAGGTTGTGTCATTTGTATAACGAAGGTTGTTGATGACTCTTCCTCCAACCCTGAAGTATGGAGATAGAGATCAAAACAGGATTTGAAGACATAGAAAAGATTAACACAAGTGGATGAAACTACTAATTGTCATATGCTTTTCCACCTGAGTACATAGAATGTGTCTAAGGAAATAGGTATAATCATAAAATTTTAACTTATGATTGTTTTTGTTGTTTGGTACCATTAAGGCAGCTCTTACTCAGTGATCCTTTGTTCAACAGAATGAAATGGGCCCTTTGAGTGTGGTGTTAGAGAACACCAAGGATCCCACAGACTGTCAAAAGAACAAATGAGATTGTTGTGGAAGAAGTGCAAACAAGATGTTCCTCAGAGGGAAGGATGGTGCAACTCTGCCTCACATACTTTGGGTGTGCTGTCAGAAAGGGACATTCTGGAAAAAAGACATCATATTGGGAAAGTTGGAGGTTCAGAAAAAGAGAAAGATCCCCAATAAGATAGACTCACAAAAGCTGAGATCATGAGAATGGTATAAGATACGGCAAGGTTCTGATCTGCTGTTCACGGGGTTACTACAAGTCATGGGTCACTCTATGACACCTAACAACAAAATATTTATCCTATTCATTTTTCTATAAGATTCTAGGAGCTTCAGGGTCTTGTTACTTCCCTCTCTATTTCAGTAACACTGACTGCCTTTAAGAGCTTCTCCTTTAGAGCCTATTTGCTATTCACATGTCTAGAATGCTCAGTTCCCTAACTTCATTCATGTCTTCACGAATATTACACCTTTAAGTCCTTCTTGGTTATCCTATTAGCATCTTACTCTTACCCACACCCATAACCTCTCTTTTTCTCTTTCTCTTCATACACACAAAACCCCCAAACCACACATTTCCCTGGAGAAGGACATAATGCTTGGAAAGGTGGAGGGTCAGTGCAGGAGAGGAAGATACTCTATGCGATGGACACAGTGACTGTGGCAATGGGAGCAGAGACAGTGAGACTGGGTCAAGATAGGGCAAGGTTCAGAGGGTCGCTAATGACGTTTATTATCTATCATCCTCCATTTTAATATAAACTCTATAAAAGCAAGGATTTTCATTTTTGTTCTAGCACTCCTTAATATTCAGTTCATAGTGACTATTTGGGAGATGAATGAAAACATTATTTCAGTAGTACTTTAAAATAAAAAGAGAAATCTGATAAGATCACCATTCTTTAAGACAGTAAACTTTGCTCTCTTTGTTTTGCTCTCTTGTCCCTTTAATATAGTTCAAAAAGACTATTATTTTAGCTCAGTATTGCTACTCTATTTTACTGTACTTTGTTCTCTCTGAATATTCCATCAATATTTAGGTTAGAGATGGGCAAATGGAATTTCAAAGAGGCCAGATCATTAATATTTTAGGCTTTATAAGCCAGAGAGTTCCTGTTACATCTACCAAATACCATTATTGTAACTTGAAAACAAAGCCAACACATAAACAAATGGATATAAGTGTGGCTTATTTACAAAAAGAACATATAACAGGGAAGATATGGTGTAGGATGTAATTTGCTGACCTTTTCTTCAGGTGACTAAGGGGGAAAGAGATATTAAATCAAATGAAGAAAATTACTTCAAAGCATTTGCTTTTTAAATTAAAAAAACTGTTCAGGTTTTTAATTATCTATGCTAGTTAAGCACAAATAATTAAAAAACAGAAACAGTTTGGGTTTTTTTGTGTGTGTGTGGTTTTGTTTTTTTTTTTTAATTTAAAAAGCAAATGCTTTGACTATACCATGGACTGCTAGGAGAACAAACAGGTTTGTCCTGGAGAGAGTGAAGCCAGAATGTTCCCTGGAGTCAAGGATTCTGAAGCTTTGTCTGACATACTTTGGGTATGTTGCAAGGAGGGACTGGTCTTTGGAGAGGGACATCATGTTTGGGAGAGTGGAGGGACGGTGCAGGAGAGGAAGACCCTCGATGAGATGGATCGATTCTGTGAGTGGAGTGGTGGGAATGAATGTATTTGGCACAGGACAGAACAGCGTTTAGGGCTCTTGTACATAGGGTCGCTATGAGTTGCAAGCGACTCAATGGCATATAACAACAACAACAATATGCTAATGAAAAATGTCAAAAAAATCATAGGAATTTGACCTAGAGTTCTTTAAAATATTATTTAAAAGGTCTGTATAAGAAAGCTATCTTCTGGAATACTGTCATTTCCACATGTTCTGCTGAATCACCTTTTTGTGGAATAGGAACAAATACAGATTTCTTCCAGTTAGCCAGTCTTCTAAATTTCTTCCAGTTAGCTGTCTTCTAAATTTCATGGTACAGACTGGTGAGAACAGCCAGTGTTGTATCTGTTTGCTGAAACATGTCAATTGATAGTCCATCAATTCCTGGGGCTTTATTTTTACCAGTGCTTTCAGTGCAGATTGAACTCCTTCATTCATCACATTGTTTCTGCACTGTATGCTATTTCCTGAAATAGTTCTGTGCCAAGCAATTCTTTTTGGTACTGTGACTCATCTATTTCTTACATGTTCTTTTGATGCTTTCTGGTCATTCAAACCTTTTTTTAGTATTGCGATCAAGGCTTGAATATTTCAGTTCTTTCAGTTTGAGAAATGCCAAGTGAGTTCTAACTTTTATTTTCCAACTCCAGCTCTTTGCACATTTTATTACAATACTTTGCTTTGTCTGTTCCACAGTCAACACCCAGCTGATTCCTGTATAATCCATTAGGTGAGGTTCATGTATATAGTGGCTGTTTGTTTAAAAAAATTATTTGGAAGAGGGTGAAAGAAATGGGAAAGATCTAGTGTGGAAAAAAAATGTATACGAACTTTGTAAAAAAACCAGTATAAAATAAAATAAAAAAGGTATTTGTAATGAATAAATCACTGATTAAACAAAATTTAATCATTTAATCATATGATCTTGAGCCTCATTTCTGTCTATAAGTCCGTAATTTATAACTCTGTCTTTCATTCCAACTTTTTAATTCCTAGTATCAATTATTATTAACATATGTCAACTGCCTGTTTGATCAATTTGGAACTGCAAATCTTTGTAAAAAACAACAGGACAGTCCATTGACAGGGAAGTGGAAGAAATACACACCAGATTTAGAGGAGGCTATAGGATGGTATCTGAGAGCTCTCTCTAATCTCCTTGATCAGGTAACACCCTGCTCCCGGAAGGGCGTTGGCTGGGCAAAAGGATATAGATCTTCAGTCTCAACTCTACTGTGGGGTCTGGCTTATTATTATTATTAATATCAATGAAAATTTACAGACTTTGGATTTCCATTCATTCATTGTTGCACTTGTCTCCCCTCCCCAAATACACGACCCTCTTGGAAAAGTAAAATTCTTTCATTGTTTTACAATCCCTCCCCTCAGGTCCACTCCACTATGCAGCCTTCGCTCTGGACTCCCGTCATGACAAAAATATCTAATCACATATCCCTTTTAAACAGTTTTCTCCCTCATCTGTTTCAATGCAGCATACATTACTGAACCTATCTTTCTCAGTCTCCCCCCAACCCTGAGGTCAGTCCTGTTTTACAACAGTGGCACCATGCAGTATTTGTCCTTTTGTGACTGAGACACTTTACTCAGCATAATGTCCTCCAGGGTCACCCGTTTTGAATAATATTGTATGAGTTCCTTGGTTTTCAATGCAGCATAGTATTCCATTGTGTGAATATGCTACAACTTCTCTATCAACTCGTTTGTTAATGGGCACTTAGGTTGCTTCCAACTCCTTGCTATTGTGAACAAAGCTGCAATGAACATGGGTGCGCAAATATCTGTTTGGATGTCAGTTATGGTCTCTTTGGGGTATATTCCCAGTAGTGGAATTGCTGGGCCAAATGGAATTTCTATTTGCAATTTTTTGAGAAAGCACCATACTGCTTTCCACAGTTGTTGCACTACTTTACACTCCCACCAACAGTGAATAAGAGTTCCAGTTTCTCCACGGCCTTGGCAGCATTTGTTGCTTGCCAAGTTGCGATAAACATGAATGTGCATATATCTGCTTGGGTGTCAGGGGGTCTGGCTTGTGTCTCCACTCACACAGCACTGAAATCCATGGAGTCACACAAGACAGGATCTGAGCTCTCTCTAATCTCCTTGATCACATAACACTCTGCTCCCAGAAGGGTGTCGACTCGGCTACCTTAATCTCATCTTTTGGGAAAGGACATACATCTTCAGTCTCCACTCTACGAGTTTTTGGCCCTTGGCCAAACAAACATCACCACAGCATCAAATCTAGAAGAGAGCTGTCCAGACTTGGGATTTAAAGTACAGCCTCAAGCAAAAATCCTTCTCTGAAATTGGTACAAGAGATGGACAACAGCATGAGAAACCAGTAGCAGTACGTAGTGCAAGGCATCACAGAAGTGACTGCTGATCATATTAACAGGTGGCTGGGGATGGGAGGGTTTGACCAGGTAGTCAATTGTGCAAGGAATGAGAAAGTAGCAGGGAAAGGGGAGAGACAAGGTACATGTGCTTGAGGTGGGTGGGCAGTGAATGTATTGGTTATTTCTGTAAGGGAAGTATCTTTCACCTGCTAGGTAAAAATACTTGTCTGTCAGATATTCTTCTATAGTGAACATCCAAATTAAGACAAACTAGGATGAAGGATTTGCCATTCACTTCTGAAATATCACTGGCCTTTCAAAACCCTATGTATACCAGAGCACACATAGATTAGATTACCAGATATGGCAAATGAAGGTGAGCCCTCAAATTTGGAAACACAAAGGTGAAGGAACAGTTCTAAGATGAAATGAACAATTTGTATGTAGAATGTGATTAGCATGAATGTAGGAAAACTGGACATTGTAAAGAAAGAAATGGAATGCATAAATATTGACATAGAGATGGAATGACAGGATAATATCCATACACATACAAGGAAGATCTGTTAATACTACTGCCATTCAAATTTATGTGCTTATTTACAACCAGAGCCAAAGAAGAGGAAATAGATTATTTCTATCAACTGTTGGGAGTCAGGAATTGATCGAACATGTAACCAAGATGCTTTAATATTAAATTAAATATTGGGAATCAGGAAGAAGAAACAGAAAATATGAATCAGGAAGAAGTAGTCAGAAAATACGGACTTGGTGATAGAAATGAGGCTGGGGTTAGAAGGACAGAATTCTGTACAATCAATTATTCACAGCAAATACCTTTTGTATGAAACATGCAGGCTATGCACATGGATTTTACCTGATGGGATGCACAGGAATCAACTGATTACATATGTAGAAGGAACCGTTGGAGAGTTCAATATCAGCAGTAAAAACTAGGCCAACTGCTGATTGCATCAACTGCTCATATGCAAATTCATATTAAAAATAAAGAAGGGTAAGTAAGTCATATCCACAGGAAGATTAAATCATATCCACAGAAATAAAAAATTGATCTTGAGTCTATCTCCCATGAATTTAAAAACCAACTCAGAAATAGGTTTGAGGCCTTGAACACTAATGAAGACCACCAGATGAGCTGTGGGAGGATTATCATTCATGAAGAATGCAAAAAGTCACTACTGAGAAGCAAGAAGAAAAGACTAAATGGATGTCAGAAGAAGCTCTGAATATTGCACTAGAAGCCCAAGAAGCCAAAGCAAAGGGAAGAAATCAAGAAGTTGAGGAGCTGAATAGAAGATTTCCAAGGGCTGCTTGGGAAGACAAGGCAAAATACTATAATGAAATGTGCAAGGAGCTGGAGACAGAAAATCAAAAGGTCCAAACTCGCTCAGCATTTCTTAAACTGAAAGAACTCAAGAATAAATTCAAGCCACAAGTGCAATGCTTGAGGATGCTATGGTCAGGATACTGAGTGATTTAAGAAGGATTCCAAGCAGATGGAAGAAATGCACAGAATCACTGCATTAAAAAGAATTGGCTGACACAGAAGAATTTCAAGAAACAACATATGAGCATGAGGCAATGGTGATGAAGGAGGAAGTGCACGCTGTTCTGAAGACCTTGGCAAAAAAAATAAAAGTCCTGCTTTTTTTACTACGAAGATGGCACCAAAAGCAAAGAAGGAAGCCCCTGCCCCTCCCAAAACTGAAGCCAAAGCAAAGGCATTAAAGGCCAAGAAGGCATTATGAAGGGCATCAACAGCCAAAAAAAAAGAAGAAGAAGACCCGCATGTCACCATGGAAGAGCAGCCCCAGGAGAAACAAGCTTGACCACTATGCCATCATCAAATTTCCCCTGACCACTGAGTCAGCCATGAAGAAGACAGACGTTAACAACACACTTGTGTTCATTGTGGATGTCAATGCCAACAAGCACCAAATTAAACAAGCTGTAAAGAAGCTCTATGATATTGATGTGGCTAAAGGCAATGCTTTGATTGGGCCTGATGGAGAGAAGAAGGCCTATGTTCTACTTGCTCCTGATTATGATGCTTTGGATGTTGCCAACAAAATTGGGATCATCTAAACTGAGTCCAGCGGGCTAATTCTAAATATAAATTTTTCTCACCATTAAAAAAAAATTAAATCAAAGCCCCAGGAATTGCTAGAATACCAACTGGCATATTTCAGCAAATAGAAGCTGCTCTGCATGTGCTCACCAAGTTGTGCCAAGATATCTGGAGGACAACTACTTGGCCAACTGACTGGAAGAAAGCCATATTTATTCCCATTCCAAAAAAAGGCGACCCCAAAGAGTACGGAAAAATATTGCTAATATCAAACACTAGCAAAACCCTCCTGAAGATTATCCAGGAAAGACTTGAACAGTACATTGACAAGCTGGTATTTCTGGGGAGAATTACCATAATATTGGCAGGGTTTAGAAGAGAGGTCATGGCATTAGGGACCTTACTGCCAATGTCAGATGGATCTTGGCAGAAAGCAGAGAGTGGAAGAAGAATGTCTGTGTTTCATTGACTGCAATGGCATCTGACTGTGTGGATCACAATTAATTGTGGATAACCTTGAGGAAAATGGGAATCTGAGAGCACTTAATTGTTCTTATACAAAACCTGTAGTTGGACCAACAACCAGTCCTCAGAACTGAGCAAGGAAACACTGCATAGTTCAAAATCAGGAAAGGAGTGTGTCAGGGTTGTATCCTGTCCCTGTACCTTTTCAGTCTGTACGCAGGGCAGTTCATTCAGGAAGCAGGACTTTGTAAGGAGGAGTGTGGTATCAGAATTGGAGCAAGACTCATTAAAAACATACAATAAGCAGGTGACACAACCTTGTTTGCTGAAACTGAGGAGGACCTGAAGCACTCATTGCAAAAGGGAAAGGACTATAGTCTTCAATGTGGGTTCAAGTTCAACATCAAGAAGACAAAGATTCTCACCACTGGGCCAACTGGCAGCACCAAATTAGATGGAGAAGAGACTGAGTGGAGAAGAGATTGAGTGTGTTAACAATTACAGCTTGCTCAGATCCACAAGATCCACACTCAGCACTCTTAACAGCAATCAGGAAATCAAAAGACGAACTGCATTGGGTAAATCTGTCATGAACAGCTCCAGAGTGCTGAAGAGGAATGATGTCAGTCTAGATACAAAGGTGTGCCTAATCCAGGCCATGGATTTCTCAATAACTTGGTATGCTTCAGAGAGTTTGACAATGACTAAGGATGACAGAAGAAGAATAGATACCTTTGAGTTGTGGTGCTGGAGTCTTGAACATACCATGGACTGCTAAGAAAACAAACAGGTCTGTCTTGGAGAGGGTGAAGCCAAGTCTTTCCTTGGAGGCTAGGATTTTGAAGCGCTGCCTCACTTACTTTGGGCACATGGCCAGGAGAGATTGGTCCTTGGAGAAGGACATCATGCTCAGAAGGGTGGATGGACAGTGCAGGAGAGAGACCCCAGATGAGATGGACTGATACAGTAACTGGGACAATGGAGGTGGTGTGTCAGAGTTAGTGAGACTGGCTCAAGACAGGGAAGGGTTCAGAGCACTATACAAAGGATTGCTACACCGCAGGTGACTAAATGGCACATGAAAACAAAAACATACTATGACAGATTTGGAAGTAGGAGTAGCATCCAGTTCCTAAACACCATACCTCTGGAATCTCTATGAACTTTTACAGATTTGGAAGTAGGAGTAGTATCCAGTTCCTAAACACCATACCTCTGGAATCTCTATGAACTTTGATAAATGTTGTAGTTGTAGAGGGGCTTCAGGCCTTTTGTTCATAGGGTCACTATTAATTAGAGACAATGAGGATGGCACCAGAAATGGTAAGGTTCATGTTTGTGAGATGATGGAGCTAAATTGGGGCCTATAAAGGCATATTTGGGTTTTTTTTTTTAAGGTACCTTTTGTTGTTGCTGCTGCTAGGAAGCAGGAAACAATCATTTCTTAAATTAAGGAGCAGCATAAATTATAGTCAGGCTTCTCCTAAAATCTCACTGTTCATAGTTTCCTAGTTAGTTTATTCTTCCGTAAAACTGGTTCAATCATTGTGAAATTATTTGCATAGTCTTGTAAAATATCACGAGTTAGTTTATTTAAAGTTTGTCAAATAAGGTGATAATTTTAGGCTACTGTTTCTAACAAGGGCAGAACAACTATTTTTACCTCTTAGAAAATTCTAAAATTCTGATATAAAAGTTGTTGTTGTTGTTGTTAGGTGCTGTCGAGCCGCTTGCGACTCATAGCGACCCAATGTACAACAGCCCTAAACTCTGCTCTGTCCTGTGCCAATCTCATTGTCTCCGACACACTCATCCCGACTGCCCCAGTCACTGAATCAATCCACCTCCCAGAGGGCCTTCCCCTTCTGCGCCGTCCCTCCACCCTCTCAAGCATGATGTCCTTTTCCAAGGACCAGTCCCTCCTTACAACATGACCAAAGTATGTCAGACGAAGTTTTAGAATACTTGCCTCCAAGGAGCAGCCCGGTTTAACCCTCTCCAGGTTGAATCTGTTTGTTTTCCTAGCAGTCCATAGTACCCTCAGCACTCTTCTCCAACACCAAAGCTCAAAAGCATCAATTCTCCTTCTATCCTCCCTGGTCACTGTCCAGCTCTTTGATGCATAACAAGAGATTGCAAAGACCATGGCCTGTATCAGGCGCACCTTAGTCTCCAGAGACACACTGCTGCTCTTCAGTACTTTAGAGAGGGCCCTAACAGTTGGCCCAAAATGTCATCTAAATAACAGTACCAACCTCAAACTCACTATTATTGAGTCGAAAAGGATTAAGGACTGACCCTCTAATGGGTTTCCGAGGCTGTAAATTGCAGGGAAGGAGACTGTCCATCTTTTCCCCTTGAAGCCATCAGTAAACTAAAAAACATCAGAATAGTGTGGCCATTGGGTTAAGAGTGCAACTCTCTATGGACTGAGGCACCCGAGTATCCAGGAAGTAAGTAAATGTAATAAGCAGTAAAAACAGCTCAAGTGTTGATTAAGAATAGAAGTTCTTGACTTGTGCAAAAATGCAGGCACCTCACAAATTTCTCATCAAATTTCTCCAATATGCCAAAAATAGCATCTCATACAAATAATCTAGCTTTCAAATCTTACGAACTTATTTATCTGACAATATTGAAATTCATCTGGAAATCACTTTTGCTTTTAATCACTGAATAACTTGCACCCCATATCCACATATATGCAGTAAATGCTCAATAAATTACTATGAGGTTTCACTAATCTAGTCTCTTTCTAACAATGCACAAATCCTTCTTGATGCTACTAAAAAACAAAGTAGTCAATCATGAGCTAGTAGCTAAAAATAACTAAAATATATCATAACATCAATTAAGATCCAAATATGACTAAAATTCTTTTTCTGGCCCATTAAATTTTATCCTGTAGAATAAGTCCTAGTGACTTACAGCAAATACTTGGATATATAAACTATCCAATTCAGCATTGAGTATAGTTTTCATAATTTAGGGGGAAAGGTACAGAATGAAAAATGACACAGATATTCTAAAGCAGGAGAAATTACAGCTAAAACCTTTGACCTTATGTCTGTATGAATATAGAATACAAGGGTAATGAAAAAGACAAGTATCAAAAAGATATCTGAAAGACATCTGTGAACTTATTTATCAGTATTCAGAAAGGATATGAGCCAAATGATAGAAAATGAAATTTAAACAGCTTTTGTTAGATCAATTATAAATAGAGGCCATTGTTAAAACTATTTTCATGCAACAGGATAGCAACATTTTGCTCAAAATCCAGGTAGCTATATGGTAATTCCAATCTAGTTTTATAAATGAATTACTTTTCCTGCCTTTGCATTTATATGACCTTAATAAGACAGTATTTAGAAACGAAAGCCTGATAGCAATAATTTAATTGTTTGTGTGTATAGTAAGTAATGTGTATACATATAAAAATAAAGTGTGTTAAATATGTAGCTTCTTGATAATGGATAACATTATTTCAAAATAGTCTCCAATGACATAAAGAATACACACTGAAACTTAGTGCTTCCATCTTTTATAGATAGCTAATTAAAGTAAAAATAAATCAGTTAAATTCATAGAGCAGTAGCAATCTTGGAGTTTATTTCATCTGTCCTTAGTAACCTGATTATAAGTAACCTAAGTGCAAACATAAAAATAATTATCTATGAATAACTCCATTTTTCTTTAAAAAACATTTAAAAAGTTAGTTTTCAATTACCAACTACCAGAAGACAATTCTTAACTAAAACCAAAGAAATAGTTGAGTTACAGTTTGTTCTACTGCTTCTAATTATTTCTTTAAAATAACAACTCAAAAAGACTTGTTTTTGAAAGGTTCTAAGGAATATTTACGTGGGGTTTTTTTGCTTAAATAGTATAGCTGTCAAAAATAAAAGCACTTTCACTTTTTTAAAATGGGACTGATTCTTTAAAAAAAAAGGGACTGATTCTTACACTGTTTTTAACGGAAGCATAATGTATATATGCTAAAACTGTATTTTAATATTAATATTCTCTTACCTTCCCAACAAGAGGTATTTCTCCCAAAGTAGTAAACCTTTTCCCCCCCTTCTCTCTTTATTTCAATATTCATTTTCTCAAAAAGAAAGGCTTTTATTTCAAAATCTAGAGACTTCAAGAGTGCTAAAAACTGTCATCTGGTTTTAAACTGTCATTTAACTATTTGAAAAAAATTCCATGACTATATTCATTACACAAGTTTACTACTTTAAAATTAATCTTAGAAAATATAAGAAATGTTAATTAAATCCTTAAAATAATAATTTAATTATTGTTAACTTTAAGATAGAAATATAAACATATTACTATCCAGCTGTATTAATGCTGTCTACTCTTCAAATACTAAACAATATTTCTAATTATCTTCTGCTCCTTTACTCAAAGGATCTCCCTACGGTTATCTAATGACACAGAAAAGCTAAACAATTAAACAGGTTGGGGGTTTTGTTTTGTTTGTTTGTTTTCTGGTCAGGCATCCCAGTTTATAACATAACATTTAACACAGCTGAAAAATAAGGAAGCAAGTATTAAGAATGTATATTTTAATATATCCATCAATAGCTTTATATTTAGAGAAATCATTCAACAAAATCGGAAACTGTTTTGGTTGGCATTACATAAGAACATAAGGGAAAATATTTTTTTTTCGTTCCCCCCCCTCCTTGCTAAAGCACTGCATAGACAGACTGAAAACATACATTTCTGCGCATCCAAGGTTTCATTGGATAATCGACATTTTTTTAATAATAAGTAACCCTTCCTAAGACATTTTTGCAAGGCAAATGTGAACAGAAATACACTGTAAATTTTTTCAACAAGTGGTATGTTACCTGGGTGGAGCTGGTGGCTACCGAGATGCAGTCAATAAAGCTGTGTCTTCGAGTGAAAAACGCAACTATCTGCTGCCAGCGTGATGGTTCTGGCTCAGCTTGCAGTTCATCTGATGAGCCCTTTTTTGCCCAGTGTTTTTGCTTCGGGCCTACAGAGCCATGGCTAGAGCTAGTATTGCCTCCTCGACTGGCGCGAGAGTACAGAAGTGTGTTGTTTCCGAAAATGTAATTCATCTCTGCAGCCCTGCAGGTGGTTGCCAAGCAGTCTTACTTCTCTACCAGCTGCTGAGTGGTGAATGATCGGTAAAAACTGCAGCTAGAATTACAGCAGCATCACTTGTAGATCAGGGAAAATAAAAACGCTGAGAAATGATGCTCATTTTCTCTGTAATTTCTTCCCATGGAAAAGCGTGTAATCTTCTCTCTGTACCTGTTAGCTGTGTGATGGCTTAGTTTATTTTTGCAGACAAAAAAGACGGCATAAGGTTGATTTCTTCCTCATGATTATTTTTTCACCAGCGTCTGCAGGAACTCAAAGCTGTTCTTTTGTTAGCTGATAACTAGACAGACTGAGATCCAGGAAGTGAGGTCGATTAGCAGGTAAAAAAGGATGTTATAAACGCTGGACTACCAAGACCCTTTGGGGCTGCCTGATTTAATGTACTGGGTGGAGAAATCTTGGATTACACCAAGTTTCAATCAGAGTCTGTAGTAAAATCCAATGGCATTTTCACTGCTTACATAAATTATAAATATGATCTAAATGTAAAAATAAGAGGATGTCCTCTGCCAGCAATTCTGATTGTTTAAAATAATTTTAGTAAAGAAGCTTTTGTTATTCACATACAAATATGGAACAAGGAATATGGAAATTTGGAACAAGGAGGTCCTTTTACTAATCAGCCTGGGTATGAAGTTTTTTTTAAAAAAATCTATTTTGTGCAAAACCCTTAGATGATCTAATGATTAACACTAGACCACAATAATTTTTTTGGTAACACACTGACTTTTATGCGCTAACAATTAAGAAAAAGACTAATTACTGTGCTCAAAAACTGCTGTACCATCTATACAGAATTTCTGGAAAGTTAAAAAAATTAATTAGCAAAAAAAATCACTATTTGGCTTCTGGAACTTTACTGAAAAAAGTTATTACTGGCACTATCACTCACATATTTTAAACATTAAGATTGTAGAGCTATTAATTTATAGAAATTTACTGATCTAAGAGCTCTTGCCTACAGATAGAAGAATATATTATTAATTTTTTACTTTATAACCAATGAGTTTTATCTAATACTAAATAAATAATACCTTGGTTCAAAAAATAGTATTATTTGATTGCTAACTGGGCATTTTCTAACATTTAGGCCTGTGTTTCTAAACATAGTGGTCAAATTCAAAATTGCCTGCGAATATTGGCAAAAATGCAGACTGGTGACTACTCCTCTACAGTAACATCTAATAGTGGGATCTGGGAATTTTCACTTTTACAAGTTCCCTGATGACTCTTTAGCACTGTCAAAATTGAGAACTACCAATTCCTAAGATGTATTCTTCAAACTACCTACACTCCAGTACATATTACCATTTATATATGTGATTTCTAAGTTACATTCAATGGCATCTAACAACAATATGGGCATTTTAAAACAATATATGGATGAAACTGCTACCCGACAATTTATTAATAAATAAAAAAGGACTTTATAATGAATAAAGAAGACAGAATAAATGATGCCTTTAAATTGTAGAGTTGACAATATTCAGAGCTCTGAATATATCATGCACTGGCAAAACAACCAATCTGTCTTCGAGAAAGTACAACCAGAGTGCTCCTTAAAGGCAAGAAGGGTGAAACTGCATCTCACAGACTTTAGATATGTTCTCAGGAGGCCCTAGGCCTTGGAAAAAAAGACATCATGCTGAGAAAAGTAGAGGAAGACCCTCAAGAAAAGGAACTGACACAGTAGCTACAAAAATGGGTTTGAGCCATGGTGGAAATCATGAGGCTGACACAGGACAGGGTAAGGTCTTGGTTTGTTGTTCATAGGGTACACAGTTGTAATTGATTCAATGACATCTAACTACTATCTACTAATGGTTGAATAATTAAGTTTTTAAGATGAGTACATCAAAAGTCCCAAAGGCTATCAGTTTTTCAGATGTAACTGACATCTTCCTTTCTTTCATATCCATATATGTAGCTGTTGTTATGTGCTGCAGAGTTGACTCACAGAAGCAACACATAGTGACCCTATGTACATTAGCTCTGAAACTTGCTCTAACCTGAACCAGTCTCACTGTGACATACTTGCTTCATCTCATACAGGGTCTTCCTCTCTTGTACTGTCCCTCTACCTTTTCAAGAATGATGTCCTTCCCTAGGGACTGGTCCCTTCTGGTAACATGGCCAAAGTATGTCAGACAGAGCTTCAAAATCCTTGCTTCCAAAGAGCAATTTGGCTTAACTTTCTCAAGGACAGACCTGCTTTGTCTTTTGGCAGTCCATTGAAAGTACAGTACTCTTCTTCAGCACTATAACTCAAAGGCATCAAATTCTCTGTCATCCTTACTCACTGTCCAGCTTTCTGATGCATAGCAAGTAACTGTGAAGACCATGAAGATCAGGTGCACCTTAGTTTCTAGACTGACAACCTGCTCTTTAGTACTCTGGAGATGTCCCTGACAGCAGACATCCTCAATGCAATTTGTCTTTAGTTTCCTGACTGCTGGTGCCAAGGGTAATGACTGTGAAACTGAGTATGTCAAAACTGTTAACAATCTTGATAAGAGATGTTGTGCATTGTTCTGTGCCACTGAGTTGCCTTAGAGTCACAGCGACTCTATATAAAACAGCTCTGAACCCTGCCCTAACCAGTCTCACTGCCCCAGTTATTGTGTCAATCTATCTCATCCAGGGTCTTCCTCTCCTGCGGTGTCCCTCCAACCTTCCGAGCACGATGTCCTTCTCCAAGGACTGATCTCTCATTGCCGTGTGCCTAATGTATGTGAGATGGAGCTTCAAAATCCTAGTCTCCAAGGAGAAACTTTGTTTTCACTCTCTCCAAGACAGACCTATTAGTTTTCTTGGTGGTCCATGATATGTTCAATACTCTTCTCCAGCACCACAACTCAAAGGCATTGATTCTTCTTCTATCATCTTTAGTCACTGTCCAGCTCTCTGATGCATAGCAAGTAGATAGCACTGCCAAATTTCAACCTCACTGTCCATTAAAAGGTCTGGTTTACCAAGAAAAAATATGCTAATGATGTTTCCATGATTCTGTTATTCCAAACAAACAAACAAAAGTACTAACAAAACTTCACAATGATGTGTAACTCTGAATAAGCTACTATTTTAGGGTATGGCAACAGAGGAAAACATAAAATTTACATGGAGAACTAAGAAGCCTCTCTGGGAAAACTGGAAATGCATTTCAAAGTTTTACTTTGAATCAAGTACTTAATAAATAACCAATTAAACCCAAGCCCACACTGTCAGTTAGTTGAATGCAAGCCTCCAACTGAGTAAGTTTCTAAGAATGTAAATCTTTATGAGAGACACTGTTCATCTTTCCTCCTTGGTGTGGCTGATGGATTCGAACTGTTGACCTTTCAGTTGTACTGTTGTTCTGTTGACAGTACAATATGCAACCAATTAGGCCACCAGTAAACTCTACAAAGAACTGATTAATCAGGCTATATTAAGTGTTACAGTAAGTGGTTTGACCCCCAAATATTGTTCCTTGATACATGTCTGATGGAAACTCATGGAAATGTAAAACCAAACAAACCCAAGAACTACTATTCTTTTTTTAAAGCCAATCAAAACCATCTCATGTTGTCAAGTTAATTCCAATTCACTGTGACCCTCAAGGAGAGAGTAGGACTGCCCCATAGAATTTTTTAAGACTATAAATCTTTCCCTTGCAGAGAAGTTAGTGGGCTTAGACTATCAACTTTTGGTTAGTACTAACGCTTTAACCATTATGCCTCTAAGGTGCTCTTTTATTCTGGATTAGTATGGCTGGGGACATTAAATACCAATATAGGACAGTGATAGAACTGACCAAGGACTTTAATTCTCTAGGATAAGAAGTCCACATATATACGCGTGATTTCTCTTTTGTGTGTTAATACTGTTTGTACTTTTTTTCCTATTACAAACAGTATTAACACACAAAAGAGAAAGCAAGTGTATATACGTGGACTTCTTATCCTAGAGAATTAAAGTGCTTGGTCAGTTCTATCACTGTTCTATCACTCCATTCAACATTTTCCTAGGCACAAGGGATAATGAACAGATTTTCTATTCAAGCCACTAAGGCCAAGAAAACAACCTGAAATTTGGGACTGGCTATTTCATGAATTATCTGAGTTACAAAAATCCAGACACCTCAACCATTATCCTGTAGGTAGCAGACCATAAACCTCATCAAATCCACAGCCATCAAATAAATTCTGACTCAGAGAAATCCAACAGGACAAGGGAGAACTGACTTACTGACTGTGCATCTTTACAAAAACAGACCACATCTTTCCCTGGCAAAGTAGGGAGTTGAGTTCACACCTTTAACCTTTGGGTTAGCAAGTGAGAACATAATAACAATGCCACCAGACCTCTGTCAGTAGCCAGTACTTACATACACATCTTACAGGTATTTAAATCACAGGAAGTTTCATGTAATTTGACTGGGAGGAAGAAAGTGAGCAACAACGCAATTATCTCAGTGAGCTTCATGTTACACTTTCTACTGTTATGTTGTGGATCACAGTAGGATGACACTGTCCATCTTTCTCCCACAGTGCTGATGGTATATTTCAACTGCCAGAGAAGTGTCCTCTTTGGGTTAGCAACACAACTCACTAGGGGCTATCCCACCAGAGCTCCTCCCACTTCACAACTGCTCTACTCATTATGCTGCAAGGCTGAAATATAAACTTTGCCTCATGAAAATAAAACAAGATTGTTCAGCTGTAGTTCCTGGGTGGTTACAAGATTAACATACTTGTGGCTAATGGGAAGACTGACGGCAAGCCCACCAAGCGATGTCTGGGTTAAAGGCCTGGTCAATATAATTTTGAAAAATCAGCTGCTGAAAAATCCTACAAGAGTTTTATTCTGGCACACATGAGATTAAGTCAAAATCAACTCAACAGGAGATGGTGCTAATTATATAAATTTAAAAAACATAACAACCTTGGGTCTATTTACAATAAGGAGTTTAAAAAACAATATTCAAAAAGAATCACTACTAAGGTTTTGTCATTTTACTTACACACACACACACACACAGAGCTTGCGTGCATGCACGCAAACATGTTATATGGTTTTCTTTTTCTTTTTCACAGAATAATAAGACTATATAAAAGACCTCTAATTAGACAGGGTAGGGCTCAAATCTGTTCTTTATAGGGTGTATTATGATGGGGGGAAAGGGTCAGTGATTTAATCTTAAACTGGATTCACAATCAACACCCATGGTAACATCAGTTAATAAAATCTGCTGTCGAGGACCTCCCCAAAGTGCTGAAGAGCAATGATGTCACTAAAGTGCACCTGCCCCAAGCAATGGTCATGTCAATTAATTGTTATATGCATTAGAAAGTTGGACAAAAAATAAGGATAGCAGAAAAGTATCAACACATTCAAGTCGTGGTGTTGAAGAAAATTATTGAATATCTTGTGGACTATCAAAAGAACAGATATGTCTTGGAGAAAGTGCAACCAGGGTGCTCCTTGGAGGCACTCCTGGATGGTGAAGCTTCATCTTACTTACTTGGACATGCTGTTAGTAGGTGCCAGTCCTTTGAGAAGGATATCATGCTAAGAAAGGTGACGCGTCAGTAGAGAGGAAAACCCTGAACAAGATGGATTGACACAGTTTCTGTAACAACGGGCTCAAGCCTATCAGAGATGATGAGGATGGCACAAGATAGGGCAGAGTGCAGATCCATTGTTTCATAGGGTTGCTATGAGTGGTAATTGACTCAATGACACACAAAAACAAAATTAGCTTAAAAGAATAAAGTTTAAATAGGGACACAGTATATCCACTGAAGTGGTTCGTATATAACCTGAAATAAACTATCGAAAATTTGAATGTGAAAATGTTTTTTTTTATAGTGTAAAAAATTTTACTGTTTAAAATTTTTAAAGCATTTTGTTGTTGTTAGTGCCCTTGAATTTTCTGTGTGTGACTCAGTGACCCTATGTATATTAGCTCTGAACCCTGTTCTATTTTGAGCCAATTTCATTGTCTCTGAAACACCTACTCCTATTACTTTAGTCACTGAGTCAATCTATCTCATCCAGGGTCTTCCTCTCCTCCATTATCCATCAACCCTTCCAAGCATGATGTCCTTCTTAAAGACTGGTCCCTCTTGGCAACATGCCCAAAGCATGTGAGACAGAGCTTCAAAATACATGCCTCTAAGGAGCAGCTTGGTTTCACCCTCTCCAGGACAGATCTGTTTGTTCTCTCAGTAGGCCATGGTATGTTCAAGACTGCTGTCTCCAAAGTCTTCATGTATACTAACAAAACATCACACCTCATTGCCCTCGAGTCAGAGACGACTAATAGCTGACCCTCCTATGGGTTTTCAGAGGCTATAATTTGGACAACAGAAAACTGTCCATCTTCCCCGAGAATCAGCTAGTTGATTCTAACTGCCTGCCTTTGGGTTGGCAGCACAACTCTTTATCTATGAGGCCAACAGAGCACCCTATACTAACAAAGGCAAATCTTAAATATATCTAGTAGTAAGGAGATGTGCTTCCAACCCAAAGGCACACAGTCTGGATCTACCTGCTGCTCCATGATTTAAAAATGGACAATCTCCTCTTATGCGATTTACTACCTCAGAAAATGCTCGAGGATTAGTTATGAGTCAGTTCTAACTCAATGAATACATAACAACAACAAAATTATGAACTATTAACTAATCTTACTGAAATTATAAAGGCTGAGAGATAACAGGTAGAGGCCCTGAAACTACAATACTTTAAAAAGAAACACTACAAAGCCATTGCTGTTGCTAGACATTATTGAATTGGTTCCAACACATAGGGACCTTATGTACAACAGAATAAAATACTGCTGAGTCCTGTAATATCTTCACAACTGCAGCTGCATGTGAGTCTATTACTATAGCCACAACTCACCAATTTATCTTGTCAAGGGTCTTCTTATTTTTCAGTGACTCTCTACCAAGCATGAAACCCTTCTCTAGGGACAGGTCCCTCCTAATAATAGGGTCAAAGAAGGATAGATGAAGTTTCACCATCTCTATACTTCTGAAGGACCATTCTGGCTGTACATTTTTGTAAATATATTCAATATATTTTCCAACACAAAATTCAAATGGATAAATTCTTCAGTCTTCTTTGTTCATTATCCATTTTTTTTGCATGCATACGCATCCTTTTACCATAAAGTTAACATAACTAGCATTTTCCTTCATCTTTCATGTCTATAAACTAGTTACTAAGTTTCAAAACATTCTGATATACATTCTGAGAGAAAACTTAAAGCAAAGAGATTAAGAAAAAATTTATTATCTAGAAAAACCTTGACCTTCCTTGTAATTCTCTTGCACCATCTAGTGGTCAAACTGCCATGTACATTATCTGCTTATTTTAGTATGATGGCCATACAAAAAGAGTATATTCAGCAATATTTTTACTTTTGTTCAAGACATGTAAATATACTAAAAGCGTTAAATATTCTAATTCTGTAGCATTATATTTTGTCTAGGTATTCCTTTTTTTTAATCCTCCATTTCGTATAATTTTTAAAAACTGTTATTTACTTGGATCATTTCTTATCATTTTAAAAAAACCAAACAAACCTGTCAACTACTCATTAATATTTCTCTCAGAACTACCAGATAAAGTGGGTGCAGGCTGGAAGATATACTTACCTGTTCACATTTCCTGTTGTAACATGCATTTCAACTTCTCCTTAGCAATGTCACTTAACTTATTAAACAGACTACTATTCTGTTAATTCCAATCATAGTGAGCCTGCAGGACAGGATCAAACCACCCCATAAAGTCTCCAAGGCTGTAAAACCATACAAAAGCAGACTGATGCATCTTGCTCTCATGGAGTAGGAGGTAGGTTTAAATTATTGATCTTTAGGTTAGCAGCTGAGGGCTTAACCACTATGCACTACTTTGACACTGAAGGTAAAAGCAAATAAAAAAATTCTTCTGTTCCTTCAATGATGACTACATCTTCCTATTAAACTGTGCATTTTTGCTTTCCTTGTTACTTCCTTTAGCTCGAAACTAATTTTTAAAAGGGCGGAATTTTGCTTACTTTTATGATCCATTGACCATTTCTGTCATTTCCAGCTCAACTTCTTAACATTTTTGTTAGGTGACAGGGTCAACTATGACGCACACTGACCCTAGCCTGCACTATCATGTGCCATCCTCACCATTTCTACCATGCTGTTCTAACACACTGTTGCAGTCACTGTGTCAATATCTCACTGAGTGTTCCTCTTTTTTGCTAACTTTGTCTACATACTGTCTTTTACCAAAGACTGGCGCCAAATGACAACATGTCCAAAGTTTCACCATCCTTGTACTTTATCCAAGATACATTGTTTTGGCAGACCATGAGACATTCAGTACTCTTAACCAGTCTTACAATTCAAAGGCATAGAGTTTTCTGTTATCTGTATTCACTGTCCAACTTTCAGATGGAAAGCAAACCAAAATGCCAAGATATGCTTGGATCAGGAATTTTATTTTCTTGAATGGTGAGATATAATCTATATTGAAAGCTATAGTCTTTGTGGTAAATCTTTCAAGTCTTCTTCAATTTCTGTAAGCAAGATTGCATCATCTGCATAATACAGGTTGTTGGTTCTTCCTCTAATCCTAATGTCATATTCTCCTTCATAGAGTGCACCTTCTTGAATGATTTCCTCATTATCAGACTGAACAGGTATGGAGAAAGGATAGAACTCTAACACAACCTTTCGTGATTTTAAACCATGTGGTATTCCCTTGTTCTGTTCACGCAACTGCTTCTTGATTCATGAGCACAATGAAGTGTTCTGGGATTCTCATTTTCTCATTGTTATCCGTGATTGTTATGTTCTACACAGTCAAATGCCTTTGCACAGTCAATAAAACATCATTCTGCTATTCTCTGCTTTCAGTCAGGATCTGACATCAGTAGTGATGTCCTTCATTGCATGGCCTCTTCTGAATCCAGTTTGAGTTTCTAGTAGTTCCTGTCATTTAAAAATAATCTTAAGCAAGATTTTTCTTGCTTGTGATACTGCTGTGATAGTCTTAGATTACATCTGCATTCTATTGGATTTTATTTTTATTAGAATAATCTCAAGTACCTTGTTGTCAAGTCGATTCCATGCTGACACTATATGAATTAAGTAGACCTGCTGCACAGGATTTTCAAGACACTAAAAGGGATTCCTTCAGAGACACTACTTCTGTTAGCATTATTACTCAACAACTCTGAGAATCATACTATTCTTCTGTATTTATAACTATTTTTAAAAAACTAAGAACAGGGGATAAATAATGTACACTGCATTGAAACAGATAGGGGGAGAACTGTTTAAAAGGGATATATGACTGGCTATTATTTGCATGGCAAAAGTCCAGAATAAGAGCTGCATAGTTAAGTGGACAGAGGGTCAGGCGGGTGTGTATAACAATAATTTTTTTCCCCCTTCTCAATGAGAAAAGCAAACTGGGAGGGAAGAGTGGGGAGGGAGGAAAATGCAATAATGAATTAATGGAAATCCAAGTTCTTTATAATCTTTCATTAAAATCTTAATAAAAAAAGGGGGAAATCCAAACACAGAGAAGAGCTGCTGAGGCTGTTTATGCATAATCAAACACTTCATAGAATCCGGCTCCTTGATTTGGGGATTTTAGTATCAAGATTTAAAAGACATCCAGTTACCTCACCTAATATCATACTTATTGCTTCTGTTCTACCTCCTAATTCACTATGCAATGTCTAGGATCTTGAAAATGTGCAGATGGCCATCTATGGTGCAACAAATGGTCTCTATTGACCTGGAGCATGAGAGTCAGGAATAGAAGGAGAATATGAAATACATAGCTAATTGTTCCCATGAACAACTGTTTCCTGTGTCACAAGACCAGAACTGGATGGTGCCCAGCTACAACTACTTAACAGTTTGATCAAAGATTCCACAGAAGAATTTTGATTAAAAGATGGGGGGAGGGAATGTAGAATAAAATTTCAAAATGCTCAAGCCCACTGCTGTAAATCACTGTGGCAATCCATTTCATTGAAGATCTTCCTCTCATTCACAGATGCTCTTACCTTTCCCATTATGATGTATGCCTATGTGTACATACGTATGTGTATGTAAGACAGGTCTATAGAACAAAGGGTGGAGACAGGGTGGAAATAACAAAAAAAACTGACAAGAGATAGCTCTTCGAAAAAATTGTCTTGGGGGAAAAGATCACGCTGTGGCAAGAACAGTATAAAATGAAAAGACAGTTAAATAAATGCGTAAAATGCTTGCTAAATGGTAGCAAGATATATGCGTAATATGCTTGCTAAATGGTAGCAAGATATTATCAGTAATCATTTAAAAACATGTATGAAGCAGGCAAATGGCTAGGGGGAAAAAAACCTAATAAAACCTAAATGCTACTATTAAAATAACTTGATAAGAATTTTAAAACTTAGTTATAGAAGATAATATTTTTACTCATAATACAAATTACCAACAAAGGAGTAGTATACAGAATCCTACAAATCAATAAAAAAGAGCCTAATAAAAAAATGGCAAAAACCTTTAAAAGATGTCAGAGTAAAGAATGACCAATAAATATATCCAACCTTGTTAATAAACAGGAAAAACATCTATTGAAACCACAACGACACAAAATTTCAAACCCAAGAGAAAGACAAAAATAAGAATATTAAACACGAAAATGAAAAACAAAGTAAGAATATTAAACAAAAAAAAGAAAATGGAGCAACTAGAACTTTTATATTCTGCTGTTGAAAATGGAAGACTAGGTAAAAAATAATCTAATACTATACACAAAGATATAGAGATACACACACACACACACACACACACACACACACACACACACACACACACACACTTTATGTATGTTTTTTAGTATTTAAGTTAATGCTAACTTAAATTTTAAATTCTTTTTCATTGTTACATTTTCTTCTCCCCTCCTTGCAATGCACCCTTTGTTCCACTGGTAACACTTGTTATATTAGTAACAATGGTCGCCTAGTGTTAAGGAGTTTTACTCCCAGCCCAAAGGCACACTGTGTGGGAAAAAGATGGGCAATCTCCTCCAGTGAGACTTACAGGCTCTGAAAACCTGCTAGAGGGTCAATCATGAATCAGTTCTGATTACACAGCAGATAACAAAATAATAACAACAATATACATACACATAACCGAACATAACCAACTGTAAACTGTGGTATGTTCATTAGATAGAAAGCTTTGGAATATAATGTTGTACAGAAATACAAGCTGAGGGGTATAATCAGTAAGAAGACATATATAATAAAGCCCCCAAATAGGAAAATTTAATATTGATTCTCCCCCTCTCTCATGGCTGCCAAATTGGAATGAGTTCACAGCTGACCCTCCAGCAAGTTTTCAAAGGCTGTAAATTGCATGAAAGGAAAATGCTCATCTTTCTCCAGAGAACATGAGGATTTAAATCCCCTGTCTTTGAGTTGGCAGTACAATGTCATATCCACTACATACCAGAGTCTACTCTAATATTGATTAGTGGTCTACATACGTGACAAAAATATTAAGAAAAATATAATCAAACTCAAGATTGAGGTTATTTCTAAGGGGAAAAAGAAATGAATGAAATCAAGAAGTCACACACTGGACTTCAAAGATAATGTTAATGCTACTTCATACCCACCCAATACACAGGTATAGCATGTGTAGTAATAAAACATATACAATTTATAGCCACAAAATAAAAAGTAATTGGTATCCTACCTTTATTGGTGAAATATGAGAGTGAGAAACATATCCATGGACATTCTCAATCTCAGACAGGTTCTTTTCTGAGACATGTACCAATTCTGGTCCTATCATCTCATTGGTGATTTGTGGGGAAATGTGCTCTGGAGGAGGCGTGTCTTCATCCTGATACCGGTATTTCTGCAAAGTAGAAACAAACACTTTTAAATATGAAGCCACCTTTCAATAAAAGCAAAACAAACTGGATTCAAATAAAAGCTTTCATAACAAGACAAATATTTAACACTGTTTAATATTATTTTAAAAATGCATTATATGGTTTAATTCATTTGTTGTTGTTGTGTGCCATCGAGTTATTTGCGACTCATAGCCACCCTATGTACAACAGCCCTAAACCCTGCTCTTTCCTGTGCCAATCGCATTGCCTCTGACACACCCATCCTGATTACCCCAGTCACTGAATCAATCCACCTCATAGAGGGTCTTCCCCTCCTGCGCTGTCCCTCTACTCTACCCAGCATGATGTCCCTCTCTAAAGACCTGTCTCTCCTTACAACATGTCCAAAGTATGTCAGACGAAGCCCCAGAATCCTTGCCTCCAAGGAGTAGCCTGGTTTAACCCTCTCCAGCATGAATCTGTTTGTTTTCTTGGCAGTCCATGGTACCTTCGACACTCTTCTCCAGCACCACAGCTCAAAGGTGTCAATTCTCTTTCTATCCTCCGTAGTCACTGTCCAACTCTCTGATGCATAACAAGTGATTGCAAAAACCATGGCCTGTATCAGGCAGACCTTAGTCTCCAGAGAGACACCATTGCTCTTGAGTACTTTTAGAGAGGTCCCTAACAGCAGACTTTCCCATCACAATACGTTTTTTGATCTCCTGGCTGATGGTGCCAAGAATGCTGACCGTGGAGCCGAGCAAACTGAAGCTGTGAACAATCTCAATCTCTTCGCCATCCATCCTGATGCTACCGATTGGTCCAGTGGTGAGAGAAAAGTAGAGCTCCATCTTAGAGGCTGCACCAGTATTTTAGCAAATATTTGATTATTCAAAATAATTCAAAGTTAGGTGTAGAAAATCCTATTCTTCTTGTTGGGAGCAATCAAAAGTCGAGTATGATTTACAATGACCCTGGGAAAAACAGACCTGAACTTTGTCCTATCCTGTGCCATTCTCCCGATCTCTGACACACTTGAGCCCATTGGAGCAGTCACTATGTCAATCTATTATTGCTGCAGTCATTGTGTCAATCCATTTATTTGAGGGTTTTCCTCTCTTTTGCTGACCCTCCAACTTTCCAAGTATAATGTTTCTAGGAGATGCTCTTATTCCTTGGAGAGGGACAAGTCCAAAGCATGTAAAATGAAGCTTTACCATCTTTGCCTCTGTGGAGAACTCTGGCTGTACCTTCTCCAAGACCTATGTGTTAGCTCTTTTGGCAGTGCATGGGATATACAACACTCTTCTCCAACCACACAGTTCCTACGCATCAATTCTTCTTCTGTCATCCTTATTTTCTGTTCAACTCTCAGTAGCAAATTAAGTGACTGCTGGAAATATGATAGCCTCAATTAGACACACTTTGCTTGCTTGCTATCATTGCTCTTCAGTACTTTAGAGAGGTTTCTGAGAGCATACTTGCCCAAAGCAATATGTATCTTGATCTCCTGTTGTTGTCAAGGGTGTTGATTCTCTGCTCCATCTATGATGATGATGCTAATTGATCTAGTGTGAAGGACCTTTGCTTGATGTTCACATGTAATCCACATGTGAGGCTTAGTCTTTGATTAGTCCTCACTTTTGGCAAGCAAGGTTGTGCCATCTACATAACCCAGGTTGTTGATGAGTCTTCCTCCAACCCTGACACGGCATTCCTCTTCACAGAGTCCAGCTTCATGAGTTATCTGCTCAGTATAGAGACTGCAGAGGTTTGGAGAAAGGATACTATTCTGGAGCAGACAGTTTTATACCCAAAGAATATAAATTAAAAAGCTGGAAACAGTAAGGCAAGAATGGTTGTTGGGAAGTATAGTTTTGGCTGACAGAAATGAGGCTGGAGAGCAAATGACTCAATTTTGTACATTCAATGTTTTATTCACCATCAATACCTCTTTTTAAGAAACACCAAAGGTAACTTTACACACAGACCTTGCCTAATGGACTGCAAAAGAATAAGACAGACTACATTTGTGGAAAGAATCACTGGAGGAGCTCAGTTATCAGTAGTCAAGACCAGATTAGGTGCTGATTGTGAAACTATCAATTACTCAAGTGCAAGTTAAAACTGAAACTGAAGAAAGTTAAAAGAAACTCACTTGGCATTTCACAAGCTGAAAGAATTGAAAAACAAATTTAGGCCTCAAGTTGCAATACTGAGAAAAACCATGGGCAAAAGCTTGAATGATGCAGAAAGCATCAAAAGAAGAGAGTTACGGTACAAAAAAGAATTGGTTGACACTGAAAAATTTCATCAATTTCCAAATGAATAAGTGCCAATAGTAACAAAGGAAGGAGTTCAAGCTGTGACGAAGATACTGGCAAAAACTAAGGCCCTCGGAATACAAGGGATACCAACTGACATGTTTCAACCAACAGATGCAACCCTAGATATGCTCACTAGTTTATGCCCCAAAATTTGGAGCACAGCTATCTGGCTGACTAACTGAAAGGTATCCTTATTGTCACCATTTCCAATAAAAGTGATCAAGCAGAATGTGGAAATTATCAAACAATATCAGTATCATTTATAAAAATTGCCACATGTGGAGGCTGGGCTTAGATGAGGTCATGACACTTGGGATATTAGAGTTAATGTTAGATGGATCTTAGCTGAAAGTAGAGACTACCAGAGGAATAACTATCTGTGTTCCATTGACTATACAAAAGCATTTCAAAGTGTGGATTGCAACAAACTATGGTTAACTATGAGAGGAATGGGAATCCCAGAACACCTGATTTATGTGAACCCTAACTTGGACCAAGAGGAAGTCATCACAACAGAGTAAGGAAACACTGCATGGTTCAAAATTAGGAAAAGTATGTATGCCAGGGATGCATCCTATCTCCATACCTTATCAATCTATATGCAAGACAGATCATGAAGGAGACTGAGCTCTGTAAGGAGTAATGTGGTATCAGAATTGGAGGCTAACTCATCAACAACCTGTGTTATACAGATGACACAATCCAGCTTGCTGAAACTGAGGAGGACCTGGGGCATTTGCTATAGAAGGTCAAGGACTGCAGCCTTTAATATGGATGGAAGCTCAACACCAAGAAAACAAAGATTCTCACCACTGGGCCAATTGGCAGCATCATGATAAATGGAGAAGAGATTGTTAACAGCTTCAGCCTGCTTGGCTCTAATCAACACTCTTGGTACTAGTAGCCAGGAAACCAAATGATGAATTGCATTGGGAACATCTGCTGTCCGGGACCTCTCCAGAGTACTGAAAAGCAATGATGTTAGTCTAGAGACTAAGGTGCACCTGGCCCAAGCCATGATCTTCCCAATTACTTGCTATGCATCAGAGAGTTGGACAATGACTACAGATGATAGAAAAGAAATTTCTTTGAGTTGTGGTGCTAGAGAAGAGTACCGAATACACCTCAGACTGCTAACAGGTCTGTTCTGAGAGGGTGAAACCAGGCTGCTCCTTGGAGGCAAGGATTTTGAAGCTCCTTCTGACATATATATGTCTGACATACATTTAAAAGTTTTGAGTGGCAATCCAAGGTATATCCAAAGATGTCGTTGCTGTCTGGAGCACAGAAGTGTGTGTGTGTGTGTGTGTGTGTGTGTGTGTGTGTGTCAGAGAGAGAGAGTAAAGTCAAAGATGTATGGCAACAATCTACATTATGAATAGACCTCAACAGCCTGAATTTCCCTCAGACCACAACTAGACAGTATCTAGCAACTACTAATAACAGTTCTGAAATGTATCACAGTAGGAAGACCAGGATAAAGGAGGAATATATGTAAAACAAAATTTAAAATCACAATAAAGTCAAGCATACTGTTCTAAAGAGACTGCTGGAACCCCTAAGGATAATGGTCTTTAGCCTCCCTTTGACCTCGATAACCTCACCCAGGAGCATCTATCAGAGGAGGTATGCTGGCCAAGAGGTAAGGAACTACACTGTCAATCCAAAGGCAAACTGAAACTAGCTACTATGTGGGAGAAGGAGGCATAATCTCTGTTAATCAATGTTACTTACAGCCTCTGAAAATCCACTGGAGGGTCAGTTAGGAGTCAGTTCTGACTTGACAGTCAATGAAATAGGGTGAAACTCAATACTAGAGGTCCCTCAATCCACTGAAAAATACAACTTTTGCTTGTTTTTTTAAATACTAAGAATGTTAAGTGTCTATTACTTTCTTGAGACTCTTGTTACAAAATGACAAAAAAGCAAATAACTCTAAACAACAAAAATCTTTTCAGGAAACAGAGAACTGATTTCTTTGGGATGTTACAGAAAACCCACTCCATACTTCTTTTCTAGATTCTTGCAGCTCTAGGTGTTTCTTAGCTTACAACTATAATGCCAAGTGTAGTTCCTTGCTTTGGATGTCTTTCTGCATCTGCTTTCTGTCATAATAATACCACTCAGATGCAATCAAGATGCTATTTTAATAGCACTACTGTTACGTGCTGTCAAGTTGAGTACAGCCCACAGCAACCCTCATAAGGACAGACATGAACCCAGTTCTGTCATGTACCATGCTCACTCTTCCTGACACACCTGCCCATAGCAGCACCGTATCAATCCACCTAGTTAAGGTTCTTCTTCCACCAACCTTCTGCTTTTCAATTATGATGTCCCTCTTCCAACGAATAACCTCCTAGCAACATACCCAAAGTATGGAAGACGAAGCTTTATCACCTTTGCCTCCAAGGAGCAATCTGGCTGCACCTACTCCAAGAAACGTTGTTGTTGTTGTTGTTATGTGCCATTGAGTTGCTTGGGACTCATAGCCACCCTATGTACAACAGCCCTAAACTCTGCTCTATCCTGTGTCAATCGCATTGCCTCTGACACACCCATCCCGATTACCCCAGTTACTGAATCAATCCACCTCATAGAGGGTCTTCCCCTCCTGCGCTGTCCCTCCACCCTACCAAGCATGATGTCCCTCTCCAAGGACCTGTCTCTCCTTACAACATGTCCAAAGTATGTCAGACGAAGCCCCAGAATCCTTGCCTCCAAGGAGTAGCCTGGTTTAACCCTCTCCAGCATGAATCTGTTTGTTTTCTTGGCAGTCCAGGGTACATTCAATACTCTTCTCCAGTGCCACAGCTCAAAGGCATCAATTCTTCCTAGTCATTGTCCAACTCCCTGATGCATAACAAGTGATTGCAAAGACCATGGCCTGTATCAGACTCACCTTAGTGTCCAAAGAGACACCGTTGCTCTTGAGTACTTCAGAGAGATCCCTAACAGCAGACTTTCCCATCGCAATACGTTTTTTTTATTTCCTGGCTGCTGGTGCCAAGAGTGTTGGCCATGGAGCCAAGCAAGCTGAAGAACTGTGAACAATCTCAATCTCTTCGCCATCCATACTGATGCTACCAATTGGTCCAGTAGTGAGAATCTTTGTCTTCTTGACATTGAGCCTCAGTCCATATTGAAGGCTGCAGTCCTTGACCCTCTGCAGCAAGGGCATGAGGTCCTCCTCAGTTTCAGCAAGCAGGGTTGTGTCATCTGCATAACGCAGATTGTTAATAGATCTTCCACCAATCCTGATGCCACACTTCTCCTCATAGAGCCCAGCTTCTCTGATAATCTGCTCTGCATACAGGTTGAAAAGGTATGGAGATAGGACACATCCCTGGCGTACACCCTTCCCAAATTTGAACCATGCAGTGCTACCCTGCTCTGTTCTGACAACTGCCTCTTGGTCCAAGTATAGGTTTCATATTAGCACAATTAAATGTTCTGGGATTCCCATTCTTCTCAGAGTCAGCCACAGTTTGTGATGATCCACACAGTCAAACGCCTTAGCATAATCAATGAAACACAGACAGACATTCCTCTGGTATTCCCTGCTTTCAGCCAAGATCCATCTGACATCAGCTACAATATCCCTAGTACCACGACCCCTTCTAAACCCAGCCTGGACTTCTGGCAGTTCTCTGCTGATGTGCTGTTCCAGTCATTTTTGGATAATATTCAGTAGAATCTTGCTTGCATGTGAAATCAATGATATTGTTCTGCAGTTTCCGCACTCAGTTGGGTCACCCTTCTTTGGAATGGGAACAAATATAGATCTCTTCCAGTCAGCTGGCCAAGTGGTTGTTCTCCAGATTTCTTGGCACAACTTGGTGAGCACATCCATGGCAGCATCTGTTAGCTGAAATATGTCAATTGGTATACCATCTATTCCTGGGGCCTTATTTTTGTCTGTTTGTTTTTTTAGGCAGTCCATGGGATATTCAGCACTCTTCTTCAACATCATAGCTCATATCTTCAAACAACATGACTTCATTGTTCCTCAGTAATTTGGAAAGGTTCTTACTGCAGACTTTCCCAGTGCAAAGCATCTCCTGATTTCCTGACTGCTGGTACCAAAGTTGTTGACTGGGGATCCAAGTAAGATGAAGCTGTTGACAGTTTTAACTTTTTCTCCATCTATCATGGTGTTGCTTATCAGGTTAAGAAATTTTGTTTTCTTGATGTTGAGAAATCATTCATATTGAAGGCTATATTCTTTGATCCTCAGCAACAAGTGCTTCAAATCCTCACCTGAGCAAACAAGGTTGGGTCATTTGCATAAAACACATTATTGATGCATCTTTTGTAATAATTTGAATAATTTGCTCAGTAAATAGATTAAATAGGTCTGGAGAGAGCTACTGACACACTCCGTCCTAATTTTAAACCATGTAACATTCCCTTGCCCTGTTCACACAATAGCCTCTTGGTCTAGGTATAGATTTGACATAGCACAATTAAGTGTTCTGGGATTACCATTTTTCTCAGTGTTAGCCGTAAACGTGTTAAAATCCACACAGTCAAATGCCTTTGTATAGTCAATAAAGCATAAATAGACATTCTTCTACTTTCACTCAGGATCCTTCTGCCATCAGCAATGATACCCCTGGTTCTGCGACCTCTTCTAAATCCTGTTTGCACTTATGGCAGTTCCCTATCTATGTAATGCTCTAGATGTTTTTAATCACCTTCAGTATTTTACTTCCAAGTGACATTATTGATATTGTTTGATAGTTTCCACGTTCTGTTGGGTTACCTTTCTTCGGAAATGAGAATATGGCTATCTTCCAGTCATTTGATCAGGGAACTATCGTCCAAATTTTCAAGCACAAAATGGTGAGCACATCCAGGACTGTATCTGTTATTTGAAACAAGTAAATTAGTAACTCACTTATTCCTGTGAACTATTTTTTGCCAATGTCTTCAGTGCAGTTTCGACTTCCTTCTTCATTACCATTATCCCCTACTCATATGGTTACTTCTTGAAAATTCAGCCAGTCAATTCTTTTTGGTACACTGACTGTGTATTCATTCCCCCACCTTCTTTTGATGCTTTCTGGATCATTCAATATATCCAACTGACTAATGCATCTTTCAATACTGTGATTTGAGGCCTAAATTTCTTTTTCAGTTTCTTCAGCTTGAGAAATGCAGAGTTCTCTTTTTATTCTCTAATTCTGGCTCTGTACACATTCTATTATAATATTTTGTCTTCTCTAACAGCCCTTTGATATCCTCTGCTCAGTTCTTTTACCTCAGCATGTTTTCTGTTTTGGCTCTCGATGCTCTAGTGCAATTTTCAGTATCTCTTCTGATATCCATTTTGGTGTTTTCTTTCTCCTCTCTCTTTGTAATGAATGACCTTTTGCTCTCCTCATAGAGGATATCCTTGATATCATCCTACAACTCATCTTTGATCACTGGTATTCAATGCTTCACCTATACTTAAGGTGATTAAAAAATTCTGGTGAAATAGTTTTAAGATCATATTTTAGTTCTTGTGGACTTCTTTTCATTTTCTTCAACCTCAATTTGAACTTGTACATAAGTAATTGATGATCTGACCCACAATCTGCCGCTGGTCTAGTTCTGACTGCTGATATTGAGCTTCTCCAAGGATTCCTTTGACAGACGTAGGCAATCTGTCTCCTATGTAGTCTAGTCTATCAGTTGAGGATGATGTTGCCATTTGTGGGGTTTTTTCCTCCCCAGAAAATGAATTGGCTTTTACCGTGTAGTCTGATAGGGATGCCAAGTAACCCACTGCATACGGAGAAGGTTAAAGTGGCAGGAAGGCAGTTAAGGGTGGTGGTGGTTGTTATGTGCCATCGAGTCCCTTGCGACTCATAGTGACCCTATGTACAACAGCCCTAATCTCTGCTCTGTCCTGTGCCAATCGCACTGTCTCCGACACACACATCCCGATTACCCCCGTCACTGAATCAATCCACCTTCTCTTCCTGCGCTCTCCCATCCACCCTACCAAGCACGATGTCCCTCTCCAAGGACCAGTCCCTCCTTACAACATGTCCAAAGTATGTTAGATGGGGCCTCAGAATCCTTGCCTCCAAGGAGCCGCATGATTTGAACCTCTCCAGGATTAATTTGTTTGTTTTCCTAGCAGTCCATAGTACCCTCAATACTCTTCTCCAGCACCACCGCTCAACAGCATCAATTCTCCTTCTGGATACAAGTCCCTTGCCAACTCTCTGATGCATAACAAGTGATAGCAAAGACCATGGCCTGTATCAGATGCACCTTAGTCTCCAGAGAGACACCATTGCTATTCAGTACTTTGGAGAGGTCCCTAACAGCAGACTTTCCCATGGAAATGTGCCTTTAATTTCCTGGCTACTGGTACCAAGAGTGTTGACTGTGGAGCCAAGCAAACTGAAGCTGTGAACAATCTCAATCTCTTCACCATCCATCCTGATGTTGTCAACGGGTCTAGTGGTAAGAATCTTTTGTCTTCTTGACATTGATCCTCAATCCATATTGGAGGCTGCAGTCCTTGACCCTCTGCAGCAAGCGCTTCAGGTCCTCCTCAGTTTCAGCAAGCAGGCTGTGTCATCTGCATATTGCAGATTGTTGATAGATCTTCCACCAATCTTGACCCCACATTCCTCCTCATAGAGCCCAACCTCCCAGATAATATGTTCTGCATACAGGTTGAAAAGGTATGGAGAAAGGACACATCCCTGGCGTACGCCCTTCCCAATTTTGAACCATGCAGTGCTACCCTGCTCTGTTCTGACAACGGCCTCTTGCTCCAAGTATAGGTTTCTCATAACGATCAAGTGTTCTGTGTTTCCCATTCTTCTCAGAGTCAACCACAGTTTGTTAGGATCCACACAGTCAAACACCTTTGCATAGTCAATGAAACACAGATAGACATTCCTCTGGTATTCCCTGCTTTCAACTAAGATCCATGTAACATCAGCTACAATGCCCCTAGTACCACGACCCCTTCTAAACCCAGCCTGGACTTCTGGCAGTTCTCTGCTGATGTACTGTTGCAGTCGTTTTTGGATAATCTTCAGTAGAATCTTGCTTGCCTATGAAATCAATGATACTGTTCTATAGTTTCCACACTCTGTTGGGTCACCCTTTTTTGGGATAAGACCAAATAGAGTTCTCTTCCTGTAGTTGGCCAAGTGGTTTATAAATTAAAAAAAAAATCTCAGAGAGATCGCGTTAGGCAGTTGAGAATTTAGGGAGGCATTAAATGTTGTTGATCTAAATGGCAATCGGCCTTTGATCTTTGGGACCAGTAGGAAAGCTGAAGAGCAGAAAAGGATAAGACAGAGAGGGAGAAGTCTGGCTTAGATATACCAATTAAGAAGTCCAGGCAGACTCCTGCTCTGCTCAGGTAGCAATGAGGCAGCAAAGAACTGCTGTTTCATAGAGGGCAGCTAAGCTCTGGGTCGATTCAGGCTGTTAGTGAGCTCAGAAAATGCACTTGCTCTCAGTACTGGCCAGTTGTGGAGAAGTGGAGAGGAGGTTTCTGCCTATGACTGGGCATTTTTCTCAGCCAGGTTGATTCCTGGTCAGGAAACCATATTTAGATAGGAGAAAAAGGGCTGAGGGCAAGAGAGAGACAGAAGCTGATCCCAAAAACAAACAGGCCTTTACTGTGTGATCTGAGAGAGAATTCAAGTGACCAACTGCACATGGAGAAGGTAAAAATGGCACTGGCACCTGTTTGTGTTTTTAAAACAGTATTTACAATGTATAAATCATTGAACATAACAAATTTGATAATTCTATTTCCAGCCTTTGGCCACCAAGCCCACACTTTTCAACTACTATTCCTTTCTTCATTGCTTAAAACTTTTGCATTTCAGTCACCAATTATCATTAATGCATCTTGACAGCATCTCATTAATGTCTATGTTTGTGTGTTTCATTTTTTTACAACTTCTAGTTTTCCAACACTGATATCTGACAGCATTATCAAAGACTATTACCAAAGGAGGTGGCATTCACAGCCACCAGGGGTTAGGAGTAATTACCTTTAGTTTTCATTGCTGGAGGCACAATTCAAACCGTAATAATGAAAAACCATGGTGAATTTTCCTAGTGCATTGTTTCCTGGTGAATATTAGCTAAGAGAAGTGATAGTTACTATGTATAGCAGATATTCAACTTCTGTGAAGAAAAAAAATCTACCAGGGGATCCTCCCTCTCCACAAAGTAAAAAATCTAATGTCTGTGTCAATTCCCTGTCATATCAACCCTCCACTGGACTTTAAAGGCCAAAAAACTCCACAGGGGGAATAATTTTTAATAGCTATGAACTTCAAGGGGAGAGTTCTTTTACAAAAACTTGAAGTCACGCAAACGCCAAAGACTAGCTTAAAATAGGTTTCTTTAAAAGCAAACAAACACAGCTGCACTGTCAGAACAGGCCAACTCCTGGACCTTAAGAAGGGGGGGAAAAATAAAAAAAGAGCTAATCATTCCCCAAAATATACTGCCAAAAAATATTATCACAATTTCCTATTCAACCATATTAATTCATATCCCTTCTTAACAAGCAAGGAGAAACGACAACTTTTGAGACTGTTGCCAATTAAATAGGCTAAATTCCAAAACTGGGTAGTTTCTGGGTAAGTCTTTGCTTAGTAGCTTTATACACACACACACACACACACTTATTTACAAAGTTCTATACATTTTTTTCACACCAGATCTTCCCCATTTGCTCCACCCACCCCATCCTTCAAATTGCGAGACCACATGATTAACCATCCCCGCCCCTACCCATCCTCACACATCTACTCTTACACCCTCCCTTAAATCCTCATACTTGTTCTAGGACAATGGTCTTATACAATATTTGTCCTTGTGGAACTGAGTTCACTCAGCATAATGCTCTCCAGTCCCTCCCAAATTAGGTAGTTGTTGTTGTTATGTGCTGTCGAGTCGCTTGCGACTCATAGCGACCCTATGTACAACAACCCTAAACTCTGCTTTGTCCTGTGCCAATCGCACCGTCTCCGATACACTCATCCCGATTACCCCAATCACTGAATCAATCCACCTCATAGGGGGCCTCCCCTTCTGAGCTGTCCCTCCACACCACCAAGCATGATGTCCCTCTCCAAGGACCTGTCCCTCCTTGTAAAATGTCCAAAATATGTTGGACAGAGCCTTAGAATCCTTGTGTCCAAGGAGCAGCCCGGTTTGACCCTTTCCAGGATGAACCTGTTTGTTTTCCTAGCAGTCCATGGTACCCTCAATACTCTTCTCCAGCACCACCACTCAAAGGCATCAATTCTCTTTCTATCCTCCTTGGTCACTGTCCAACTCTCTGATGAGTAACCAGTGATAGCAAAGACCATGGCCTGTATTGCTCCTGGGTGCTACATAGTATTCCATCGAGTGTGTGTACCATAATTTCTCAATCCATTCGACTGTGGTTGGACATTTGGGCTGTTTCCATGTTCTTGCAATGGTGAATAATGCTACTACGAACATTGGCATAAAGCCTCTGCTTGTGCCTCAGTTCTAATTTTCTCAGGGTATATTCTAAGCAGTGGTATAGCTGGGTCATATGGAATGTCTATGTTCAGCTTTTTGAGGAAACGTCAAACTGCCTTCCAGAGTGGCTGTACCATTTTACAATCCCACCAACAATGCATAAGAATTCCTATCTCTCCAAATCCTCTCCAAGATATATTACCTCCTGTCCTGTTAAACTTTGCACTGCTACTGGAGTAAGACAGTATCTCATTTTGGTTTTGATTTGCATCTCTCTTATTTTCAGTGATTTTGAGCATTTCTTGTGTCTGTTGGCCATCTGGATGTCTTCCTCTGTGAAAAGTCTTTCCACGTCTTTTGCCCATCTTTTAACTGTGTGATCAGTCTCTTTCTTGTCGAGGCCCTGTAAACTTTTAATATGAGACCCCTGTCTAAAATGGTATTGCCAAATGTTTTTGGGTTCTCCCCCCCCCTAGTCAGTAGGTTTTCTTTTTACTCTGTTGGAAAAAGTTTTTGGTGTGCACAGGGATTTAATATTTAGAAGATCACATTCATCAATTTCATCCTCTCCAGAGTAAGCATTTCTTGCTACACTTGGCAGTTTGTTTATATTTATATACTAGGCCTTGATTTCAGTTTGTCTAAGCTTGATCCCAGTTTGTCTCTTATGAACTTTATGGTTTTGGGCTTTACTCACAAGTCTCTGATCCACTTTAAGTTGATTTTTGTGTATGGTGTGTGATGCGGATCCTGTTTCAGCTTTCAGCAGGTAGTAGTCAAGTTCTTCAAGCACCATTTGTTGAAGAGGCCATCATTTTCCCATTTGATAGGTTTTATTTCCTTGTCAAATATCAGTTGACCATAGATAACTGAGTTCATTTCTGGGTTCTCAATTCTGTTCCATCAGTCTATGCACCTGTCATTGTACCACTACCATGCTGTTTTGGTTACTACTGCTGTGTAGTAGGTTTTGAGGTCAGGGAGTGCTATGTCTCCCACTTCATTTTTGTTTTTCAGAAGTGCTTTGCTTACTCGTTATCTTTTTCCTCTCCAAATAAACTTGAGCATTTCCCTTTAAATCTCCTTGAAAAATGAATTTGGTTTCTGGACTGGGATTACCCTGAATATGTATATTGTTTTTGGTAGGACTGTCACATTTTCACAATATTGTTCATCCACAAACAGAGCACATATTTCTATTTCTTTAGGTCTTCTAGAAATGTTCTGTAAAATGTTTTCTTTGTAGGTCATTTTTTTCTCTAGTAAGGTTCACTCCCAAGATCTCAGTTTGTGGTTAGCTACTGGAAATGGTATTGCTTTCTTGGTTTCCTTCTCTGAGTTCTGTTACTATAGAAGAATCCCACTGATTTTTGGATACAGATCTTGTATCCTGTCACGGTACTAAATTAGTCTACTAGATCTAACAGGTTTTTTGTTGAGTCCTTGGGGTTTTCTATATACACTATCATACTGTCTGCATAAAGCAACAGTTTAGCCATCTTCCTGCTGATCTGGATGCCTTTCATATCCTTCTCTTTTTTTATTGCCCTAGGAAGCACTTTCAGTTCAATACTGAAGAGAAATGGTGACAGTGGGCGTCCCTATCTGGTCCCTGTTAGCAAGGAAAATGTTTTTTAGTCTTCTTCCTTTCAAAGAGACAATAGCTCTTGGTTTTGCATATATACTTTTGACTAGGTTGAGGAAACTCCCTTCTATTCCAAGTTTGATGAATGTCTTATCAGAAAGGGATGATGGACTTTGTCAAATGCCTTCTCTGCTTTAATTGCTAAGACCATTATGGTTCTTGGTTTTGCTTTGTTAATATGGTGAATTATGTTGATTTAGAATTTAATTATCTGTACACAAAAACTGCATGAGTAAAGTGAACAGACCCTTCCTATAATTCAAACTGATATTACAATGAAGTGCAGTGGGAGGTAGGGGACTAAGAGAGATTACACAATTATAAAATCATGATTCCCAAACTTTTCCATCAAAAATCAAGGTAAAAATCATTTAAGCGTTTGAAGAAATACATGAGGGAGCTATGGCTTTATTAATATGTTCAAGAGAAACCAGTGTTCTAAGGTGACTGAGTATACATTATAATTTGTTCCTGAAATTATTTATCTTGGGATATAAGAATGCTGACCATAAGAAAACTACACTTTATCTAATAATACATACTGGACCAAGATTTATCACTTTATAATATCTCTGTGTGGAGACAAAATAGAAAATCATCCCTGAATTTTTAATGAAGTGTTGCTTTCTTTCTGGGATTCTCACACTTACAGTTCTGTCGCCAAACATATTTTAATACTCTGTTACAAAGGCATCATGGTGACTTTCCTAAAGATCGTTAGAAATGGCAAGAACTTTCAGAAATTACTAAATACTGTGGAAGAACAACAGGCAATGATAAAGAATGAAGAAGTAGTTAACCTATCTCTGATCTTATCCCACCTACCCCCCTCCTAGGGATAGAGGCTCTAATCTTAACATATCTATTCTGAATAGTGAACCCTACCCTAAAAAGTTGGCACAAGTTTTAGGCACTGAGTTTGCTAGTTTCTATTAACATCCAATCCCAAATAATTGCCTGTCTGGTATTGTAGTAAGGCGACTGCTAACCCACAAAGACTGTCTCCAGCTGGAGTACTCAGTGGTTCTGAGGGAGAAAGATGGGCAGTCTCCTCTTGTAGCAATTTATAGCCTCAGAAACCTAATGGATGATCACTATGAATCAAAACCAATTTGACAGCTGTGAGTTTTCAGTAAGACACTGTTGTAGTCTCCAGATTAAAAATCTGGGTATTCACTGCATTCTCCCTCTTTATCCCACGTTTTATTCTCTGAGTTCTGGTATTAGTAAGAGAAAGAACTCTTTTCTCCTAGGAACTTATACCAGATATCAATTAACTTTTTTTTTATGACACTGACCATTAACCGAACACATACACACATGCATCTCTACTGAGCATACTCTGTGAGAGCCAGAATTGAAAGAAATTGCCTTGTTTTTTCAAAACATAAGTTATTCACCTTTGACAAGGTATAGTCTTAACACTTCTCTATAGTCTCTCCTTCTTAGTGAAAAATATTTGAAGTTTCCTTCTCTGATAGGTTTCCACCTTATGCAGATTTTTGGCATAGTAAACAGATGAAACTAAGAGTTTATCCTAACAGATGACTGTTTCTCATGATAACCTACTACCTGGATCTTGAAGTAGTAGTAGGAGGAGGAGGAGAAGGAAGGTTAAACACACACAATGGTACTAAAAGAAAATCTTCTGTCCTTATGTGTAATACCAATATTATGTATCACAACAAAATATTTGTTTACTCTTACCGTTTTACTATTCCAGAAAGTTTTTAACTACAACATGTGGGACAATCTCCTCTTTTAATTAATGTCCTTCTCTGTTCCTCAACAGAAAACAAAAACTACCCCAAAGCCCCAAAAGCAATCACATACACATTTTACTGAGTTTGAATTGTCTCATAGCTGAATCTTAAGCAAGTTTTCAGAGGCTATAAACTGCATAGGAGGCAACCACCCATTTTTCTTCTTCTGAAAGCTGGTGGATATAAATCAACTGCCTTTGAGCTGGTGGGACAACTTGGATAAACCCGCTGTGGCAAACAGCAGTTCCAGGATTAAGTGTATCTAGAAGAGACTTAGAAGCAAAAACTCACACAGAAATATGTCTACTAATGTTCACTGCCACCATTTTTCACAATTGCCAAAGAATAAACAATCAAAATACGCCATAATTGAAGAATGATAATAAAAGTATTACATACAGTGGAGTATCATTTAGCTATAATAAAAGTTAAGCTTTGATAAACGCTACTATGCAGATAATATCTTGAAAGCATTATGCTGAGTGAAGTCAGACCATGACAAAACAGCAAATATTGTATGATAACTCCTATATGGAATATCCAGAACAGGCAAATTAGAGAGTGCAAGTGTATTGGTGGTTACCAGGGGCAGGAATAAGGGGGCGAGAATAGGGGATGCTGTTTAGAAAGCAAGTTATCCGTTAATGGTAACAGAAAATGGGACAACAAAAAGTAGGAGGGGAAGGTTTTTTTACTGTCATTCAAGTATTTTAAAAGATATGGATGTAAAATCAACTAAAAAATTTGAAGTGTTAGAACATACAGTTCTGTATATAGTTCTGAATTCTTGTTGTTGTTGCTGTTGTTGGTTGCTATCAAGTTGAGCATGGCTCATAGTAACCCTATGAACAAAAGGCCTGAAGCCTTTCTATAACTATCATCAATTACCAAAGTTCACAGAGTAATTAATGCTACCTTTCATAAAATTCAAGCATTTAGAAAGTAGTATTTAAAAGCTCTAATCATGAGAACTTAAGGGGAGGGAGTATGTACACACAAATATTCTTTTTAGTAACCAAATTAAAGCACAAAAATGATTTCATAAGTAGCTACGGTACATAAGGCTTTTTCATCTGGCCAAGTATGACCAGGAGTCTTTTTCAATAGAATTCTTTCATCATTATTCCAGCAGGGGGCAACCTGAAACCTTAAGTGTTATGATCAGCACTCCCATAATCTTAAAAGCTTTAAAGAGAGGAGAACTGTAAATTCAAAAAGAGTAGTCGACTATGACGAATAGTATGATACTTTAAAAATTGTGTCTATCATCAAGGGAGTAGTCTTAAAACAATTTATATATCTCATAAAATCCTTAAAAACACCTTTTAAGCAAGAAAATTTTAAGGAAAAATACCATATGCTGAGGAACTATAAATCTTGTTTTTAAAAATCTAAAAGTGCAAAAAGAAAAAAAAATCTGTAAGTGCAGCAATGAATGAATGGAAATCCAAAATCTCTGTAAACATCTATTAAAATTAATAAAAATGAAAAAATAAAAAAATCTAAAATCTTTTTAATAATCCTATTGTGCACAACTACATAAAGATGACAGCTTTAATAGTCAAGGAAAAAGGACAATGTGGCCCAAATTTATTTAATCCATGTGAATTTTACACTGGCTCACAGAGTTATCAGCCAACATTAACAGTAAAATTTAGCTCTTGGAAAAAGTTGTGTACATACATAGCATATTTTTCTTAGCAAAATCACTTTTGTATTTCAGAAAATTCACCTGAAGTCTCCACTAAGAAAATAAGAATTCTCTGGCACAAGCATTTAAAGTTGAGGGAGGAACCCCTAAAGTGACAGAAAAAGCAGTATAGTCTTTTCAAAATTGTAGACAATAGTACCAATATTATTGTTTTTCATCAACTTGAAATCACTTTACACCATCACCTGGGAAGTTTTTCAAGTCTCAGACCAACTAAGAAAAATCTTTTATTAAAAACAATACTTCAAGAGAGCTCTGGTGGCCTAGTGGCAAGAAGCTGCACTGCAATCCCAGAGGTACGCGGTTTGAATCCACCAGATAGTGTTGGAGAAGGAGGGGCAATCTCCTCCTGTACCAGTCAGATTCGATTTGACATATTATTGTTATGTGCCTTGGAGTCGCTTGCAACTCATAGTGACCCTATGTACAACAGCTCTAAACTCTGCTCTGTCCTGTGCCAATCGCACTGTCTCTGACACTCCCATCCCGATTACCCCAGTCACTGAATCAATCCACCTCATAGAGGGTCTTCCCCTCCTGCTCTGTCCCTCCACTGTCCCAAGCATGATGTCCTTTTCCAAGGACCGGTCTCTCCTCACAGTATACACACAAAAATAATAAAATTTTTTAAAAGTACTTAAAAAAAAAAGCAAAACACCAACAATACTTCAGACGTAAGTATTCCTAAAATAATACATTCATTAGAAAGCTTTTCTGCTTTTACCCTGAGGTTAAACCATGTTGTTTTTGCAATCACAGAAATGAAGTAAAAATATATAACTTCTATAAGCTGTTTAAAAATTTCTATAATTTGGGCAGCTCTGGTGGCCTAGTGGCAAGACGCTACACTGCAATCCCAGAGGTATGCAGTTCAAATCCACCAGACACTCTGCTGGAGAAGGAGGAGGCAATCTCCTCCTGTACCAGTCAGATCTGATTTGACGGTACACGTAAAAATAATACAATAAAAAGTGTAAAAAAAAGTTTCTATAAGTAAAATAAATAAAAATTTATTTTAAAGGCAAACCTTTTATTTCTTTACTTTCTACAGAAAACATTACCATAATCATTTCATATAGGAGTAGAAAGGACTGTATCACTTACATGTGTTTATTTTGTTTATAAGCTTTTTGACCTCTCCCAGCATAACCTAGATACCAATTTGTGATTTAGTACTAATGTCAGAAAGTCATTTAGTTTAAGGATAAAACTTGTCATTAATAATTTCTTCCATCAAATCGGTAACAGGAGACATTTCCACTCCTGCATATGAATGAAATACTGTATAATTTATTCATTACAATTTAAAAAAAAACTAACTCATTCAACTAAGGACTGTTACAGGTTATGTAAGAAGTCTTCAAAACTCAAAAATAAAAAGAACAATTAGAAAACAACAACAACAACAAAAAAACCAACCAAAAAACTAACTCAATAATTCTCATTAATAGATCATTATGACATTTTACATAAAACCCAAATCCTTTTCCACTATTACTTCCCTTTACACAGACTAATTCTTTATACATATCAGTAGTAGGTGATTCTATAATTAAAGTCAAATAATCTAATCTGAGTAATTCTTTCTTTAAATACTACTGGATTTTAAAACTTTATGTTTTTCCATTCAAACCCACCTCACAACCAAACAGTAAAGATACTGTGCTGTTGGTGCATGCCACTTTCAGTGGCACAACACTGGACAAAAGCAATGCAAATTGTTGATGTGAGGAGACTTTTTCAGAACATGAGCCCTTCAAATCAATCCATGACTGAAATGCTAGAAAAATGCCTTGGTAAATGATGCTTGCTGACAATCCTGAACACTTACTCAATATCCAGAGCACTCTACTGAAGATTTATATTAAAATGTCACATTCTTCAGCTGTTTCTACCCTTATAACAGAGATCAGGTTGAGGTATTATGGCTGGAATTAAGATGTTTCTTTCCCTGTAACTGTTTCAATAAAATTATAATCACATTTTCACAATATGAATACTCATTCAGGACCACTTTGTCAAGCCCCTAAGCCTTGCTTAAGAGCCTCAGCAATTAATCCAATATCAGATTCTTTGTAGGACCTCCGTCAGCAGCTGTATAAGCAGGGCTACTACCTCTGTGAAAATAAGAAACCACTCGAGCACAGCCACTGTGCTCTTTATATGCTGGCTGCTTCCAGGGAGGAGCTAAGTGTTGCAGCAAAGGACTCATTAAATGGCTCAGTAAGAGAGGCCCAGAATTTTCCATGCACAAGGCTTTCTTATTATACTTCAAAACTTTCTGGGCTCCTTTAAAATACAACTTGTGGTAAAATGGAATGCTTCAATTGCTTATTACATTTTGTGACTTGACTTCCCTCTCTAAACCATGCAACTGAAATTATTTGACAAAATTAAGCAGAGTAGCATGCAAACTTGAACAGTGAAAAAGTTGAGATATGAAAATATTTTCTTACGTATTATATTACTTTGAAATCTAGAGAATTTATTTTTATTTTGTACTGCAAAGCTTTAAAGACAAAAAATCAACTACTTTAAACCTACTGACAGATAGAATTGATTTATTCTCTCTTCCAAAAATAATTTTCTGTGCTTAGGATTTTTAATCTGTTATTAACAGAAAATTGCCACTGCCTAACTGTTGGCTCAAGGGTGTAAGAGATGATTTTTTAGGATGGCACATGACAAGGCAGGCTTTAAGTCTGTTCACTCAGTCGCTATGGGTTGTACTCTACTCAGATGGTACCTAACAACAACAAAACAACAGTGAATCCACCAGTGGCTCTATAGGAAAAAGATAGGCCATGTCCTCCTATGTGATTTACAATCTCTGAAAATTTGCTGGAGGGTCTAGATGGGAACTGGATCCATTTTGTCTGCATATTCTTGGCCTTCTTCTAAATTCATTATTAAGTAAGAAATACAATATTGAGTACAGTAGCTTTGAAATTTAACGTTCTTTGTTTCCAGATAACAAATGGACAACTGAACTATATAAGGTAAATTTTAAAAAGAAATCTGGCTGTAAATTAAGTTAAGAGTTAAAGGTGTTTGACTGTGTGGATCATAACAAACGGTTGTGACTCTGAGAAGAATGGGAATCCCAGAACACTTGATAGTGCTAGCACAAAAACTATACTTGAACCAGAAGGCAGCTGTCAGAACAGAGCAAAGAAACACTGCATGGTTCAAAATTGGGAAAGGTGAACGCCAGGGATGTGTCCTATCTTCATACCTTTTCAACCTATATAGAGAATAGATTATCCGGGAGGCTGGTCTTTATGAGACATGTGGCGTCAGGATTGGTGGAAGATCTACCAACAATCTGCGTTATGCAGATGACACAACCCTGCCTCCTGAAGCTGAGGAGGAACTGAAGCGCTTTCTGCAGAGGGTCAAGGACTGGAGCCTCCAATATGGATTAAGGCTCAATATCAAGAAGACAAAGATTCTCACCACTGGGCCAATTGGCATCATCAGAATGGATGGTGAAGAGACTGAGATTGTTCACAGCTTTAGTTTGTTTGGCTCCACAGTCAACACCTTTGGCACCAGCAGCCAGGAAATTAAAAGATGCATTGTGATGGGAAACTCAGCTGTTAGGGGCCTCTCCAAAGTACTGAAGAGCAAAGGTGTCACTCTGGAGACCATCTGGAGCAAAGGTGAGGTGCACCTGATACAGGCCATGGTCTTTGCAACCATTTGTTATGCATCAGAGATTTGGACAATGACTAAGGAGGATAGAAGGAGAATTGATACCTTTGAGCTGTGGTGCTGGAGAAGAGGAATGAATGTACCATGGATTGCTAAGAAAATGAACAGGTTTATCTTGGAGAGGGTGAAACCAGGCTGCTCCTTGGAGGCAAGGATTCTGGGGCTTCGTCTGACATACTCTGGACATGTTGCAAGGAGGGACTGGTCCTTGGAGAAGGACGTCATGCTTGGGAGGGTGGAGGGACAGCGCAGGAGGGGAAGACCCTCTATGAGGTGGATTGATTCGGTGACTGGGGTAATCGGGATGGGTGTGTCGGAGACAGTGAGATTGGCACAGGACAGAGCAGGGTTTAGGGCTGTTGTACATAGGGTCACTATGAGTCGCAAGAGACTCGACAGCACATCATAACAACAACAACCAGGTTAATTTGTGCAACATTATCATTTTTTAAGTAGTGTATCCTTTTTGCTAGTGCTGGTGGCCTAATGCTATGGAGTTGTGCTAAGGTAAGTGGTTTGAATCCACTATCTGTTCCAGAGCAGAAAGACAGCACTCTCCTACACTATAATTTACAGCCTCTAAAAACCTGCTGGAAGGTCACCTTTGAGTTAATTCTGACAGCCTGTAACATAATCCTTTTTGTAAATACATAAGTAATATTTTATATCCCCACATAGTAATGATGAAATGACACATGTTAAGTTATTACTGTTGTTGAGTACCATCAAGGCGGAACCAACCCACAGTCATCCCTCCAGCAGGTTTTCAGCAGCACTCAAAAACCCTAGCCCTAAGAGAGATGCAAATTAAAACAACTATGAGATATCATTTCACCCCAGTCAAAATAGCAAAATTTAACAGAACAGCAA
>NW_006399782.1:985400-1006003 GCF_000299155.1 Elephantulus edwardii | reverse complement strand
CAACAATGAATGAATGGAAACCCAAAATCTCTGTAAATGTTTATGAAAATTAATAAAATATAATTATAGAAAAAAACAATCAATAGCACAGGAAGAGACAGCCCATTCTTTTCTCATAGAGCAATTGTAGATTCAAATTGTGTGCCTTTAGGACAGCTTCTTACCACTAGGCTCCACATACATTAAATAGTGAAAGATAAACAGGTTTTATTTTGGTTGTTTTTTTTAAAAAAATCATGTTGACCTATAAAATTCACTTTCAGTTTATATCAATACAAATTTTACATCAAGAACTTTAAGACATCAAATAGTAACTATTAAAAGCTCGTTTTACCATGCAAAATAAGAAACTACTGCCAAGGTACATTCTAAAACTAACACTTTTCTAAAAGCCAAAACAAGAGCATGGAATTTTTTTTTAATTTGTTAAAAGTATTACTTGTTCTTTTTCTATTTAAACTTTATATTGTTATTTGAAACAATAACATACTATGACAGGTTTGGAAGCAGGAGTGCCATCTACTTCCTAAACAGCATGACTCTGGAAACTCTATGAACTTTGATAAATATCAACAGTTGCAGAGGGGCTTCAGGCCTTTTGTTCATAGGGTCACTATGAGTAGTGCTAGACTCGAAGGCAATCAACAACAAAAACAGCATTGTGACTCGGTGATTTGAGTCAAAGTTTACAGAGTAAACTGGTTTTTCTATTCAATCATTAATAAACATTCTATTTTGTGGCATTGATTATAATTCCCACACTGATAGTATTATTACTTTTCTCCCTGATTTCCCATTTTTATTCATCTTTTTATTCATTCATTTTATATCCTTTTCTAACTTCTGAGCTTTTATTCTTGGGCAAATGTGGCCCTTCTGACCTCTCATGTTTTACTTTTCTAGGCTGCATGCCTCCCAGGTGTTACTTATCACCTTAAGGTGAATCATAGATGTGTTTTCCATTCTAGGTTTGAAGGGTAACAATGAGGCACAGTTTCATGGACTTTACCAGTCTATCAGACCAATGAGCCTGCTCTTCTGTTTTATGATTTTGAGGAGTTTCCTCCGCCACATATTTTCTTTTGGCTTTATTAGGGAATTTCTATTGTCATCCTTTTCAGAGTGGTCAGCAGCATTACACAAGTACTTCCAAAGTATTCTGAGGTATTTCCTCTGGTCCCAGGGTTATGGAGACTAAAGTCTATTTAATCCATTAGTCCTTTGGACTAACAGTCTGATTGTTCTTCATTCTCCTTTGATCTAGAGGGAGAAAGATCAATAGCTGTACCTTGGATAGCCATTTACAAGTGCTTAACAATCCAGTCACTACTCACCAAAGGAGGATGTAGGAGACTCTGGGGACTACATTATGCCAATTGGCCTTTTTATCAATGAACATTTTTTTTGATGGAACTAGAACTTAACTACGGAACTCTAGTTTCATAAATCTGTCGAAAACTAAACTGCTATCCTAAAGATAGCAGTCTCATGTCTCAGGCAGTCTAAAAGCACCAACAGCTTTGTGGGACTAAGATGGACAGTCTCCTCAACTCTCACTGACAGTTGTTGCTATTGCTGGGTACCACTGAGTCAGTGAATCAACTCATAATTGACCCTCCAGCAAGTTTTCAGTGGCAATAAATGTCACAGGAGGAGACTGTCTTTCTCTTGTGGAGTAGCTAGTAGCTAAAGGGTGGGAACTAAGGGTAAGCTAGAAACTCAACAGAGGGTCACTGAGTTGGAACTGACAAGATGGCAATGAGTTTTTCTAGTACTTAAGAGCCAACACTAGAGGGCAGCCTTTCTTTTCACTATTAAATTTTAGAAATTTGAAACCGTGAAATTGAATGTCAAAAGTTCTCATTTTTTTCCATATTCTTTTAACAGTTGCTAACACACTATTTTAGTATAACTATGTACCAAGTAAAAGTGTTCTGACATATAGAAATATGAGCATTTAAAGAAAAGACAGAATCTGCTTACCCAAAGGATACATTTTATATTAGCTCTCAAGCTTGTGAGACAAAATGATTCAACATTTCTGTGGTGATTTAAGGATTATGTACCATTATTTTAATTATTCAGTTAGGGCAAAATTTGGTTAGTGCCCACTGGAATCACAAATATCGCTTTCCTGTGACACACAAATCACTGAAAGTTTTACTGTTATTATTTATTTCATCTTTTGTCAACCAAAGACTCAGAGAGCTTTGCTACTGCTTTTGTTATGTATTATCAAGTCGAGCATGACCGACAGCAACTTTATGAATAATAGATCTGAACCCAGTCCTATCCTATGCCATCCTCATTATCTCCAACATACTTAAGCACAATGCCACAGTCACTACACTAACCCGACTGACTAGTCAAGAGTCTTCTTCCTCTCTTGTGCTTATCCCTCCATTTTTCAAAGCATGATTTCCTTCTCCAACAACTGGCCCCTCCTAACTGTACACTTAGGGAAACTAGAATGTGAAGATTCACAAAGAGAGGGGAAATAAAAACTCAAAGAGACTATACTCTTGGGGGTGGGGGTTTAAAACAACTACAAACTAAACTCATCGCTATTGAGTTGGAACCACTCTCCAGTAGGTTTTTATTTTTTATTTTTTTTTTTTTAAATTTTGTGTACGTGTACCGTCAAATCAGATCTGACTGGTACAGGAGGATATTGCGCCTCCTTCTCCGGCAGAGCGTCTGGTGGATTCGAATCCAGTAGGTTTTTAGATACTGTATATTAGAGAGGAGGGGAATGTCCATCCTTCTCTGGCAGAGTTGCTACAATACTTTCTTGTACCTACCTTAGTGTTTATAATTTAAATATTACTCAGTGGAAGCCATTTCTGAGTGTCACCCTGGTAGTTCCTTAAACTTTTAATTTACGTGTAAATAGTCATGACTGCGAGGGTAGAAGCACAGTGCAGGAGAAAACAACCCTTGATGAGACGGCCTGATTCAGTCACAGGGGAAATGGGGATAGGAGTGTCAGAGACAATAAGATTGGTAAGGGATAGGCAAGGTTTGGGCTCTTGTTCACAGGGTCGCTATGAGTCACAGGTGACTCGACAACATGAGTCGCCTGTAACTTGACGACACTTAACAAGAAGAAGAGAGCTCAGTTGGCCTACTGGACAGAAAGTGATGCTACCAAGCCAAAAGTGGGTGATTTTAGTCCACAGCCCTGAGGCCTGGTTTTAATTGTTTTTGGTCAAACATTCTTCTAAGTGGTATAGCACTGGACTGTCCATTTGCTGTACAGAGGTAACTCGTGGTTGCTGTGATGTTGAACTCTGATATTGATGTGTCAAATGCAATAATGGTTACCCATGATGGACAGTGTTTGGTGGAGCTCCCCGATTAAAACAAGCTTGGAAGAAGGAGTGGCATCCACTTCCATAAATAGCTTGCCTCCAGAAACCCTATGAACTTGGAGAAACGATAAAAGTTATACAAGTGTTCAGGTCTTTTATTTATAGGGTCATTATGCGTCGCCTACAACTCGATGGCACTCAACAACAACAATTATTATATGTGGTCTAGAGAGTAAGGAGTTACATTTTCAACCCAAAAGCAGGTGGTTTAAATTAACCAGCTGTTCTGAAAGAAAAAGATAAGCAATCTCTTCTCATGTGATTTACAGACTCTGAGAACCTGCTAGAGTGTCAGTTATGAGTCGATCCCAAGAAGAGAGCCCACATAACAACAACAAAGTAAGTATGAAAGTCTCACCAGGAAAGTTCTGGTAACACACTGGGTAACATACTGGGATGCTAACAAAAAGATAAGCACTTTGAATCCACCAGTCAATGATGCGATCTGAAAATGGACACTACTCTCCCATAAAGAGAGTAACCCAGAAACTCAACGGAGGGTGATGATGAGTTGGACTCAAATAAATGGCAAGGTGTTTGTCTTGAGTTTTGCGACATACCAGGCATGGTTTCACACCATTGGCAGGTCAACCTGAACAACCCTATTAAGTAGATAGCATTAGTCTCCCCATTTATAGACGAGAAATATGAAACCCAGAGGGAGTAAGTGACTTCTCCAAGAATCAAGTGTTAGGACTGGAACCTCTCCGGTCTCCAGAGCCTGAGTTCTCAATCATTATCTTTTACTAAGTGGCTATAGAGAGCATGTTGATGTTCAGTTGAGTGACAGCTACAAAATCCAAATGACAAGGAATTACAAGAGTGGGGGACATGAAAAAGACAAAATTGAAAAAATGTAAGTCTTATTTGGAAAGCCTGTGAAAACATGAGCAGATAAAAACTGGGAAAAGATGAACAGATAAAGACTGGACCTTGAAAACTTATCTAACAGGTACTCAAATAAGGATAAGACCAGGATCAACACTGACTCAATACTTGAGAAGTAGCAAAAAGATCCAATAACCAAGAGATGGATAATATAGACTAGAAGTAAAAAGAAACCAAATCATTATGATTAAAATCACAAGCTTACAAACCTATCTTGATGCAAACCACCAGGGAGCTCTGGTGCCTGGTGGTTAAATAGTTGGGCTGTAATCCCAAAGGCACATGGTTCAAATGCCTCAGTTGCTCTGTGGGAAAATGATGGGCAATCTTCTCCCATGTGATTTACTGCCTATGAAAACCCACTGGAGGGTCAGCTATGCATTGGTGCTGACTCAACAGAATACAATAAAAGATGTAAATCAAGAAAGAGTTGAGAGAACATATGTCTGACATAACATATTAACTTGGAAAAGTGCCAGAAAGTAAATAAAATGTGAAATTTTGGCAATATTTTATCAAATATTAAATGTTCATGTCTTTATACTAGAAATCTCTCACCCAAAGAAATATGGTTATACTGGCGGCTTCAAGAAAACTGAGGAGAAAAAGGAATTCAAATAAACATTTAAAAAGAGTTATTTAAATGCTGTAAGAATAGTCAGTGATGCAAAAGAATTTTTAATTGCATTAAGTAAGAATGATCTTAATCTTCTGACAAGTCTTGTCTCCCCTTCTGCAATATTTAAGGCATGGCAAAAACTACAATTAATGGCAAAAGAAAGAAACTAGAAATACCTTGAGCAAAGGCATATGACAAAGTTAAAAAAAAAAGCCTAAAGAACTCTTAGAAGTAAAGAAGAAAAAGATTAACAACTATTAAGAAAAACTACAAAGTATAAATCTTGCTTAAACAATTAAGAAAAATAAAAACGAAAACTACACTTTTAGAAAAGTACCATTTCTCACACACTCAAACTGCCAAAATGAAAAACATCTGAAAATAATATGCTGTCAAAGTTGTTGTCAAAGAGAAACAGTCACTCTCAGACAGTGCTGGAATGAATTAAAAATGCCCTACCTCTTATGGAGGGGTATCTGGCAACAGCAAAGAAAATGCAGAAGCATTTACCCTACACTAGCAATTCCAGTTCTTAGAATCAATCAAGCAGACTGTACAAGTAAAATGTGACAATGCTATTACTAAAGAATATAAATAATAGAAGATTTGAAATAACCTCAATGTCCAGAAGTGTATTTATGTATTTGACAAAATGGGATTTTTCTAGACAACAGTGTTCTTCTTGTTGCTGTATGTGACAGTGAGTTGGAAAAGGCTCATAACTTAACCTCCAGTGGGTTTTAAAAGGCTGGAAATGGCAGGAGAAGAGACTACCCATTTTTCTCCTTTGGAGCAGCTGGTGAATTAGAAATGCCTGCCTCTAGGTTGACAGTGTGAACGGCTCCTTAGCATCAGGCCAGCACAGGTCCCTTATACAGTACTGCTTGTTATACAGTACAGTTGTTGTTATGATGTGCCATCGAGTCACCTGTGGCTCATAGCAACCCTAGGTAAAACAGCCCTAAACTCTGCTCTATCCCTTGCCAATCTCACTGTCTCCAACACACCTATCCCCATTACCCCAGTGACTGAATCAATCCATCTCATCAAGGGTCTTCCTCTCCTACACTGTCCCTCCACCCTCCCAAGCAATACGTCCCTCTCTAAGGACTGATCCCACTTTGTAACATGTCCAAAGTATGTCAGATGAAGCTTCAGAATTCTTGCCTCCAAGGACTAGCCTGGCTTCACCCTTTCAGCATGAACTTGTTTGTTTTCCCTGCAGTCCATGATATATTCAATACTCTTCACCAGCACCACAGCTCAAAGGCATCAAATCCCTAGTCACTGTCCAGCTCTCTGATGCTTAAAAGTAACTGCAGAGACCATGACCTATATCAGACACACCTTAGTCTCCAGACTGACATCACTGCTCTTCAGTACTTTAGAGAAGTCTCTAACAGCAGACTTTCACAATGCAATTTGTCTTTTCATTTCCTGACTGCTGGTACCAGTATGAGTTACAGATTTTTTTAATAAATGACCTGAAATAGCTATTTCATTTGGAATAAGCTGTAACTTTTATCCATAACTTTATACAGTGTTATTTATGTATGGATAAATATTCCATCTTGTTCCAAATATTCACAGAATGGAATATCATATTTCTGTAAAAATGAAGAAAAGTCATGTGTACTAAAATAATGAGACTTTCAGGATATTTTGAGTGAAAACACCAAGAGCGGAAAGACTTGGGGTAAAAATGTGTATCACATGTGCTTTTAGTAAAGAGAGAAAGAAAAACATTTTATTTACTTATGGTGGCCTCGTAGTGGTAAGGAACTATGTGACCAGTCCAAAGGCACTTGGTTCAAATTCACCTGTTGCTCTGCAGGAGAAAGATAAGCAATCTCCTCTGAGCTATTCACTGGCTCTGAAATCTCACTGGTGAGTCAGCTATGAGTCAGTACATAACAAAAAAAAAAACAATGTTTGCATAAACACTGAAAAGATAATACCTGTACTAGATGCGTCTGAGTCAACTCTGACTCACAGCTGATTTTTCTGGAGGCAGATGCCTGACCTGAACCTCTAACTCTTTGGTCAGCTGTTGAAAACACTAATACTGTGCAACATCCAGGAAAGGTAACAGAAACACATATAAATGTTCTCCTATCAGGGTAAAGAGTAGAAGGGAAATAAGGTATAAGCAAGAAACAAATATACACTTTATATATATATTCAATCAATCAATCAAATCTGCTGGAGGGTCAGCTATGGGTCCGTTCTGACTCGACAGCACACAACAACAAGGGTTCCCTTTTGGGACCCTTTTAAATTTATTATAATTACAAGAATATAAATAAATTTTAATGACATTTTCAAAGTATGTCACTACAATGTACCACATTCTGAGAGGAAACGAAAATGTATTAAAAAGGGAAATATTCCTTTTTTAAAATTCACAAATTTGGATCATCTATGCCAAAGTTACATTCAACTAGATACTTGGTCAGGCATTATCAATACCATTGAGTAAAAAGTCATTACTTTTGTAAAGATACATTCCAGTGAAGGAAACATACATAATCATACAAACACATGCCGGAAAATGGCCTGTTTGTGAGATTAGAAAATATTCTATTCTAGTATGTTAGGAAGCATACTTAGAAGGGTATACACTGAGGGACTTAATTTAATCTTGGTAATCAAGGAAGGCTTCTCTTAAGAAATAACAGAAAAGCTAGAAACTGAAGGCTTAATAAGAGTTGGGAATAAGGACTGCCAACAGAAGAAACTAATATGCATAAATATCTCAAACAACAACACACACTTCACAAGAACAAAAAAAAGGACCTAATGACATCTTAATGGATATATATTCTCAATTCCTTAAGATAAATTCTCATGGCTGCCTACTTCAAACATTGAAATGTTTCCCTAATGACATTTAACATGACATCCAAACTTTGTCAAATGAGTTAAATAGTAAAAATAATAACTGGAGCCAAGTGTAAGAGAATCTCTTGAAATATGAAAGTCCTTTCTATGTTTCATCAAAAGCATATTACACTGAATAATGGAAAGAAAAGCACTCTCCTACCACCAATTTTAAGTACTTTCACATAAATTACTACTTAACCTTAATTTTCTATTTGATCAACAAGAGATAAAAGATGGAGAAAGATGTGATGGTACTATCAAAAACTCTGGTACTAGAGTTATGCAACTTTCTCTTGGAAGTTACTGAGCAAGTGGGAAGCCTCTATGCTAAAGAACAGGGATGTTTTTAGCTGCAATTTATATATTCTGCTTTACTGCTAACGTAAGAAAACATATGGTATACACTGCTCCCAAAATCATTCCTGGCAAGACCTTGAGTGCTCAGTGTTAATTGTCCCCATAGTGACAAGTTAAGAAAAAAACCACACTTTTCTGTCTGGTTCCCTGATACTATTAATTCCAGCCCAAGATGCACATATTTCTAAGGCAACTAGCTAGCTAAAAACACAAGAACTCACAAACACAAAAATAATTATCTCCTAGAAAGACATTCTATGGAAAAACACAATTGCATTCAAGCTGTTTAAGCTACATAAAAACCTAAGTATACTAGCAATCATTTTTTTAAATGCTATGCTAGAAATGCTTACAAGGATCTTTTCCCTTGCAAAATATATACAGTCATAGTAATTTTCTTTAAATTCAAAGAGGAAATCTATTTCTATTTTACTGAGAAACAAAACAAACACAATGTTATCTGTCTATAATACATTATTACAAAAAAGAATGTAGAGCTATTTATGATGTCTTAAAAGTTAGAAATGACATCCATACTACTATAAATGAGACCCAAGATTTGGGCAATTCAGTAGCAGTGATGTTTTAGTCATTACTTCTCACAATTTAGTCATTTGCAAACGTTTTTAAAGTCTTTATTGTGAAGAACACGAGTGAAAAAACTCAGAAAACTAGTCACTGCTTTAGCTCAACCCACATGCCTGTTCTTTAAGGGTATCCATGGCAGCAGTGATGCAACATGCCTACCTAACTCACCGTGCCTACACAAGTAGGAGAGAAGGGAGGCGGATGATGAAAATTTTTCACTTTGAAAGGTGTTTTAGTATTAATAAGATAGAATTACATCAGACTTTAAAAACACATATAAAGCCATAAAGCTCTCTAAATATCAGAAAGAAAATACTGGGAATATGGGGAAGACTATAGTTATTTTAGTTGCAAAGAAAATCAAATCTCTTGCTCCTTCTGCTATAATGACTGGTTAAATATGCACAAAGAATGTTTCTAATAATAGATCAAATTATTTTAATTTAGCTATTTTCAAAGTAACTACAAATAATGTTTTAAGCTTCCTAATTTCCAACCCACATCTTTTACTATTTTTGATTTAAGAGTTATATAATTTTATGGTATGTTAGGATAATGATTATATGCAATTTTTTTAAAACAGAAGTGGCTCTCTTTGGATAAGTAGGGGGAAAGTAAAATTTTTTTTAAATGGTAAGTTTATCAAGGAGGGGAGATTAAAGAGGAGTAGATCAGTTCAAATAATTTCACTATAATAGTCATATTATAATGGTGAACTGATAAAAGAGAAATCACACAGAGAGCCAATTATAGACAACCAGTAAGAACAACACAGAGAAAACGAAAATATATAAAAACAACCCTATTCTCCTGGGTTCTGTGCTCTTAAAACATTCTTTAAGAATATTTCAATAACAGAGCTTACCAAGAAGTACACTTATAAAAGGAGAAGACTCACTTATGAACAAGAGTTATAAGCTGTTTGTTAATGAGTTTGCATGTAGCTGATCAAATACTCCTACATTGTGAACTATAAGTCTCAGAGCCACAAGCAAACAAATTTTCTTTTTGTGAAAAAGAATTCATTATACAGAAGTAGCACCAGGCTGCTTTCAGAATTTACAAATTTTTAAGGAGCTCTGGAGCAAATAGCCCATAGTGTGCTACACTGCTAACCAGAATTTATGATTTTTTTTTTAATGATTGAACATAATGAAAAATCTAACATTTTCTTTTACCAGTCATTATCAATCATTCCATTAACTTAACCTAAGTATATAGATATAAAAACCAAAAGGGCAAACAGTCTCTTATTTTAATAACCAATTGTATAAATTTTAAATATAAGTATCCTTAATCTAGAAATAGTACAATCACAATCACACACAAAATCGGTGCTCCAAATTTTTCAAAAGCTAAACTTGGATTAAGTAAAGAATGCTACACTTTTTACGACAACAAGCAAAATAGACTTCCAAACAGGTAATTGAACTTGTAAAAGTTTAGTAATTTTAAATTAACACATTTCCAAACATAACAAAATCAGAATTTGATCTTTTCTCCAGCTGAATTTAAAAAATCAATTATTTAAGAAAAAAAGAATCCTACCTATATAATAGATGGAAGAGTCCAGAATGTTGTCAAAATAAATTAGTTGTACTTGTCAACTAACATGACATCTTGAGACAGAAAATAGAGGACTATAGAGATACATTTACTAAGAAATCAATATATACTCAGCCTTATAAATCTTTTCTAGTGGCAAAGGCTTTCTGTAAATCTAAAGTAAATAATACTCATTGAACACACTACTTTGTGTGTTATTTGAAATATATTTTCAGAGTATTTACTACCTTTCCTAAAGATACAAAGGAAGTAACATATGGATTCAAATATTTTCAAAAGTAATAATTAGACCTTATATTTAAAGGTTATATATGAAGAAAGGTCTCTCAAATTCCATATCACAATCAATAAAATGTAGAAAGCATACTGTAACTTACCTTTGTGGTTACAATGCACAGGCAATCCATTACTCTACCATTACAACAAATATTTTATACATAAAGCAGTTTACTGTAAACTACTTCAAGTTAGCTAATTAAACAAAAATTTAAAACGGGAAAAGTAAGTTGAGAGATAAACCACAGATGAAAAGTTATAACTGTGACAAGATTTTTCCAGAATCCATTCTTGGAGGTAGAAATGTTACAATCAGCTACAAGAAACCAGACGGTCTTAGGAGCGTTAAAAAATCTTCTTTTTATAGTCAATATCTGAGGAACTTGAAATTATGCTATAAGACATGTGTGAAAGATGTTGTGATTTATTCCACAAGAGTAAACTGCTGCTTCAGATGTTATTTCAGTAGTCCCTCTTTTCAAGCTACGAGGCTGACAGGGAGTCATCTGATGAAATGCTCAACAAAGAGGTTTCTCCGAGATAAATTGAAATCTGTTTCTCCTTGTTTGCTATAGTTTGAATAGCCAAAAAAAAAAAACTAAAAAAGAACAAAAAATCCACTGGAAAAAAAATGCAAGCAAGTATTTCTTCCACTACCATTTCAGAACTGCAGCTTGCAAAGTAATGACTTTCTCAGGCAGTAATGAATGGAATATTCCATTTGGTATTTTATAGAAGGGGAGCAGGGGGAAAAAAATGAAGTGATTCTATATATTTTCTATAAAATTTAACTATCCTTTCTTTACTTAAAATAACATTGTATCACTGAAGCTAGATTTAAACTTTTCCATTTACTAAGTCAATTTCACCTAATTATTTGCCCCATCCCTAAAAATATTCAAAACCACAAAAAGATCACTAAAGCACATGTACCATTTCAAACTCAAGATTTTATTTTAAATCCAGAGGTAAGCTAAATCTGTGAAGTTCTATCCTGAAAATTACTGAGAATGGATTTTAAAAGGCTAAAAGACAGAGTCAGACAAAGGTTTGCAAGTTTACTATTTCAAGTCACACCTCTCCTGTCAAAATGTAGGGAAGATTATCTGAAAGATCTATCCTTAACATCTATCTATCCTCACAGTCAATGCTTCTGTTGTTATGGTTAGGTGCCATCAAGTTGACTGTGATTCAAAGCAATCCTAAGAATAAACAGATCAGAACCTTGCCCTATTCTGTGCCATCCTCACATTTCTCATATGTTCAAACCCACTGTTAAGGTTATCTTGTTGGAGATTGTCTTTTTCTTTCACTAATCTTCCACTTTTCCCAGTTTGAGGTCCTTTTCCAAGGACTGGCTTCTCCTGATATATGCCCAAAGTAATTGAGATGAAGTGTCACCATCCTTCTCTCTAAGGATCATCTCTGTTGCACTTGTTTGTTCTGTTGGCAGTCCATGGGGTTTTGAGCACTATTCTTCAACACCACAAATCAAATGCATTGATTCTTCTTCTGTCATCCTTAATCCTTATTTTTGTCTCAATTTTCAAATGCATAGAAAGTAACTGATAAAACCATGGATTAGTCAGAAACTGACATTCTTGATCTTTAGCATTTTGGAGAAGTCACTGACCAGGAGACTTTTCCATTGTAGCATTTCTTGATTGTTGTTACATCAGTGTTAATTGTTGATACAAGTAAAATTATTTCAGTCAATAGATTATCATGAATGATGTCAAACCCAAGATTTTTTACTGTTCCTGTCTGCTTCTTATCTCCAACTCCTATCCCTAACATTTTAAGTAGTCACATATTACATCAGCAAGTTAAAATCAAGTTTCACTATGAAGACTGAAAAAACTATTAAAACATCTGTATTACTTATTCACCAATAATGCCCAGGAATTGATGGGATACCAACTGAGACATATTTCAACTAACAGATGAAACCCTGAAAGTGCTTACTAATTCTATACTGGAAATTGTGGAGGACAGCTAACTGGTCAAATGACTACAAGAGATCCATCCATATTTATTCCCATTTCCAAGAAAGGTATTTCAAAAGAATGTGGAAATTATCAAACAACATCACTAATATCACATGTAAGCAAAATACTGCTGACAATAACTCAAAAATGGCTTAAAAAGTACATAGAGAACTGCCAGAAGTTCAAGTTGAGTTTAGAAGATGTCTTGCACCAGGTATATAACTGCTAATGTCAGATGGATCCTAGTTGAAAGCAGAGAATACCAGAAGAATGTGCTTTAATGGCTATGCAAAGGTATCTATCTGATTGTGGGCATCATAACAAAAATATACTCCAAAGTAAGGAAGACATAAGGTATTTGCTGAAAAGGATCAAGAATTGCAACCTTCAATATGGACTGAAGCTCAATACCAAGAAAACATTCTCACCACTGGGCCAATAGGTAGCATCATGATAAATGGTGAAGAGATTGAGATTAACAGCTTCAGCTTGCTTGGCTCCACAATCAGCACTCTTAGTACCAGCAGCCAGGAAAACAAAAGACAAATTGCAATGGGAAAATCTGCTGTCAGGGACCTCTCCAGAGTACTGAAGAGCAGCGTTGTCAGTCTGGAGACTAAGATGCGCCTGATACAGGCCATGGTATTCACAATTAATTGCTATGCATCAGAGAGCTGGACAATGACTAAGGATAAGAGAAGAAAAATTGATGCCTTTGAGCTGTCGTGCTGAAGAAGAACACTGAATATACAATGGACTGCTGGGAGAACAAATAGGTTTGTCCTCGAGAGCGTTAAACCAGGTTGCTCCTCAGAGGCAAGGATTCTGAAGCTCCATCTGACATACTTTGGGCATGGTGCAAGGAGGGACTAGTCCTTGGAGAGGGACATCATGCTTCGAAGGGTGGAGGGACAGAGCAGAGAAGAAAACCTTGAATGAGATGGACTGACTCAGTGACTGGGGAAAAGCAGTAGGTGTGTTAGAGATGATCAGGTTGGCTCAGGACAGAACAAGGTTCAGAGATGTTGTACACAGGGTCACTATGAGTTGCAAGAGACTTGATGTCACAGATCATCATCATAAATTATGGCTAACACTGAGAAGACTGGGAATCCAAGAACACTTAATCATACTCATGTGAAAATTATACCTAGACCAAGAGGCTATTAAGCAAACTGAGGAAGGGAATACTATATGGTTTAAAAACAAGTGTGTGTCTATTCTCCAGATCTATTCAATCTGTATGTTAAACAAATTATTTAACGAGCTGTACTCCATGAGGAAGAAATGTGGCACACATCAGTAACTTACCTAATGCAGGTGATACAACCTCATTTGTTAAAAGTGAGGAGAATTTGAAGTACTTGCTAAAGGAAAGCAAAGAACACAGCTTTCAGGATAGATGGTATCTCAATGTCAAGAAAACAAAAATTCACACCACTTGACCCACAGGCAACATCATAATAGACTGAGAAAAGACTGAAACTGTCTATGACTTCATCTTACTTGGATCCAAAATCAACATCCTTGGTACCAGCTGTCAAGAGATCAGGAGATAGACTGTAATGGAAAAGTTGGCTATCAGGGACCTCTCGAAATTCTTGAGGAGATGTAAAAGGAGCTTTGAGTCTATCTCAAATAAATTTAAAATATTACCTTGAGTCTTTCCCATCGCAATACATCTTTATGAGCAATCTCAATCTCTTCACCATTCATCCTGATGCTGCCAATTGGTCCAGTGGTGAGAATCTTTGTCTTGAGCTTCAGTCCATATTGAAGGCTGCAGTCTCTCACCCTCTCCAGCAAGCACTTCAGGTCCTTCTCAGTTTCAGCAAGCAGGGTTGTGTCATCTGCATAACGCAGATTGTTGACAGATCTTCCGCAAATCTTGACCCCACATTTCTCCTCATAGAGCCCAGCCTACCAGATAATCTGTTCTGCATACAGGTTGAAAAGGTATGGAGAAAGGACACATCCCTGGCGTACGCCCTTCCCAATTTTGAACCATGCAGTGTTTCCTTGCTCTGTTCTGATGACTGCCTCTTGGTCCAAGTATAGGTTTCTCATTAGAACGATCAAGTGTTCTGGGATTCCCATTCTTCTCAGAGTCAGCCACAGTTTGTTATGATCCACACAGTCAAACACCTTTGCATAATCAATGAAACACAGATAGACATTTCTCTGGTATTCCCTGCTTTCAGCTAAGATGCATCTAACATTAGCTACAATATCCCTAGTACCGCGACCCTTCTAAACCCAGCCTAGACTTCTGGCAGTTCTCTGCTGATGTGCTGTTCTAGTCATTTTTGGATCATCTTCAGTAGAATCCTGCTTGCATGTGAAGTCAATGATACTGTTCTATAGTTTCCACACTCTGCTGGGTCATCCTTCTTTGGGATGGGAACAAATATAGATCTTTTCCAATCAGTTGGCCAAGCAGTTGTTCTCCAGATTTCTTGGCACAACTTGGTGAGCACGTCCAGGGCAGCATCTGTTAGCTGAAATATGTCAATTGGAATACCATCTGTTTGTTCCTGGGCCTTACTTTTTTGCTATTTCCTCCAAAGCAGCCTGAACTACCTCCTTTATCACCATGGGCTCTTGATCATATGCTGTTTTATTAAATTCTTCGGTGTTTGCCAATTCCTTTCGATACAGTGACTCAGTATAGTCTTTCCATCTTCTTTTAATACTCCCTGGATCATTTACTATTCTGCCTGAAGCATCCTTGATGGGAAAGTCTGCTGTTAGGGATGTCTCCAAAGTACGGAAGAGCAATGGTGTCTCTCTGGAGACTAAGGTACATCTAATACAATACAGGCCATGGTCTTTGCAGTCACTTGTTATGCATCAGAGAGTTAGACAGTGACTAGGGAGGATAGAAGGAGAATTGATGCCTTTGAGCTGTGGTTCTAGAGAAGAGTATTGAGGGTAACATGTACTGCTAAGAAAACAAACAGATTCATCCTAGAAAGGGTTAAACGGGGCTGCTCCTTGGAGGCAGGCAAGGATCCTGAGGCTTCATCTGACATACTTTGGACACGTTGTAAGGAGGGACCGGTCCTTAGTGAGAGACGTCATGCTTGGGAGGGTAGAGGGACGGCGCAGGAAGGGAAGACCCTCTATGAGGTGGACTGATTCACAGTGACTGTGGTAATCGGGATGGGTGTATCAGAGACAGTACGACAGAGGGTCTTCCCTTCCTGCGCTGTCCCTCCATTGCTCTTCAGTATTTTGGAGAGGTCCCTAACAGCGGACTTTGCCATTGCAATATGTCTTTTAATTTCCGGGCTGCTGGTGCCAAGAGTGTTGTAGAGTATCCATTAGTACTTGAGAATGTGTGCAAATAAGTGGGGGCTACAGACAAGACCCTCCACAAAATGAACTGACATAATGACTGCAACAGTGGGGTTTAGCACAATAAAGATTGTAAAAATAGCACAGGTAAGGTTTCACTCTCATGCACACAGAATTCATATGGTTGGGAGTCAAACTGACAGTACCTAAATCAACACACAGATCATATTTGGCAACTAACCTCAGGAAGACACAACTTAATCTCATATAACCAATGATTCATTTGTGCTCCATCATGATTATACAGTGAAGTTTCAAGCATGGCAGTGCAATTAATTCAATAAAAAGGCTTTTAGTATGGAGGTAGATTGGTGAGATAATGTGTTCTCAGTAAGAGTGGTACATGTCTGGTGGTACAGAAAATCTCGTACTCCAACTTTTCTCAGAGAATGTGCCTCTTCATTTATCTTTTTCTGATTATAATATTTGGGTAATTAAGTATAGACACCAAACTCACTGCTATGGAATTCATTCCAACACATGGTAATCTTCTATTGGAATTCCAAGACTGCTGATAGATTTCAATCACTGACTTTCTGGTTAGCAGCCTAACACATAATGCCCTGTGACACTAGGGCATATAGATGCTCTCTGGAAAAACTGTAAGCAATTCCAAGGAATTAATGAACCCACAAGAGGGCAGTGAGAATCAGCATGGGATAGCATCTGCCTATCTGGCATTCTGAAGGCTATGTCTTTTTACCTTTTATGTTCTAACCTGACTCAGGGTAGCTGAGATCAGAGTATGGTTGCTTTGGCAACCACCAAGGAGAGAAGGAGCCAGCAGGTCTGGATTTAGGGGAATGGGAAATGTCAAATGACCCTAGGGACATATCTGGTTACTTGGGTGCTAACCGAAAGGTTGGTAGCTTGACTGACCAAGTAGCTCCTTGGAGAAAGATGGAGGTTTGTGCTCCTTTTAAGATCTACAGTCTCAGAAACCAAATAAGGCAATTCTATTTCTGTCTCACAGGGTTACTACGACTTGGAATTTGACAGCATTGAGCTTGGGGACTTCACATTTGCCCATAACACTGATCCAGAGAAGAGGTGCTAGTTATGAGAATGTTACTAAGAGACCTGGCAATTCTGATTCAGAACCAGGTTGAAAATGGATTCATGCCTGTCTGGTGTCATCAGGTGGACTATAAGTCATGGCATTCCTACAGACGATAGATTGAAATTTTGCGCCATCCTCAACTATCTCTATCATGTTTAAGCCAGGGTTGCAGTCACTGTGAAAATTCATCACATTCAGGGTCTTCATTTCCTTTGCTGCTTTTTCTAAAAATTAGTGTCACTTGACAACATGCCCAAAGTATATGAGACGAAGTTTCACCATCCATGCGTATAAGAAACACTATGGTTGCCCTTCTTCCAAGACAAATTTGGTGGGGTTTTTTTTCTTTTGGCAGTGCATAGAAAATGCAATACTTTTCACCAACGCTACCATTGAAAGGCATCTATTCTTCAGTTTGTCTTAATCATCTAACTTTCAGATGTACATGAAGCAACTGAAAATATGATGCCTTTAATCAAGTGCACCTTAGTCTTTAAACTTATATCCTTGCTCTTTGGCACTTTAAAGAGGTTCCTGACAGCAGATTTGCCCAAAATAACAAAATAATCTTCTGATTTCTTGACTGTTGCTACCATGGTGTTGACTGTGGATCCAAGTAAAATTAAATCCATTTTATGTCAATCTTTTCTCCATCTACAAACAGACACTGTCCCAGATGTGCTAAGTTGTGCCAAGAAATCTGGAGGACAGCCAGCTGGCCAACTGACTGGAAGAGATCAATATTTGTTCACATTCCAAAGAAAGGTGACTCTACGGTGTGGAAATTATCGAACAATATCATTCATTTCACATTCAAGCAAAGATTCTGAAAAAACGACTGGAGCAACACATCAAAAGAATACTGCCAGATGAGCAGGCTAGGTTTAGAAGAGGCTGTCGTACCAGGGATATTACGATCTTTGCAGAAAGCAGAGAGTACCAGAGGAATGTCTATCTATGTTTCGTTGACTATGCAAAGGTTTTTGCCTGTGTTGATCACAACAAGCTGTGGCTGACACTGAGAAAAATGAGAATTCCAGAACATCTGATTGTGCTTATGCGAAACCTATACTTGAACCAAGAGGCAGTCGTCTTAACAAAGTAAGCAGACACTTCATGGTTCAAAATCAGGAAGGGCGTCCACCGGGGATATATTGTCACCATACCTTTTCAATCTGTATGCAGAACAAATCGTCCAGGAGGCTAAACTGTATAAAGAGGAATGTGGCATCAGGATTGGAGGAAGACTCAACAACAACCTGAAATGGAGGCGGACCTGAAGCTGCAGAAGGTCAAGGACTGCAGCCTTCAAAATGGATTGAAGCTCAACCTCAGGAAAATAAAGATTCTCACCCCTGGGCCAACCAGCAGCATGATGGGGAAGAGACTGAGATTGTTAACAGTTTTAGTTTACTTGGCTCCACAATCAATACTCTCGGTACCAGCAGCCAGGAAAGTAAAAGATGAATTGTATTGGGAAAGTCAGCTTTCAGGGACCTCTCCAGAGTACTGAAGAGCAACAACATCAGTATGGAGACTAAGGTGCGCCTGATACAGGCCATGGTATTCACAATTAACTGCTATGCATCAGAGAACTTTACAATGATTAGGGATGACAGAAAGAGAATTGGTGCCTTTGAGCTGTGGTGCTGGAGAAGAGTATTAAATATCATAGACTGCTAGGAGAACAAAAAGTTCGTTCTGAAGATTCGTCTAAGATACTTTAGGCATGTTACAAGGCAGGACCAGTCCTTGGAGAGCAATGTCATGCTTGGGAGGGTGGAGGGACTGCGCAAGAGAGGAAGACCTTTGATGAAATGGATTGATTCAGTAACTGGGATAATGGGGATATGTATGTCAGAGACAGTAAGATTGGCAAGGGATAGAGCAGAGTTTAGGGCTCTTGGACATAGGGTTGCTCTGAGTCACAAGCGACTTGACAGCACATAAAAACAAGAATCATAATGTTGCCTATTGTCCTAGTGGCAAGGATTTTTGTTTTCCTAATGTTGAAGTGTAATCTGTATTGATCTCTTTAATAAGCATTTAAAATGGTTTTCACTTTATACAAGTAAGGTTCTATCATTTGCATAACACAAGTTGTCGATAAGTCTTCCCCCAGTCCTGAAACCTCATTCTTCTTCAAACAGCCCACAAAGATTTTTTTTTACTCAGCATCCAAGATAGCAGAGCATGAATGGCTATCAAGACAGGATACAACACTGATGCACATCCTTCCTGATTTTAAATCATGCAATATCCTTTTCTTTTGTGGGTAAGGCTGTTTCTTATTTTATGTATATGTTTCATACGAGTACAATTTGGTGCTCTGAATTCTCATTCTTCTCAATATAGTCCATAATTTATTATAATCAACATAGTCAAAATGTCTTAAAGTCAGTAAAGCTCTTTCTGGTATCCTCTGCTTTCAGTCAAGATCCATCTGACATAATATCCCTTGTTCTGTGCCCGTCATTTTTTTAGTAACCTTCAGCAAGATTTTACTTGCATGTGTAATGATACTCTGATAACTTCTGGATTTTGTTGGATGATCTTTTTTAAAAAGTGGACAAATATTGATCATGTTTGATTGCATGGTCAGATGGCTGTTTTTCAAACTTTTTGGCACAGATTGGTGAGCCTATCCAAGGCTAAAGCATCTCAACTGTTATCTATCAATTCCTCAGGTCAGCAATGTCTTTAGTGCAGCTCAGACTCTGTCAGTACCATTAGTTCTCGATCATTTGTTTCTTGAAATGTTTCAGTGTCAACTCCACCCCCCCTTTTTTGATACAGTGTCTAAACAAACTTTCTCATGAATCCTTTATCTTTGAATATTTTATCCACAGAATTGAGTTCTTTAATGCTTTTTGTTTTCTAACTCTAGGTCTTTGTACTTTTCAGAGTTGCCCTGTGAAATCTTCTGTTAAGCTTTCTTATTTCATCATTTCTGCCCTTTGCTTTAGCTTTTCTACACTGAAGAAGTCTGCTTTGATATCCACTTTGAGTGGGGTTGTTTTCTTTCTTTATTTATTTCTAGTGTTTTTAATCATCTTTTGCTTTCTTCATATTTTATATCCTTGATATCATCCCACAACTCATCTAATCTTCACTTGTTACAGTTCATCCAATCTATTTTTTAGATGGATTTTAAATTAAGCTGGGACAAACTTAAGGTCATATTTGGCTGTTGCAGACTTGCTTTTATTTTCTTCAGCTTCTATTCTAAATTTCTTCAATTTTAACTTGTTATGAGTTATGGTCTTTTCTATACTCAGCTCCTAGTCTTGTTTTCACTGCTGACATTGAGCTATACCATCATCTCTTTCAGTCAATGATTCTTGAGTATGTAATCTGAAAAAGTCTAGGTGTACAGCTGCACAGACTTTTTTTAACAGTATTCACAATGAATAAATAACTGATTGTTATGCACACCCATGTTTATTGCAGCTTTGTTCACAATAGCAAGGAGTTGGAAACAACCTTAGTGCCCATCAACAAACGAATGGCTAGAGAAGCTATGGTATATTCACACAATGGAATACTATGCGGCATTGAAAAACAAGGAACTCATGCAATATTATTCAAAATGGTTGACTCTGGAGAACATTATGCTGAGTGAAATATCCCAGTCACAAAAGGACAAATAT
>NW_006399782.1:972057-983440 GCF_000299155.1 Elephantulus edwardii | reverse complement strand
TATAATTATATTTTATTAATTTTCATAAACATTTACAGAGATTTTGGGCTTCCACTCATTCATTGTTGCACTATTCTCTCTACCCTTCTCCCAGTTTGTTCTTGTCCAGGTCCTATTTTCCAATTACCAGTCCTCCTTCTTTGTTTCCAAGTGTTGCATTCCAACCATTAATTATTATTAATACATTGTGATTGCACATTTGATCAATTTCAGACTACCAAAGCTGGTAGAAATCTTCAATGTTTTCATTTCTGGCTTTAGTGGTTGGGGTATATGTTTGAGTAACAGTTGTATTAACAGATCTTCCTTGTATGTCGCAGAATATCATTTTTATATGGTCTTTCTAAGCATGGTCTTGTAACTGCCACAAATGACTAGATAGAATAAAGCAAATCAAGGGCTTATGGCCCACCAAAAGAACTGAAGTACCTGCTAAAGTGTATGGCATCTTTGTAGGGGTATACCAAGCAAGCAAGCTTATAAAACCCTAAGGAAGGAACCGGTCAGTTTTATGTGGGGGGAGACACACACACACACACACACACACACACACACACTCCCTCCCTCCCCCATCCCTACCCCCCGGGCTTACAATGTGCCACCTCAGAGATGGAAATTCACTATCAATATGAGGAGGAGATGGGGTCCCTAGAAACCTCCTAGACTCCAGGAACAGAAAGGAAGTTGTAATATCGAAAAGAGTGAAAGACAGCAAGAAATGAGAGCAGAGGAATGGCAGCAGCCAAATCAAGGTGGTATAGTTAGTTTCAGTAGATTGACAAGCGCAATGAGAGCTGAGCACCTTTGGGTGGGGTCCTCTAAGTATTTACTCGTCTGAGCAAGCCAGCGCTGAGCGCAAGCTGAGAAGAATCTGTCCTGACTGAAGAACTGTCTCCTGAGTCATTCCTGATCCTGAACTGTAACCTGATAGTAAGACCCTCAGACTGATATAGTGACTACTTCAATGAGCTAAAATATGTCAGAGATGATCAAGATGGCATAAGGTAAGACAGAATCATATCTGTTGTTCATAGGGTTGTTGTGAGTCATACTTGACTCAATGGCACCTAACAATTCCCTTAACAGAGAGCTCTGGTGGCCCAATTATAAGGAGTTGTGCTGCCAACCCAAAGGCACAGTTCAAATCCACCAGTTCCTTTGTTCCACAAAGACAGGTAATCTCCTCCCATGCAATTCACTGCCTATGAAATCCCACTGGAAGGTCATCTATGAGTCCATTCCAACTTGACAGTATATAACATAAAGGGGAGAGATCCTCAATGAAATGGACCAACATGGTGACTCTAATGGTGGGCTTAAGTTTGTCAAAGATAATGATGGCACAGGACTGGGCAGAGTTCAGATCCATTGCTCAGAGGGTCACTATGAGTTGTAGTCAACTAGATATAGATAACATTCAACAACAACTCCTTTAATAAAGACCATAATCATAAGTATTACCTATAAGTTCTATCTGACCACTACACTGAATCATCAAACCTGGTGGAAAAGCAGTATGCATGGCAAGTATGACAGCTGTTAGAATTGGAGAAAAGGCTGACGAGGAAGAGGTAAATACGATCTCCTACTCAGGAAGCAACACTGGCTGATGATCTTGATGCTCTTCCCCCCATAAAATTACAGAAGGGCATACCCTGATTCTTAAAATTCAGTTGGCAATAAAGGTGTGATCTGTCCACCATGATGTATGTTTTATGCAAATAACACAACTCAATATCCATCAACAGACAGGTATCAGTGAAATGTAGTATATACCTACAAAGGAATAATACTTCATAAAGAAAAAAAAAATCTTAATGCATGTCATTACCTGAATTAACCTGGGAGTAAAAAAACCCATGCTTTGTTAAAAAAGTTAGGTACAAAAGAATGCATTTTATATGAACTCATTTACATAAAATAAGCAAATTCACAGAAACCAAAGAAGTTATTAGTGGTTTGGAAAAAGATAGCGAAATGCTTACCTAATTTCAAGAATGTAAGCAATGTTATTGAAATACACAGAGAAATTGTTCAGATATGCTTTTTTATATATTTTCACAATTTGAAAAAAGTACGAATAGCTTGAAAATTATATATGAAAATATGTTGTTGTTGTTCTTCTTCTTGTTATGTGCCATCGAGTCGCCTGCAACTCATACCAACCTTAGGCACAACAGCCCTAAACCCTGCTCTATCCTGTGCCAATCTCACTATCTCTGACATATGCAGCCTGATTACGGCAGTCACTAAATCAAGCCACCTCTTAGAGGGTCTTCTCCTCCTGCCTGTCAATCCACCCTCCCAAGCATGACATCCCTCTCCAAGGACCGGTCCCTCCCTGCAACATATCCAAAGTATGTCAGATGAAGCCTCAGAATCCTTGCCTTCAAGGAGCAGCCTGGTTTAACCCTCTCCAGGATGAACCTGTTTGTTTCTTAGCAATCCATGGTACATTCAATATTCTTCTCCAGCACCACAGCTCAAAGGCATCATTTCTCCTTCTATCCTCCCTAGTCATTGTCCAGCTCTATTTAAAGTAGTAAGTACTGCCACCTTAAATAAAAACCCAAAGGAATAATGATGAATGCCAAATAGTCAACTTTATTAATACCCAGTTAATAGATAAAATTTTAATAGCAAATATTATTAACATAATAGCATGAACTCAAATTCAAACTGACTGCTCTGGTGGTGCCTTACTAGTAGGAGTTTCACCACTAATCCAAAAGGAAATGGTTCAATCCACTAGCTGCTCCACAGAAGAGCAATCTCCTCTCATGTAACTGACTGCTTCTGAAAATTCACTTGAGTGTCAGCTATGAGTCAGATCTACCTCAATAGTACATAACAACAGATGCTTTTAGAAATACTAAAAGAAAAAAAAAAGAAAAGAAAAAATAGTTATTGGGGTGTTTTTTAAAAAAAAAAAATCTTTGCCATTAGGAGGTCCACGTTGAAATATTTTAAAGTTATAAATCATGAAATCAGCACGTTTCTTACAAATGAATTAGTTAAAATAACAGTTTTATAAGTATAACCCCTTCACCCAAAAAAAATTACAGCTCCCTCTAAACAACCCATTACTGCTAATTCAGTTCCTACTCATAACACTTTAGAACCAAGTAAAACTAGCCACAGAATCCCAAATTTTAAAATCTTTATGCAAATGTCAACCTTTCATGCAAGCACTTAGTCACTGCACTACCAAAGCAATAAATATAGCCTTTTTCACCCATCCAGCAGTTTCACAAAAGACCTGGCATTCTGCATCTGCAAAGATTAAAGACAAGAAAACTTTATGAAGAAGTTCTACTGTGTAACACATGGTAATAAGTTGGAAATGATTCAACAGCAATGAGTTTAAAGGTGTTTGACAGCAAACAATATAGAAAAAATAATTTTACTAGTATTCTACTTTCTCTGTAGATGTAAAAATATTTTGAAGGTAAATTTTGAGGAAAAGGTATCCAAATAGCAGTAAAATAAGAAGGTTACAGGGCGCTATAGGCTTTTAAAAGATATTATTTTCCAGTAACAGATGGGTAAGTCTCACATGGAAGACTTCTGAGATGGATCATGAGACCCAGGGTGAAAAAGTAGGCCTTTCAGTTGGAACTGAATGGCATAAAAGGTCACAGAAGATTCTGAAGTATAACAAATATTCTACTCCAGCTAAAAAGCAGAATTTATAAAGGCAGTGTCAGGGGTGCTCACATAACTTTAAAAGTTTTGTCAAGGAAATAGGAATTAAGTAATTTAAAAAAAAGGAATTAAGTAATTAGTAAAAAATAAATGAAAAAAGCAAATTACATTACTATTTGAAATTTTTCCTTTTTATTCCTCCTGAAGTAAAACCAAAACAGTGTAATTTAAAAATACTTTTGTAAACTAAGGGGGGAAAATACTAGAAATTCTCATCTGCCTTAAGTATTTCATTCTACCTGGTAGTAGAGAAATGGTAGCTCTGGTGGTCCAGGCAGCAGGGGGCTGGCACTGCTACCCTTTCTGACAGTTCAATTCCACCAGTAGGTCTGCTAGAGAAGAGCAATCTCCTCCCACATGATTTACAGCTTCAGGAAAATCCACTGGAGGGTCAGCTATGTGTTGGTTCCAACTTGACAGCAATGAGCTTTGGCGTTAGAAGAGAAATCCTTCCACTAGGGTGTCCATGTTGAATCAGGACTATGATAGCAGCACTAGACAACTAAGACAGAATTTAACAAAGTGAAATGCTTCTCTGGCAATACCTAAAACATGGAATGGAGTTGGCAATTGGATGGTAGACAGAAAAGTAAAATAATTTAGGTGGCATAACCCATAGGGGATGGCAATGGAACCACCTTACCTCTGTAACTTGATTTGTGCCACTATTAGAACCTCTACTCAGAATATTATTGCTTTTCAATTTTTGACTCATGCACTTTTAACTTGTTAGTTAAATTTGTATCTTCTAGGCTGCAACACTTCCATGATACATCTTCAAGGATATGAACATGTACGGCTAAGCACAATTGATAACAGTGAATCTAAATTCCAAAGTCAATCTCCATAATAGTCTATGTGTTTCCTACTGCCAAGGGGGCCCTTTAGAGTAGTGAGAGAAGACACAGCGTCCCTTTTCAGCAGGAAGTAGCTAAGAGAATACGCCATCCCCTTTCCCTTATGAATCAGGGTGAAGTCTCTCTCAGGGAGGAGTGACAGGGAATGGCAAGGGACACACTGACAAAGGAGATTAATCAGAACTGGCTTTGACAAGCACTGTGGCAATTGGACAATTAAAACAGACATGGTGGGGGGGAAGAAGGAACTGGGGAGGAGGGTGGAGAAAACAGTGCAACAATGAATGAATGAAAACCCAAAATCTCTGTAAATGTTCATTAAAACTACGTATTTGTCATGACAGGAGTCCAGAACGAAGGCTGCATAGTGGAGTGGACTGGGGATGGGGGGGATTGTATAACGGAAGAATTCTTTTACTTTTCAAAGAGAAGAGTGTACTAGAGGGGAGGGGTGGGTAGGGAGAAAAGTGCAACAGTGAATGAATGGAAATCCAAAGTCTCTGTAAATTTTCATTAAAAGTAATAATAATAAAAATTTTTTTAAAAGTTGAAACATGCCTCAGAGTAGAAAAAACTATTTGCAATACACACATACTAAACAAAGGATTCATATCCAGGGAACTCCTATAAATCAGTAAGGGGGGGGAAGATAATAGAAAAATAGATAAGAAACTATGACAATAGCAAAAATAGTAATTAACATAAAAATGTGCTTAATTTTTCATAATGTCAGTGATAGGAAAAATGCAAATGGAATGACTAAAATCATCAAAAACAAACTGACAATGACAAATGTTGACACTAGTAGGAGCAAGTGAAATTTTAATATACTAAGAGTAGCTATGAAAACAAACATTATCACATAGTAAAACTATTACGGACAAAGATAAAACACAGTTAAACAAAGTCAAAGCAAGGCCAAGGGACTACCATGTACAAGTTCAAACTGAAATGAAAGAAAATTAAAACAAGTCCACAAGAACCAAAATAAAACCTTGAGTAGATCCCGATACTTGAATTTAAAAATCACCTCAATAGGTCAGATGATCAAAAATCTTTAAAATCTTTAATGATCAAAGATTAGATGAGCTGTGGGATGACATCCATGAAGAAAGTGAAGGTCTTGAAAAAGATGAAGGATAAAGAAAAGACCAAAATGGTTGACTGAGGAGACTCTGAAAAATGTACCAGAACAAAGAGAGGCCAAAACAAAAGGGGGAAATGCTGAAGTGAAAGAGATGAACAGAAAATGTCAAAAGGCAGCTCAGGAAGACAAAGTATTATAAAGAAATGTGAAGAGTTGGAGTTTAAAAAAAATATCAAAGAGAAGAACAAGCTCACTATTTCTCAAGCTGGAAGAAATTAATAAATCTATCCCTCTAGTTGCAGTACTGAATGAGCCAGGAAACATCAAATGAAAATGGAAGGAATACAAAGAATCATGATACCAAAAAGAACTGGTAGACACTGAAATAGTCTGCACTGAAGGCACTGGCAAAAAATAAGGTCCCAGGAATTTTTGGAATAGAATTAAAAAAATTGTTGGAAAGCTTCAACAAAAGACAGCTTGGGAGGACAAACTAATATAACAGAATGTGTTCTTCTTGATGATAGGTGCCACTGAGTCCAGCACAACCCTATGAACACCAAAACTAAATCCTGTCCTATCCTGTGCCATCATCACACTGTCCAGATACATCAGAGTCCATTACAGCAGTCATTGTGCCAATCCACCTGGTGGAAGGTCATCTTCTTTGCTTCCCAAGCATCATGTCCCTCTCCAAAGAATAGCCCCTTTTACCAACATGCCTGAATTATGTGAGGCAAAGCCTCGACATCTTTGCCTCACAAGAGCACTATGGCGACACCCTCTGCAAGACAGAGTTTTTTGTTCTCTTGGTAGCCATGGGATGTTCAGTACTGTTCTACAACACCACAGCTCAAAGGCATCAATTCTTCTTCTGTTCAGCTCTCAGATATAAGTGGCTAAAAAGACCATGGTCTGAATCAGGCACACTTTTGTCCCCAAACTGATATCATTACTCCTCAATAATCTGGAGAGGTCATTAACTGCAGACTTTCCCAGTGCAATACATCACCTTAATTCCTGACTGACTGCCAGTAACAAAAGTGAGGATTGTGGATCCAAGTAAGATTAAGTTGTTGACAGTTTTGATCTCTCCATCTATATCATGATATTGCCCATCAATCCAGTAAGAATCTTGGTTTTATTGACATTGAGAAGCAATCCATATTGAAGGCTGTATTCTTTCATCTTCTGAAACAACTGCTTCAACTCTTCCTCACTTTTAACAAGTAACATTGTGTCATCTACATAATGCAGGTTATTGATGAGTCTCCCTCTGATCCTGATGTCACATTCCTCTTCACAGAGTTCAGCTTCTCAAATAATTTGCCCAGCATACAGACTAGTAGGTATGGACAGAATACAACCCTAACACTCTTCCTAGTTGTAAATCACGTAGTGTTCCCTTGCTCTATTTGTACAACAGCTGATTGGTATAGAGGTTTTGCATGAGTATTGAGAATACCATGGACTGCTAGGAAAACAAACAGATTTGTCCTGGAAAGGGTTAAACCGGGTGGTTCCTTGGAGGCAAGGATTCTGAGGCTCCATCTAACATACTTTGGACATGTTGTGAGGAGAGACCGGTTCTTAGAGAGGGACATCATGCTTGGGAGGGTGGAGGGACAGCGCAGGAGTGGAAGGCCCTCTATGAGGTGGATTGATTCAGTGACTGGGATAATTGGGATGGGAGTGTCGGAGACAGTGCGATCGGCACAGGACAGAGCGGAGTTTAGGGCTGTTGTACACAGGGTCGCTATGAGTCGCAGGCGACTCGACGGCACATAACAACAACAAAGTGAAAATTATCAAGCAGTATTATTAAGAGCACATGCAAGTAAAATCCTGGTGGAGAGTATTCAAAAGTAGCTAAAACAGTACATCAACAGGGAACTGCCAGAAATTCAGATGAGGCTATAGAATAAGGGACATCACTGTTGATGTCAGATGGATCTGATAAAAACAAAAAATACCAGAAAAATGTTCACAGGTGTTTTATTGACTAAACAATGGCATTTGATAGTGTGAATCATAGCATCATGATAGATGGAGAAAAGATTTCAGTTTTCAATGATTTCATCTTGCTTGGATCCACAATCAACACTCATGGTAGCAGCAGTCAAGAATTCAAGAGATGTTACACTGGGAAAATTTGCTGTTAAGAACATCTCCGAATTGCTAATGAGCAACAATGTTATTTTAAAGACTAATGAGAAAAAAAACCAAACTTTATATATATATATATCTTACTATTACACATCTACACTTTTCTTGATTTAGTACTTATCAAACAAAAACAGATTATCATTTCCAAGCATGGTCCAGCTAATAAAAGTACTAAATACAAGGGACTAACATCAAATTCAGACAATCACTCTCAATCAACTAATTCTAAAAAAAAAATCTTATTACAAAATACTTCGTATCTCCACTCTACCAAATCTGAATCTGCTGGCAACACAGCAAACAGTGGTCAACAACAATAACAACGAAAAAGTAAATATTTATGAAAACTCAAAGAAATAAAAACTAACTAAATGGAAATATAGAAACCAATGCTGACCTTAGGGCTTACTGATTAGTCTCCAGGAACTTTTAATAATGTAAACCTTCACAGCAATAAACAATCCACTGCATAAATGGACAACTAGGCTGCTTGGGGCCACAAAACTGTGTTTTAGTCCTCAAATGGAAAAATCCATTTTTTCCAAGTACCATTTCCATGTAAGTGTCACAAAGAAGGTGATTGAGATTTTTAATATTCTAAAATTTCAGACCATAATATTTTTAACACAATGGCACCAGAGGTTCTGAAACTTTTGTTTTCATATATATTTGAACCACTTCTTCTAATCCAATGTGTATGATTTAAAAAAAAACCAAAAAACAAAAAACCCTTTTTTTTTAGCCCAAATAAATTGGTTACTGAAAAACAATTCAGAATCTTTTTATCCCTTACCTCCACACTAGGACTAAGGCTGCTTGGCAGTGTGTCTGAAGTCACCGTAGTGCTTGGAAGGCTTGAAATTTCCCAAGTATTCACAGGCTGTATTGGTTCAGATGACTTCGAATGATCTGTACATTTTGGATTATCCAATAAGGTCACTTCATAAAATTCTTGAATATCTAGCATAGAAGAAAGAAAAAAAAATTTTAGTATTTTTTTTAGTAAATGAACTTTAAATTGTATGTAAATAAATTCAGTACTATAATGTACTTAAACATGGGAACACTGTCATTTAATTGTATTCACACAATAGTATCAGAACTTGCTGGGCATAATGTAAAAATCACTGACTTCAGAGTCAGTGCTATATTAAAATCTCAACACCATCACAAATAAACTACCTGTTTAGACCAGTTATTTGACATCTGGTATTTTGCCTTATTGGGAATTATTTATTGTGTATAATCATGTTGTAAGGAGGGAGGGACATCATGCCTGGGAGGGTGGAGGGACAGCACAGGATGGGTGTGTCAGAAGCAGTGCGACTGGCACAGGATAAAGCAGGGTTTAGGGCTGTTGGTCACTATGAGTCGCAAGCAACTCAACGGCACATAATAACAACATGAAGAAATGCTCAAAATCACTGGCAATAAAAGAGATGCAAATTAAAACCACAATGAGACACCATCTCACCCCAGGAGCAGTGGCAAAGTTTAACAGGACAGCAAGTAATAAATGGAAAAGAGGATGTGGTGAGATAGAAACTCTTATACACTGCTGGTGGGATTGTAAAATGGTACAACCATCTGGAAAATTCCATATGATCCAGTTATTCCAATGCTTGGAATATACCCCAAAAAAATTAGAACTGAGGCACAAATGGAGATTTGGACACAAATGTTCACAGCAGAATTATTCATCATCGCAAGAACATGGAAACAGCCCAAATGTCCAACAACAAATGCATGGATTGAGAAATTATAGTACACTCACTCACACAATGGAATACTACACAGCATGCAGGAGCAATGATTTTGAAAATCACTACCTAACCTGGAAGGGATTGGAATATTTTGCTAAGTGAACTCAGTCCCATAAGGACAAATACTGTGTAAGACTTATTATTGTGAAAATAGATAACTACTAAACTGTGTATGAGGATCCAGGGGGATAGGGTAGGATCAGAGGGATCAGAGGCAGGGTGGGGGATAGGGTGTAATCATAGGGTCGCACAAATTGGTGGGTAGAGGGAAGAGTACTAAAGGAAATGGGAAAGAGCCGGTATGAAAAACAATGTATACAAACTTCGTAAGTAAACCAGTATAAAATAAAAATTTTATTTAGAAAAGACATTTGTAAAGAATAAATCACTGTACAAAAAAAATAAGAACTGGATGTAATATACATAAAATGGTGACACAGAGTCACATAAAAAGATGCTGATAAATGACGGTTAATATGATTATTGTGCATTTTGCCAACTTAACTCATTACTGATATTTTATACTTTTACTACTCATACCGAGACTGGAAATGGAAATCTCTCAAGTGGTGTTAATTAATTACCCTTCTAACCAAAGTAAAACATGAGGGTATAAAAGTTGAAATAAAATCAAAGAATTAGGATTCTGAAGTAAGAAGGCAGACTAAACAGATGGCAGTTCAAACCTCTTCAACAAAGAGGAGGGTAGCTAACAGATAATGATGGTGAAGAACACCAACTTTAAACACAAACTGAAGAAAGAAATGAACACTGAATAAGGAGTCAGAGCACAGAACTGTTAACAGCCCAGCCAGCCCTTTTCTTGCACTCAGCTCCTAGACTGGCAGAGACACTATATACCTTGCCAGGTGGGTCAGCCTAAGCTCCTCTGAGGCCACCACCACAAATACTGTCCCAGGCTGGATGCCCAATCCCTCCATGCTCCCTACATCTAACCTGTGGCTCAGGTTATAGTTTTGGTGTCTCAGACAAGAAGAAACTCTGACCTGACTGAGTACCCCAGAGCTAACCTGCTGCACTGGCAGATACACTCAGCACTGGAAAAACCACAGAAAAGGAAACAGAAAAAATAAATCAGTAATACCACAAAAAAGAATTCAGCATTACAGCAACAAAATCATACCTATCAATCAGGATACCACTTGTGAAAGGATTAAATACATCAGTTGAGAAAAAGAGTAGCAAAGTGGTTAAGAAAACATAACCCATCGATATTCTGCCTACTGGACACATACCTCAGACCAAGGACAAAGACTAAAAGTCAAAAGGGGGGCGGGGGTAATATCAAGTAAAAGCAATCAAAGAGCAGGGTGACAATATTCCTTTCTGATAAAGCTGACTTTGAGACAAAAACCATACTGTAAGATAAGACATTATATAATGACAATATATAAAAGTCAACTGAACAAGACTTAACTATCGTCCATGGCCTCAATGAAAAAGCCTCAAGATATGTAAATGAAAATTTAACAGATGTGAAGAAAGAACTAGATAAAAAAGAAAGAACTCCACAAGAATAGTACAACTTTTATCCACTTCCATAACAGCTTGCCTCTGGGAACCCTATGAACCTGGAGAGATGATGAAAGACATCCAAGCATTGAGGACTCTCCTTCATGGGGTCACTATGGGTCACCTGCAACTCAACGGCACTTATCGGCAATAACAACCTGGTTCCTATGAACAATCAGACTCCCTGGAGTCCCAATTCAACAACAGTCCATTGTTTTATTCGGGTACTTATACAGTCCAGCCAGTGAGGGATAAAGGCTTACACAACTACA
>NW_006399782.1:953097-971320 GCF_000299155.1 Elephantulus edwardii | reverse complement strand
GTGGTTTTGAAATCATAGACGTTAGGCTTGTCTGGGGATGGTCCTGGGAGTTTCCCATGTGTCCCTGTCCCAAAGGAGCGCACATTGAATCCTCGTTTGTTGAGGATGTTGTGTGCCTCCATGCTCCGGTTCTGGTTACTGGAGCACACCACTGCCACCCGCAGTGGCCAAGAAGGCATGATGGCGTTGGCACTGTCCTCAGCGAACACGACTTCTCCCTCTCCGGGACTCCCGCCTGGTGGCTTCACTTCCATGTGACTGAAATGGCAACAGCAGAGGCTGGAAATGGGCAGAGGGGAAGTGGCGTTGTGGTGATGTAGGACGTCACGTGGGGCGTGCGGCTCTGATGTCTGCATGCCAACCCTAAGCTCCAGGCCAGAGGGTTGGAAGGCAAGGACTGCTTGAATGCAGGCGGCTGCACTGTCTGCTCTGACTCCTGTGCAGCCGCGGCCGGCACTCTACAAAGCCTGAATTTGAGTTTTTATTGAAAGATGGCAGCAAGAAACTTTAACTGCCTCACTCATTCTGTAGCTTTACAAGAAAAGATCTTTGCCGAGTATGGCCACAAGTTTTTTTTTTCTTCTGAGATCATGCCTTAAATCTATCAGAGGTTATTTGACATGTAATAACAGTGACACTAACCATTTCTTTATAGGCAACCTCCTTCTGTCTATGCATGTGATATTCACACATAACTAATTCCTTTCCTTTAGATTTCATAACCCAAATTCTTTAGCACGATTAATAAAAGAAATGTAAAGGAATATAATATCATGCTGAATAAAGAAATATGGTGCCATCAAAAAAAAAAAAAGAATAGTACAACTTTTAATATACCACTTAAGATAAAGAATAGATAACTAGAATTACATTTAATAAAGATGCAGATGAATTAAACAACACAATTAACTAAATGGACTATAAAGTGATATACAGAACACTTTACCCAACAGGAGCACAATATACATCCTTCTCCAGTGTACCTGAATATTTTCCAGAACAGACTTTATGTTGCTGTTGGTATGTGCCATTGAGTCCCGTTGAGTATGTGTGACTCATCGTGACCCTACGCACAAGAGCCTTAAACCCTGCTCTATCCCTTGCCAATCTTACTGTCTCCAACAAGCCTATCCTCATTACAAAATAAGCCTCAATAAACTTGAAAAAAAAAACACAAACAAAAAACCCAACATCAAAATACTATAAACCATTTTCTCGATTTTAGCATCATCTTGTTCAAGACCTCCAAACCATGAGGGCCAAGTGAAATAAAAAGCATTTAAATGAACAGGCTAAAGTGTAAAAGAATGATGAGGCAAAGATCTAAGTAAACATTAGCATGTGCACCTGGAGACACCACAGCAACAGGAATAGAGAATGCCACAGGCTGTGGACACTGATACAAATTTGACTGCATGCTAGAACATTTGACTCAAGGGATCTACAACTTCCATAGCCATTCAATTGCCATGAACATCTCTAAGGCCCAACTTTCCTCTTTTGAGACCAGACCTTTTCTGACCCATTGCCCCAGACCTGTGATATTCTGGACTAACTCTGCTTCACTGGGTTTGGTGTGAGATGCACAGTAAATTATCTATTCTGCTATGTTAGCTGAAAAATTTAAAAAAAAAAAAGAACAAAAAAACACAACAATACAAAGCATCTTCTCAGGTGGTGCATAAAGAGGCGACATGGGGGGTGGAGGGCTAACTTCTACCAGTTTCATAAAGGGAACTGTCACCATCAATAATATTCATAGGGCCAAAATCAGTACAAGGTCAGACATGCCTCCTTCCATGTTCCTTTATCTTTTTCTACCAATCCTCACTGACTCAAGATGAAGACTCACAGACTTTACTCAGTTTGGGGGTTTATTAGGAAAAATATGTTGGAGTGGAGGAGGCAAAGAATATCACACAATGCAAGCCCAGGTTTAGTCCAGTTGTCCCAAGCCAGATTAATCATCTGGCAAGGCACAAGTCCTCAATTAGTAAAAGACAGGTTCTTAGTCAACCAGTCTAAGTTTGGTTCAGCAGTACAAAAGAAAGAAGCATTTCCTCAATCATCTGGTTTCCTCAATCATCCAGCAAACTTTACTGCAGAGCAGTTATAAGTCATCTTTTCCTTCAATTATCCAGCAAGCAGAACCTTTAACTGTAGCACAATGGAGGGTTACTATGGTTATATCTTGCCACAATCTCTACACAACCATGCCACAATCTCTTCACAGTCTCTCCATTACCATCTCTCACCACGTGGCAAGCACTCTTATCTGTTCCCACAGCTGTTGATGATTTGCAAGACCATGGTGCCTGCAGTTAAGGTAGATGGAGACCATTTCCCTAACAGGGGCTAATACAATGACTTCTTCTTGTATTGCTGATTGCCAACAAGTGGAGCAATACATAGCAACCCTATGAACAAAAGGCCTGAAGCCTTTCTATAACTATCGTCATTTATCAGAGTTCAATAGAGTTTTCAGAGGCATGTTATTTAGGAAGTAGATGTCACTCCTGCTTCCAAGAGCCAATTTTCAAGGATCCTGACACCCCAGATGGCAATGCTATAAAATGAGAAATCAACAAGGATATCAACAGAAATATCAAGTTCATAGAAACTAAATAGTGCCTGAACACTACTGGGTAGCAGAAAAAATAAAATTTTACATTTTCTCAAACCAAATTCAAACAATCAAAAATCTTTGAGACACAGCAAAAATAGTACTCAAAAGATCAATTTATATCAATAAACACATTATATTAAAAATAATAAACCAACCAAGAAAGAACTGATTCATAGTGATATCCCCAGCATGTTTCTGAGGATGTAAATCTTCATGGGAAAAGACTATCCATCTTTCTCTCACAGAGCACATTATGGTTCATTACCTTTTGGTCAGCAGTGTAACCTATAACACAGTCACCTGAGCTCTTTTAATAAATGGTTCCTAGGAAGCCATTAATAAAACTAGTTAATCTATATAACATAAACAACTGCACAAATTTATTCACTGGAAAGATGTCCACTGATTTATTTTTTAAAAAGGCAATGATACTTGAAATTACACAACAATAAACGATTAAAATAGAGAAGAATATTTCCTCAAGTACTTGCAGTTTCCATGTGCCTCTCAAGATGTGATGATCTGTGTTTCAATGTACTGAATCTGATTTCAGAGAAAACATGTCTTAAGTACAAGAGGTCACTTAAAGCAAGACAACTTCATCTGGTGCTCAACTGAACAATGTTTTACCCAATAGAGGAAAAAAACCAATTATACTGTAATTAATAAGTTGTTGCTGTGTGCTGTAGAACTCATTTAGCTGACCCTTGAGCAGGTTTTCAGAGGCAGTCAATCACAAGGGAGGAGACTGTTCATCCTTTTCTTGCAGAACAGCTGGTGGATTGGAACTGCATTCCTTTGGGATTGCAATGCAGCTTCTTGCCACTAGGCCACCAGAGCTCCCTAATTAATAAGCTGAACGTATCACTTTCCATTCCTATGTGGGGAATTATTCTACTTGTGTTAAATCATGTGTTTTTAAAAAATGAAAATGTGTGTATATACACCGAGTAACATTCCAGAATTATGAAAGAAGTAGGAGTTGATATCTGATGTGAGAATTCTTTTGCTTAAAATTGCTATTGTTGTTAGGTGCAACTGAGTCAAGTATAACATCAACCTTAGGAAGAACAAATCTGAACTTTCTCCTATCTTGTGCCAGCCTCACATCTGACACACCTCAGCCCACTGCTGCAGTTATTGAGTCAATCCACTTGGTTGAGTGTCTTCCTCTCCTTTGCTGTCCCTCCACCTTTCCAAGCATGATGTCCCTCTCCTAGAAACATGCCCAAATTATGCAAGACAAAATTTTATCATTTTTGCTTCTAAGGAGCACTCTGGTTGTATTTTTTCCAAGACTTATCTGTTCCTCTGACAGTCCATGAAATGTTCAGCACTCTGTTCCAATACCGTAGTTCAGAAGAGTGAATCAGGCACATCTTAGGCATCACAATAACATCATTCCTCCAATAATTTGGAGAGGAACCTGATTGTAGATTTTCCCAATGCAGTTAAGTCTACTGATCACCTTATTGCTGGTACCAAGTGTACTGATTATAGATCCAAGTAAGATGAAGTCACTGACAGTCTCAATCTTTACTCCATCTATCATGATGTTACCTTTTACTTATAATACTAAGTACACTTATCTGATTTGAGCTATTTTTACCTTGATATGTTCCTTTTTTTTAAAGAATTTCTATTTCAGAAGGCTAGAAGACAGACTATGGGAAAACAAATATAATGCTGCCATTTCAGAGAGGAAGAATATGAAGTAACTATCAACTGAAAAGAAAATCAAGTAAATGATTTTATATAATGAGATGTTGTTGTGTGCCGTTTAGTCGCTTGCAATGCATAGCAACCCTATGTACAACAGCCCTAAATTCTACTCTGTCCTGTGCCAATCCCACTGTCTCTGATACACCCATCCAGATTACCCCAGTCACTGAATCAATCCACCTCATAGAGGGCCTTCCCCTCCTGCGCTATCCCTCCACCTTCCAAAGCATGAGGTCCCTCTCCAAGGACCGGTCTCTCCTTACAACATGTCCAAAGTATGTTAGATGGAGCCTCAGAATTCTTGCCTCCAAGGAGCTGCCTGATTTAACCCTCTGCAGGATTAATCTGTTTGTTTTCCTAGCAGTCCATGGTACCGTCAATACTCTTCTCCAGCACCACAGCTCAAAGGCATCAGTTCTCCTATCCTCCCTAGTCATTGTCTGATGCATAACAAGTGGCAGCAAAGACCATGGCCTGTATCAGTAGCACCTTAGTCTCTAGAGAGACACCATTGCTCTTGAGTACTTTAGACAGGTCCCTAACAGCAGACGTTCCCATCGCAATATGTTTTTAATTTCCTGGCTGCTGGTGCCAAGAGTGTTGACTGTGGAGCCGAGCAAACTGAAGCTGTGAACAATCTCAACCTCTTCGCCATCCATCCTGATGCTACCAATTAGTCCAGGGGTGAGAATCTTTGTCTTCCTGACATTGAGCCTCAGTCCCTACTCAAGGCTGCAGTCCTTGACCCTCTGCAGCAAGCACTTCAGGTCCTCCTCAGTTTCAGCAAGCAGGGTTGTGTCATCTGCATAACGCAGATAGTTGATAGATCTTCCACAAATCCTAAAGCCACATTTTTCCTCATAGAGCTCAGCCTCTCGTATAATCTGCTCTGCATACAGGTTGAAAAGGTATGGAGATAGGACACATCCCTGGCGTACATCCTTCCCAATTTTGAACCATGCAGTGTTTCCTTGCTCTGTTCTGATGACTGCCTCTTGGTCCAAGTATAGTTTTCTCATTAGAAGGATTAAGTGTTCTGGGATTCCCATTCTTCTCAGACTCAGCCACCATTTGTTTTGATCCACACAGTCAAACGCCTTTGCATAGTCAACGAAACACAGATAGACATTCTTCTGGTATTCCCTGCTTTGAGCTAAGATCCATCTAACATCAGCTACAATATCCCTAGTACCACGACCCCTTCCAAGCCCAGCCTGTACTTCTGGCAGTTCTCTGCCTAAGTGCTGTTCCAGTCGTTTTTGGATAATCTTCAGTAGAATCTTGCTTGCATGTGAAATCAATGATATTTTTGTATAGTTTCCACACTCTGTTGGGTCACCCTTCTTTGGGATAGGAACAAATATAGATCTCTTCCAGTCAGTTGGCCAAGTGGTTGTTCTCCAGATTTCTTGGCACAACTTGGTGAGCCCATCCGGGGCAGCATCTGTTAGCTGAAATATGTCAACTGGTATACCATCTATTCCTGGGGCCTTATTTTTTGCTATTTCCTTCAAAGCAGCCTGAACTTCTTCCTTTATCATCATAGGCTCTTGCTTATACATTGTTTCATTAAATTCTTGTGTCTGCCAATTCCTTTCAACACAGTGACTCAGTATATTCTTTTCATCTTCTTTTAATACTTCCTAGATCGTTTAATATTCTGCTGAAAGCATCCCTTATAGCAACTCAAGGTTTGATTATGTTCTTCAGTTCCTTGAGCTTAAGAAATGCTGAGCGAGTTCGGCCCTTTTGATTTTCTGACTCCAACTCCTTGTATATTTCATTGTAATATTCTACTCTGTCATCCTGTGCTGCCTTTTGAAATCTATTCAGATTCTTAGTATCTTGAATTATTCCTTCTGACTTGGCTTCTCTCCGCTCCAGTGCAATATTCAGAGTCTCTTCTGACATCCATTTTGGTCTTTTCTTCCTCTTCTATCTTTGCAATGATAGTTTGCACTCTTCCTGGATGATACCCTTAATATCCTCCCACAACTCATCAGGTCTTCGCTCATTAGTGTTCAAGGCCTCAAACCTGTTCCTGAGATGGTTCTGAAATTCAGGTGGGATAGACTCAAAGTCATATTTTGGTTCCCATGAATTTGGTTTCATTTTCCTCAGTTTCAACTTGAACTTGCCTATGAGTAGTTGGAAAACATGGACTTGGTGACAGAAATGGAGCTGGAGAGAGAATGACTGAATTTTACACAATGACTTATTGATTGCAAATAAGTTTTTTAAGAGCTATAAACGCAGGTTATGGACATGGATTTCACCTGATGGTATGCATAGGAATCAGATCGATCAGATCAGATATAATAAGATACATGATTATAAGTACATCAACTAAGGCTCAGATACTCTTCTAAGCCACGTAAATTTTAAAAGCCATTTTTAATCCCCACAGAGAAAGAGATCCTTCAAATTTATAAAGTATGTATTACCACTGATACATGTTTCACACACCAGAAACAGGAAAAATGCCAAGCCAGTATCCAAAAATAAATTATTTCAACAGTTTCAGATTGTATTTGACTAATAGTCACAGGATAGTCATATGAATATCCCTTAAAACAAGATGTGTACCAAAAAGAATCAGGGCTTCTCAGAGAAATGGTAAATTCCAAGGTAAGGATAGTATAAACACTGACCTGGAATACATTACTGTTAAAAAAAAAAAAAACAGGAAAAGTGCTCAAAAAATTACAGGAGTATGTCACAAAGATGTACAAGATAGACTGAAAGGCCTCTAAGTAATTAATCTGAGCTGCAAAATAATTAAGGATGATAAATTATAAACCATTCTAAGAAATGTCTGAAGTTAAGACAGGCAGGTTAGACACACCATGACTAAGTGAAACAATCTTGATAAGCCAAACATCAAATGAAAATGTTAAGAATCAGATCAAGCACCAACTGGAAGAAGAACCTACATGAAAATTGCAAAAGGACAGACAAAGAGTAAAGATGCCTGTCCAGGCAACCCAGCACAGCATGGCCATCCAAAGACAAACAGTAATCTCATGCAAAGAGTGCAGAAAAACAACTTCACTGTACTCAGAATAAACAGACCAGATTTAAAGGGGAAAGGTGCAATAACATGGGTTAGAACTTAGGGAATCAGAAAATAGGACTAAAATCACTCATAATAAGTACTACTCATAGTAGTTCTCATAGTAGTGGTTCCTTGCTGTTTCGGTTGAAGAATCACAAGGAGTCCCTGCACCCACACATATTAGGCTGGGGAAAAGATCTAATGGCAACATATTTGCTCAGAAGTTGACCTGTCCTCAGACCAGAGGTCAGTGACTGCAGTAACACTCTTCCTCTCTCCAACTCACCCTTGTGGTGACCAGAAGTGTGCTCCTGCATGCCCTAAGCACACAGTCACTGGTGGCAAGCCCCATGCCAACCTCCCCTTGCCTGGCGACTCTCAGGGCAACTCTCTGTGCTACTGGACAATCTGGCAGGGGAACACTTCCCTACCCTGCAGACACCTATCACTTGTTGGCCCAGTCCCCAATTGCGCACGTCCACTGCCACCTTGCCTCCTTAGCAGCTAGAACTACATGCTCCCTCTGAAAATATAGCCACTACTTCTGTGGCAGGCAACACATGATCACACTGCTATTCCTCGGGCATGTGGCAGACCACCCTCGTGAGGATCATGCATTTTGCACCTTCCTCGTCAACCTGGCAAATAATGGTGCACTCACACCCACTGCCACCCCACCACTCCCTTAGCATTGAGTTCAAGTCTGTGGGATACTCATCGCATGCCCACTACAGTAATAACTGGTGTCACCTACTCCTGCCCACTGCCACACTGCTCTCTCAGAGCTACACGAATGCCCACTCCCTCCTTTTCTACCTGATGAACACATCAACAACTGTGTGACCAAACACGCATTCACCTGCTACCCACTGTTCTCTAACCCAACAAGCAGCAGTAACTACAGAAAATGCAAGCTTGCCACCCATCAGTAACTCCTTGAACCAACAAGTGGTGGTGGTGAAAAAGTCCCCTACTCACCTGCCAGGCTGATCACTGGATCAACAATGGTGATCAAAATCCACCTGGCCCACCTCTGCTGCTCCACAATCAACAGAGACTTGTGCTCACAATCACACCTACCTAAAGACAGGTAATGAGTGTCCCAGTGCTTCCAGACTAGTGAACAGAATGGCACCCTCACCAAGAGTAAACAAAAATAAAAAATTAGGTCAACGAGAGCCAACTTTGTTCTCAATGGAGAGGTTAAAGGCATTCCCTTTAAGAACAGGAACAAGGCAAGGATGCCCATTATCACCTCTCTTATCAATATTGTATTGGAAGTCTTAGCGATAGCAATGAGACAAGAGAAGGACAGAAGAGGTATCCAAATTGGCAAAGAGAAGGTAAAACTATCTCCTATGCAGATTATGACAGTATACTTAGAAAAACCTAAAGACTCAGAAACAAAACTACTGGACATAGTTGACCAATTCAGCAAAGTAGCAGGGTACAAGATCAACATACAAAAATCAGTTGGATTTCTCTACAGTGACAAAGAGAATACAGAGCTGGACCTAAGAAAAGCAATACCCTTCACAAGAGCTAATCACAAGATAAAATATTTGGGTGTAAATCTAACCCAAAGCACAAAGGATCTACTCAAAGAAAATTTCAAAACATTACTACAAGAAATAAAAAGAGACCTGGAGAAGTGGAAGATTATCCCTTGCTCATGGATAGGAAGATTCAATATTGTGAAAAATGGCAATTCTACCATAGGCAATTTACACCTTCAATGCAATACCAATACAAATACCAATCCCATTCTTCAACAAAATGGAAAACGCAATCTCCAGCTTCACTTGGAATGGAAAGCCCCAAACAGGCAAAACACTCCTTAAAAATAGAAAAAAGGTAGGAGGCATCTCACTCCCTGATTTAAAATCCTAGTACACTGCTGTGGTAGTTAAGACAGCATGGTACTGTACAATGACAGACACATAGATGAATGGAATAAAATTGAGAACCCAGAAATCAGCCCATCTACTTATGGTCAACTGATTTTTGACAAGGAAATGAAATCAGTTATGTGGGGAAACGACAGCCTTTTTAACAAATGGTGTTGGCAAAATTGGAAAACTATCTGCAGAAGACTTAAGCAAGATCCACACCTCACTCCATATACAAAAACCAACTCAAGGTGGATCATGGACCTAGAACTAAAACCAAGGACTATAAACTTCATTAAAGAAAAGCTTGTAAGAACTTTAGCAGTCCTAGTCCACAATATAAACAGTCTTCCAAGTATCCTGAAAAATCTACAACCAGAAGAAGATAAAATAGATGAATGGGACCTTCTAAGAATCAAATCCCTATGAACATCAACTTCTCCAACAGGGTAAAAAGGGAAGCCACAGACTGGGAAAAAGTATTTGGTAATGACATGTCAGATAAGGGACTTACATCTAGAATTTATAAAATACTTGAGCACCACAGCATGATAAAGGTAAATAATCCAATAGAAAAATGGGCACAGGATATAAACAGACACTTCACCAAAGAAGACACTCAGATGGCCAACAAGCATATGAAGAAATGTTCAAAATCCCTAGCTCGAAGAGAGATGCAAATCAAGACAACTATGAGTTATCATCTCACCTAAGACTAGCAAAATTTAACAGAACAGCAAGCAACAAAGACTGGTGAGGTTGTGGAGAAACTGGAACCCTTATTCACTGTTGGTGGAAGTGTAAAATGGTACAACCACTGTAGAAAGCAGTGTGGCACTTTCTCAAAAAGCTGCAAATAGAGATCCATTTGACCCAGCAATTCCACTACTAGGAATATACTCTAAAGAGACCGTAACTGCCATCCAAGCAGATACATGCACACCCATGTTTATCACGGCTTTGTTCACAATAGCAAGGAGTTGGAAACAGCTAAGTGCCCATCAACAAATGAATGGATAGAGAAGCTGTGGTATATTCACACAATGGAATACTACGCTGCATTGAAAAACAACAAACTCATGCAATATTATTCAAAATGGGTGACCCTGGAGGACATTATGCTGAGTGAGGTATCTCGGTCACAAAAGGACAAACACTGCATGGCGCCACTGTTGTAGAATGGGACTGACATCAGGGTTGAGGAAAGAATGAGAAAAACAGGATAAATTATGTATAATGATGAGGGTGAGAACAGTTCAATAGCAATATATTACAGCGTATTATGATTATCATAAGAGTCTGGAATGAAGGTTGCAGAGTGGAGTGTACTCGGGGTGGGGGGTAGGGGAGGTGTAGGGGGATTGTATACCAATGAAGGAATTTTTCTTCTACTTTTCAAGGAGAAGAGCAGACTGGGGGTGGGGGGTCAGAGGGGAGAAAAGTGCAATAATGAATGAATGAAAACCCAAAATCTCTGTAAATGTTCATTAAAATTAATTAAAAAAATGAAATAAAGAACAAAATATTCTTGGAAAGAAATCAGAAATGGCATCAAAGAGTTGAAAATAAATTTAAAGAAAGTCTAGACTAAATATAAATCAATCAGGTTAAGATGAACATTTAATAAATAAATGAGACCTGAAATTTAATAAATAAATTTGATGTCTCAGAAAGACATCAAATCACACCCAGGATAAAATGGCACAAGTAAGTGACCAAAGTAAGAGGCTGAAAAACTCCCAGAGGAAGAATACCATTAAACTACCACAAAAGGAACTGAATTTAGGATCTTTCAAGAGAGCAAGAAAATGAGCTCTGGTGGCCTAGTGGCAAGAAGCTGCAACTACAATCCCAGAGGTGCACGGTTCGAATCCACCCTATGCTCTGCCGGGGAAGGAGGGGCAATCTCCTCCTGTACCAGTCAGATCTGATTTGACAGTACACGCACACAAAAATAAAAAAAAAATTAAAAAAAAAAGAGAGCAAGAAAATAACCAAGGAAAATATAAACAAAATTCTAAAAGAATTAAGGAAAACAACACATGAACAAGACTACAAAATATACAACTAGAACTCTTACAAGTACAACTAAAAATCCAGATGTTGAGTAACATTTCAGAAATACTTGATTCAATAGCAGCACAGAGTAGAATGGATCAATACAAGACCAGAATCAGCAAAACAGAGGACAAATACCTTGCCTTATTTGTTTCTAAATAGAGGGGGGAAATTAAGAAAAATTTTAAAAGCCTAACAGGTGGATTAGTATTAGGAGTAGTAATAACCTGCACATGGTAAGAATCCTAGACAAGACAAAACCAAAAAAGGATAAAATATATGAAGACTTGTTGGCAAAAAATTTTTAACATCACAAAAGATGAGGCAATAATCATCTAAGAAGGCTAAAGAAATCCCACAAGACATACCCCAAGACAAATTCACCAAGACATATCATAACTGAACTTTCCAAAACCACAAAGAAAAACTTCAAAGAGTAGCTGAGGAAAAATTATGTATCACTACAAAGGTAAGTCAATAAATCTAAGGTCTAGTTGCTTGGCCAAAAACATGTTCGCAAAGAGGCAATCTGATCACATATACAACACTTTACAAAGGTGAGAAGGAACATCAACACAGAATTTTATGTTCACCAAAACTATTTCTCAAATTTGATGATGAGATTGATTAGAGCATTTCCTAATAAACAAAAATTAAGGAAAGCTGTAAAAATTACACCAACCTTAAGGAGCTCAGGTGACACAAAGTATTATGCTGCACTATTAAGTGAAAGACAGTAGTTTGAATCTACTGGGTGTTCCACTGGACAAAGATGAATAATCTCCTCCCGGAAAGATTTAGAGCCCTGGAAACCCAGTGAAGAGATGATTCAAGTTGGAACTGACTGGAGAGAAATGCATGTACATAAACCAATTTATTGCTGTCAGATAAGAAATGACCCACACCTGACTCTCCAGCAGCTTTTCAGAGGCAGTGAATCGCATTAAATAGAGACTGCTCATCTTTCTCCCGCAACAAATCCTGGAGTTTTTGGGTTGGAAGCACAACCAAAGGAATTAAAGGAAGACCGTCAAAGAAAAAACCAACATCAGACAACAACCTAAGATTAAGGCACAAGACACCACATCAAAACACTGACCAATTTAAAGAATTCTCAAAAATAAAACAAAGCTATGAGACTGGCTCATGAGGATCCTCCTCTCTTGCACTGACACTCCACCTTCTCCAGGTGCCCCTCTCCAAGGAAAAGCCCCTCCTAACAAAACGCCCCAAGTAAATGAGATGAAGTCTCTCCATTCTTGCCTCTAAGGAGCACTCTGGCTGCATCTTTTTCAAATCTTTTTGTTCTTTTGTCACTTCATGAGATATTCAGAACTCTTTTAACACACTATTTCTGAAAAAGGACTAACTAGAAAGTCAACAAAGACAGAGAATACCTAATCATCCCAACCAATCAGTTTGACCTCACAGAAATACAGAGAACACTCCAGTCAACACAGTGCATGATTTCAGCATACATGATCATTCTCTAGAATGTTGTTGCTATGTGCCATCGAGCTGCTTGCGACTCATAGCGACCTTATGTACAACAGCCCTAAAACCTGCTCTATAACTTGTCAATCTTATTGACTCGACACGGCTATCCCCATTACCCCAGTGATGGAATCCATCCATCTCATGGAGGGTCTTCCTCACCTACACCGTCCCTCAACCCTCCCAAGGATGATGGCCCTCTTCAAGGGCTGATCCCTCCTTGAGACATGTCCAAAGTATGTCAGACAAAGTTTCAGAATCCTTGCCTACAAGAAGCAGCCTGGCTTCACCCTCTCCAGGAGGACCTTGCTTGTTCTCCCAGTAGTCCATGGTATTGTCAACATTCTTCTCCAGCACCACAGCTCAAAGACATCAACTCTCCTTCTATCATCCCTAATCACTGTCCAGCTCTCTGATATCAGGCGCACCTTAGTCTCCAGACTGACATTGTTGCTCCTCAGTACCTTGGAGAGGTCTCCAAGACAAATGCAATTTGTCTTTTAATTTCCAGGTTGCAGTTACCAAGAATGTCAATTGTAAAGCCAACCAAACTGAAGCTCTCAACAATCTCCATCTCTCCATCATCTATCATGATGCTGGCAATCGGCCCAGTAGTGAGAATCTTTGTTTTCTTGACATTGAACTTCAATCTATATTGAAGGCTGCAGTCCTCCAGAATAGATATTATATGCTAAAAGAAAGTCTCAAAAATTGAAAACACACTGAAATAGTAAAAATCACTTTTACTGATCACAACAATATAAAAGTAGAAAACAACAGTAAGAACAAGGGATAAAAATAAAATATATGAAAACTCAATTACACCATGAAGTAATTAAGATGAAATTTTAAGTCTTAAAATCAAGTGAGCATAAAAATCACAAAATAGCAAAACTTCTAAAACTGACTAAAAGTAATTGTTATGTGCCAATGAGTCAACTCCAAATCACAGCCCCTGAACCCTGTCCACCTCACCATCTCTGATATATTATTCCAATCTCTGAGTAACTCTATCTCATCCAGAGTCTTCCTCTATTGCATTGTCCCTGCACGCTTCCAAGCACGATGTCCTTCTCCAAGGACTACATGCAAGGCTCAAGTTGTAATACTTAAGGATGCTGTGGGAAGAATGCTGAATAACCAAGGAAACTTCAAAAGATTGAAGGAATATACAGAGTGTATCAAAGAGAACTGGCCCACACTGAAGAATTACATGTAGTAGCAAATGATCAAGAGCGTATAGTGATGAAGGAGGAAGTACAAGATACTCTAAAGGAATTGGCAAAAAATAAGGCCCCAGGAATTGACGGCATAACAACTGACGTACTTCAACAAAGAGTCACTGCCCTGGACGCACTCACCAAGTTATGCAAAGAAACCTGGAGGACAACCACTTGGCCAAATGACTGGAAGAGATCTAAAGGCAGGCAGTCCAAATCTACCAGCTTCTCCACTGGGGGAAAATACACAATCTTCTCCCATGTGATTTGCTGCCTCTGAAAATCTACCAGAGGGTCAGTCACATGTCTGTTCCAACTGGACAGCACTTAACAATATAACAAACGTACAGGACTGAACAGTAAAACAACCACATAAGAAGCTCACAACTACAAAAAGAAAGAAATAATAAAGATTAGAGCAGAAATAAACAAACAAACCAGAAAGCAGAAAAATAACCAAAACAAACAAGTCTAAAAGTAGTAAGTATTTCTGTGACAAGATCAGTGAATTCAGCAAACCAATAACCAAGTTGACAAAATAAGATGCAAATAACCCAAGTAAATGGGCAACACTGTAACAAAACTGCCTGAAATATAGTATAACAGATTATAAAAAAGTATACTCCAACAAATTTGAAAACCTAAAATAAATGAACAAATGTCTATAAACACTATTTACTAAGAAACTTTGACAAGATTCCTAATAAAAGTAACCACTGAAAAGGTCATTTTAAAAACAAAATTCTCTCAATTTAAAAGAGAAAGGCAACCATGAGCTCAAAACAGCTTCACTGGAGAATTCTACTAAGCTGACACCACTATTATTCAAACTATTCTGGAGCACCGAAAAGGCTGGTGTACTCAAGACCCATCTATATAGCCAAGATAACCCTGATAACAAAGGGGGGGGGGGTAAAATACAGGGCCAGGATCAGAGGGGTGAGGCAGGGGAAGGCCAGATAACAGGCTGTATTCCTCAGGATACAGACACAAAAATGCTCCGCAAAATTCTAGTTAATAGATTTCAACATCATATAAAAAACCAGACACAAGTGTTAACAGGAATGGGAAAGGAATGAAAATAAATAGATAAAAGTGGGTCAAAAGAAATGCAATAGACAATAAGGAGCTGATCAGACACTGTAAATAATCAATTACACTGATCAACTATAATCAATGTTGTTGTTGTTACGTGTCATCGAGTCGCTTTTGACATAGTGATCCTATGTACAACAGCCCTAAACCCTGCTCTATCCCTTGCCAATCTCACTGTCTCCGACACGCCTACCCCAATTACCTCAGTGATGCAATCAATCCATCTCACTGAGGGTCTTTCTCTCCTGCACCGTCCCACCACCTTCCCAAGCGTGATGTCCCTCTCCAAGGATTGGTCCCTCCTTGCAACATGTCCAAAGTATGTCAGACGAAGTTTCAGAATCCTTGCCTCCAAGGAGCAACCTGGCTTCACCTTTCCCAGGACGAACTTGTTTGTTCTCTTAGCAGTCCATGGTATATTCAACATTCTTCTCCAGTACCACAGCTCAAAGACATCAACTCTCCTTCTATCATCCCTAGTCATTGTCCAGCTCTCTCATGCATAGAAAGAAATGGCCTGTATCAGGCGCATCTTAGTCTCCAGACTGACATTGCTGCTCCTCAGTACCTTGGAGAGATCTCTGACAGCAGACTTTCCCAATGCAATTCATCTTTTAATTTCCTGGGTGCTGGTACCAAGGTGTTGATTGTAGAGCCAAGCAAACTAAATCTGTCAACAATCTCAATCTTTTCACCATCTATCATGATGCTGTCAATAGGCCCAGTGCTGAGAATCTTTGTTTTCTTGACGTTGAGCTTCAATCCATATTGAAGGCTGCAATCCTTGACCTTCTGCAGCAAGTGCTTCAGGTCCTCCTCAGTTTCAGCAAGCAGGGTTGTGTCGTCATAATGCAGACTGTTAAGTCTACCTCCAATTCTGATACCACACTTCTCATAGAGCCCAGCCTCCCACATAATCTGTTCTGCATATAGATTGAGAAGATATGGAGAAAGGACACATCCTTGGCGCACACCCTCCCCAATTCTGAACCATGCAATGTTTCCTTGCTCTATTCTGAGGACTGCCCTCTGGACCAGGTATAAGTTTCGCTTAAGCACAATCAGGTGTTCTGGGATTCCAATTCTTCTCAGAGTCAGCCAGTTTGCTGTGATCCAGTCAAATGCTTCTGCATAGTCAATAAAACACAGATAGCCATTCCTCTGGTACTCTCTGCTTTCAGCCAAGATCCATCTAACATTAACTATAATATCCCTAATGCCACAGCCTCTTCTAAATCCAGACTGCACTTCAGGCAGTTCTCTGTTGAAGTGCTGTTCTGGTCGTTTTTGGATTCTCTTCAGCAGAATCTTGCTTGCATTTGATATCAGTGATATTGTTTGATAATTTTCACATGCTTTTGGATCACCTTTCTTTGGAATGGGAACAAATATAGATCTCCCACCCAGTCAGTAAGCCTGGTGGATGTTCTCCAGATTTCTTGGCACAACTTGGTGAACATATCCAGGGCAGAATCTGTTGAAATATGTCAATCGGTATGCCTTCAATTCCTGGGGCCTTGTTTTTTGTCAAATCTTTCAAAGCAGACTGAACTTGCTCCTTCATCACCACAGGCTCTTGCTCATACATTGTCTCATAAAATTCTTCTGTGTCCACCCATTCCTTTTGGTACAAGGACTCTGTATACTGTTTTCATCTTATTTTAATGCTTCTTGCATCACTTAATATTCTGCCCAAAGCATCCTTAAGTATTGCAACTCGAGGTTTGAATTTGTTCTTCAGTTCCTTGAGCTTAAGAAATGGTGAGTGTGTTCTGTCCTTTTGATTTTCTGGCTCCAGCTCCTTGCATAATTCATTGCAATCCTTTATTTTGTCTTCCCGTGCTGCCCTCTGAAATCTGTTCAACTCCTTAATATGTTTTCTTCCCTTTGCTTTGGCTTCTCAGTGCTCCAGCGCAATATTTAGTTTCTTCTGACATCCATCTTGATCTTTTCTACCCTCTCTGCCTCTGTAATGACCTTTTGCATTCTTCCTGGATATTCTTGATATCCTCCCCCAGCTCATCCGGTTTTCGCTCATTAATGTCCAAGGCCTCAAACCTGTTCCTGAGATGGTTTTGAAATTCAGATGGGATAGACTTAAGGTCAAATTTTGGTTCCTGTGGACTTGATTTAATTTTCCTCAGCCTTAGCTTGAACTTTCATATGAATAGTTTGTGGTCTGTTCCAAAATCAGCACCTGGCCTAGTTTTCACAGCGATATTGAGCTTCTGCAGCGATTCTTTCCACAGATGTAATCAATCTGATTCCTATGCATACTATCGTGTGAAATCCATATGTATAGCCTGCGTTTGTGTTTCTTATAAACTGTATTTGCAATGAATAAGTCGTTGATTGTGCAGAATTCTATCAATGTTATGAAACAAAATGTGTACACATGACTAAAATACCAACATGACTTATAAATTTTCATTCAAATGAAAATAAATAATAAAGAAAACCTTTTAATACGCCACAACCAAGCAGGCTTCTTACCAGATATGCAAAGGCTGTGTTGTGGTTCAACAGAGTCAACATAATCCACTATTATAAATAAAACAAAGCACAAGAACTGTATCTTAATGTACACAGAAAAGCCATCTCGCAAAGCTCCAAATCCTTTTCTGGGATACACACTTTCACAAAAACAAGAACAGAAGAGAAACTCCTTAATATATTTAAAGGCATTTGTATAGAGCCAACATAGTCACTGTGTTGTCAACTCAAAATGTTGATTTTCTGTGACAGTTTAGATCCACATCAATCTGCAGAAGAAAAATAGGCAATCACTACCCCACATGATTTATTGCCTCAGAAGCCCACTGGAAGGCATGTTAAAAGCTGGTTCCAACTCGATGGCAATGGGTTGTTTGGGGCTTAGGGAGGTTCCATAAAGAACCAATAGCCAACATTATACTCAGTGGAGAGAAATAAGAAAGTACTTTCCTCGAGAACAAGACAAGGATACCCTGCTAGAGCAACAGCGCAAGAAAAAAAAAGGGGGGGGGGGGGGTACAAACTCATAAAGAAGAAATATCTATTGACAGCATGATCATTGTTTTTGGGT
>NW_006399782.1:950192-952711 GCF_000299155.1 Elephantulus edwardii | reverse complement strand
TCTTTTGGCAGTCCACAGGACTGTCAGTTACTTTTCTCTAACAAAGGAATCTGCTATTCTCCAGCATCCTTATTCACTGTCCAACTTCATGATAAACAGAAAGCAACTGACAATATCATGGTTTGGATCAGTGGCACTAAGTCTTTAAACTAGTGGCACTAAGTCTTTAAACTAACACCATTTCCCTTTGGCACTTTGAGAAATCCTTAACAGCAGATTTTCCCAATGCAACGCTTCTGGTTTCTTGACTGCTGCAATGGGCAATTGTTTGTGCAATGATTGTGAATCCAAGTAAAATGAAATAGTTGACAGTTTAAAGACTTTTACCACCTATGAATATGTTACCTATTGGTCCAGGAGTGAGGATTTTTATTTTCTTGATGTTGAAATGTGTAGTCTTTGATCTTCTGCAGCAAGTGCATCAAGTGCATCAAGTTCACTTCACTTTCTGCAAGCAACATTGACAATCCCAGAAACTCCACAAGAAAACTACTAAAATCAGCAATAGAGCCAGGATATAAAATCACATATTAAAAACAACAACAACACTGGATTCACTAACATGTTTCAACAAAGATATCAAGTCCTATATATGCTCACCAGTCTGTGCCAAGAAATTTAGAAGACATAGCCAACTGACTGGGAAAGAGCTATTTATGTTCCCAGGTGATCCAACACCATATGAAAATTATTCAATGATATCATTAATATCATATACATGTAAACTCTTGCTGAAGATTATAAAAAAATGTTTAGAACAGTGCATTGACAGAAAACTGCCAGAAGTTCACGCTGGATTTAGATGACTCTATAGATGGAGAAGACTAAGGTATGCCTGATTTAGGCCATGGTCTTCGTAATTGCGTGCTATTCATCAGAGAGCTGGTCAATGACTAAGCATGACAAAAGAGGAATCAACACCTGTGAGTTGTGGTGCAGAAAGAGTACTGAGTATACCATGGACTTCTAAAAGAACAAACATGTCTATCCTGGAGAGGGAGAAACCAAAATGGTCCTTGGAAGCAAAGATTCTGAAACTCCTTCTGACATACTCTGGGCATGCTTCAAGAAGGCACAAGTACTTGCAAAGGGACATCATGCTTGGAAGGGAAGAGGGACAGCGCAAGAGTCGATGACCCAGGCTGAGATGGACTGACCCAGTGACTGGGGTAATGGGAGTAGGTATGTCAGAGATGATGAAATTTTGGCTCAGGATACAGCAGAGTTCAGAGCTTTTGTACATAGGGTCACTATGAGCAGGAGTTGACTCAATGGTACATAAAACTACCAATAACACAGACAGAAAAGAGACTGAGATTGTTAACAGCTTCAGCTTGCTTGGCTCCACAATCAACACTTGGTACCAGCAGCCAAGAAATCAAAAGATGAAAATCTGCTGTCAGGGACCTTTCCAGAGTACTGAAGAGTAACGATGTCAGTCTGGAGACTAAGGTGGACCTGATCCAGGCCATGGTCTTTGCAATTACTTGTGATGCATCAAAGAGCTGGACAGTAACTACGGAGAGAAGGAGGATTGATGCCTTTGAGTTGTGGCACTGGAGAAGAATGCTAAACATACTGTGGACTGCCAGGACAACAAACAGGCCTGTCCTGGGGTGAAACCAGGCTGCTCCCTGGAGGCAAGAACTGGTAAGCTCCATCTCACATAATCTGGACACATGGCCAGGAGGGACCAATCCTTGGAGAAGGACATCATGCTTGAAAGGGTGAAGGGAAAGTGCAGGAGCAGAAGACCCAGGATGAGATGGACAGACTCAGTGACTGGAGAAACAGGATTAGGTCTGTTGGAGACGATGAGATTGGCTCAAGATACTGCAGTATTCAGAGCTTCTTCTGTACACAGGGTCACTATGAGTTGCAGGTGACTCGATGACACATAACAACATGTGAAACCTATCCTCAGAACAAGCAGTGTCCAAACAGAACACAGGAATATTACATGGTTTAAAATCAGGAAAGATGTGTATCAGGATTGTACTCTTTTTCCATAACTATCCAGTCTATATGCTGAACAAGTAATTAAAGAAGCTGGAATATATGAAGAATGAGCAGAAAGTGAAGGACTCAAGTACTTACTGATGAAGATCAAAAACTTTAGCCATCAACATGGATTACATCTCAACACCAAGAAAACAAAAAATCTTTTTTAAAAAATTTTTTTAAATAATTTTAATGAGCATTTACAGAGAATTTGGATTTCCATTCATTCACTGAGGCACTTCTCTTCCTGCTCATTCCTCCCCCGCCCACCCAGTTAGCTCCTCTCTTTCAAAAGTAAAAGAAACACTCCTTCCCTGGTACACAATCCCCCCGCACCCCTCCCACCGCCCCAAGTACATTCCACTACGCAACCTAAATTGTGGACTCTTGTGATAACCATCATACATTGCTTTTAAATTATTCACTCCCTCATCTGTTTCAGTGCAGTATACACAATTTATCCAGTTTTTCTCAGTCTTACCCCAACCCTGATATCAGTCCCATTTTACAACAGTGGC
>NW_006399782.1:930962-949403 GCF_000299155.1 Elephantulus edwardii | reverse complement strand
CCTTGACCAATAGGCAATATCATGATAGAGAAAAATAGAGTTTTCAAAGATTTCTCGATCCACAATCAACACTCTTATTATTTTTTTTGTTGTTAGATGTTGTCGAGTATCTTACAAACAATAGTTCTGAACTTTGTCCTATCTTGTGCTATCCTCATCATCTCTGACACACCTGAGCCTACTGCTGCAGTCAATGTGTCAATCCATTTTTTCAAAGGTCTTCCTCTCTTTCAATGACCTTTTCAAGTGTCAATACTCATAGCAGTCAGGAAAGCAAAAGACATGTTTCACTGGGGCAATCTGCGAACAAGAGTCTCTTTAAAGTGTTAAAGAACAAGGATGTCACACTGAAGACTAGTGTGTGACTGAGGCAAGCCACAATATTTTCGAATGTTTCCTTTGCATCTGAAAGTTGGGAAATGATTAAGGATAACCAAAATAGAATTGATGCCTTTGAAATGTAGTGTTGCTAAAGACGACTGTCTCAAGGACTGCCAAAAGAACAAACAAATATGTCTTGATAGAAGCACAATCAGGGTGCTCATTCAAGGCAAGGAGAATAAAACTTCACATTTAGGATATTGTCAGGAGTGGCCACTCCTGGAAAAAAACATGCTGGGAAAGGTAGCGGGTCAACTAAAGAGAGAAAAACTTCCAACAAAATGATCTGAAAAGCTAACTACTACTAAAGAAGAAAATCACTGATCTCCAAGCCTACTACACATCCACAGTAATCAAGACAGTCTGGTACTAATACAGTGATGGGTACATAGACCAACTTAACAGAAATGAGAACACGGAAGTAAATCCATCCACCTATGGATCCTTCTGATCTCTGTCAAGGAGATAGAATTCATTAAGTGAAGAAAAGACAATTTCTTAACAAATAGTGCTAGCAAAACTAGCTATCTATTGGAAGAAAATTAAAACAAGACTTACATATCCTACAGTTTATAAAAACTAACTCAAGATGGATCAAGGACCATCGTAGAAAACCTTAAAAAATAAAGATCATCAAAGAAAAAACTGGGGCAAACAGGAGCCCAAATCAATGGCATAGACTATCAAAACATAACAAAAAATGCACAATTCATAAAATAAACCAGATGCCTGGGACCTCCTAACAATTAAATCGAAAGACTTCCGAAACAGTCAAACAAAAAAAAAAGAAAAAAGAAAAGAAAAAACAACTTACAGACTGGGGAAAATATCTGGCAAGGGCACATGTGACAAGAGACTTATCTCTAAAATTTATGAAAAATCCATGCAATATTATTCAAAATGGTTGACTCTGGAGAACATTATGCTGAGTGAAATATCCCAGTTACAAAGGGACAAATATTACATGATGCCACTGTTGTAGAATGGGACTGTCCTTGGGGTTGGGGAGAGACTGAGTAAGATGGGTTCAATGATGTGTGCTGCACTGAGGCGGAGGAGGGAGGGAACTGTGTGCTGCACTGAGGCGGAGGAGGGAGGGAACTGTTTAAAAGAGATATATAACTGGGTGTTTCTGTCATCACAGGAGTCTAGAGCGAGGGCTACATGGTGGAGGGGACCTGGGGGAGGGTTTGTAAAACAATGAAAGAATCTTTTCTTTTACTTTTCCATAATTTTTGGACTCATGTACTTATAACTTGTTAGTCAAATTTGTGTCTTCTAGGTTGCAACACCCCCATGATACATCTTCAAGGATATGAACATGTATAGCCAAGCACAATCAATAAGAGTGCATCTAAATTCCAAAATCAATCTCCATAATAGTCTATGTGTTTCCTACCGCCAAAGGGGCCCTTTAGAGTAGTGAGAGAAGATCTTCACCCTGAAACCCACAGCGTCCCTTTTCAGCAGGAAGTAGCTAAGAGAATACGCCATCCCCTTTTCCTTATGAATCAGGGTGAAGTCTCTCTCAGGGAGGAGTGATAGGGAATGGCAAAGGACACACTGACAAAGAAGATTAATCAGAACTGGCTTTGACAAGCACTGTGGCATTTGGACAAGAACAAACTGGGAGGAGGGTAGAGAGAATGGTGTAGCGGTGAATGAGTGGAAGCCCAAAATCTCTGTAAATGTTTATGAAAATAAATAAAATATAATTATAGAAAAAAAATAAAATTTATGAAAAATCCAACACCTTAAGAATAAAAAGATAAACCAACCCAATTACAAAATGGGCAGAAGACATGAATAGAAAGGCTTAGGATGGCCAACAAACACAGAGAAATACCTTTGATCATTAGCTATTAGAGAGAAGCAAATCATAACAAAAATATTGTTATCATCTGGTAAAAATAGCAACATTTAATAAACCATCAAGTAACAAACACTGATGAGGTTGTGGAGAGATGGTGCAATCATAAAAGAAAGCTAAAGAAAGAAGTACCACTTGACCAAGCAATCTGACTACTAGGCATATGTTCCAAAGAAATAAGAGATGCAACATAAAATTATACGAGCACACTCATGTTTACTGCAGCATTATTTCTAAGAACAGAGAATGAGAAACAACCTAAGAGTACATAATGCATGAATGGCTACAGAAACTATATTAGAGTATTATGCCTAACTTAAAATATGAATCAGAACTGGTGAAATACTGCATAAGATGAATGAATCTAGAATAAATTATGCTCAGTGATATAAGTCAGCCATAAAAGGACAAGACAAAATCAATCTTGAAGGGAAAACAAGAATCAGAAGAGAGGAGTAGAAATTAATAAATAGATAAATTAGGTGAAAGGAGATCATTGCTGATGTCAGATGAATCCTTGGTGAGTGCAGAGAATACCAGAACAATGTTTAGTTGCACTGTTGACTATTCAATGGTGTTTAACTGTGTAGAACATAACAAATAATGGCTAACACTGAGAAAAATGGTAATCCCAGAACACTTGTGCTCAGACAAAACCTGTACCTAGACTAAGAGGCTGTTGTGTGAACAGAGCAAGGGAGAACTACATGATTTAAAATGCAAAAAAGGAATGCTCCATGGTTGTATACTCTCGCAGTACTTACTCAATCTGTATGCTGAGCAAATTATTCAAGAAGCTGGACTTCATGAAGAAGTGTGGCAGGAAGACTCAACAATAAATTTTGATACCCAGAGGGCAGAAACTTGCTTGGTGAAAGTGAGGAAGACTTGAAACACTTGTTGCTCTAATACTGCAGCCTTCAATATGGATTGCATCTCAATGCCAAGAAAAAAACTGTCACCACTGGACCCATAGGCAACATCATGATAGAGAGAAAAAAAGATTTAAACTGTCAATGACTTCATCTAACTTGGATTCACAATCAATAACACCTGGCACCAGTGGTCAAGAGATTAGGGGGGAGAAAAAAAAGATTAGGAGATGTACTGCACTGGCAAATTCTACAGTCAGGGACCTCTCCAAGTCACTGAGGAGCTATGTTTTTAGTTTGAGGACTAAGATATGCCTGACCCAGACCATGGTCTTTTCAATCACTTGCTTTGCATCAGAGAACAATGACTAAGGATGCCAGAAGAAGAACTGATGCCTTTCAGCTGCGGTGTTGGAGAAGAGTACTAAATATGCCATGGACTATCAAAATAAACAGATTAGTTTTGGAAAAAGTGCAGCCAGAGTGCTTCTTGGAGGCAAAAATAGCAAAGTTTTGTCTCACATATTTTGGGCATGTTGCTAGGAGAGGCTATTCCTTGGAGGACATCATTTTGGAAAGGTGGAAAGATGGTGAAGGAGAGGAAGACCCTCAACCAGGTGGACTGACAGTGACTGCAGCTATGCGTTCAAATGTGTTCTAGATTGTGATGTTGGCACAGGATAGGTCAGGGTTCAGAGTTGTTGTTCACAGTCTTACTCAACTTGACAGCACCTAACAACAAGGTTAAAGAGAAATGGAGTAAGAGGTTGATTCAAAGTAACTACTATAGAGTTAGAACTGATTCCTCCAGCAGGTTTTAGACAGACTAGAGACTGTCCATCATTCTCCTGTGGTGTTGCTGGTGGATTAGAACGACCACAGAAGATCGCCTTTCGGTTAACAGTACAACTTCCTATGAATTATATCACTGGACCTCAGAGCCTGATTAGACATTATAATAAATCAATCCCATTAATCAACTGTAATTCATATTATAAAATGTGTACAAGTGATTAAATGAAAAACTGGTATGATTGTAAACTCTACCTCAATTAAAAAAAATACATAAATAAATAAAGCTGTGATATGGGAGCACCAAACCTACTTATCTAGCCTCACAGGATGAGGACAATTATTATTAGGACCAACAGTCCATAGTTGACTGCTGTGAGGTAGAGGTGAGACATACCTCCACATTATACCTTTTTTCTTTTAACCAATTATGACACCACCTGTCCTTTCCATCTCTCCTAATTCTCAGTGCCACTGAATCAGTCAGTTCCAATTTGTAGTGACCCTTTACCAGGCTCCCAAAGCTATAAATCATAATGGGAGGAGACTGCGGAGCATCTGGTATATTCAAATACCAAAGATATGTAGACTATGAATTAGAAACATTTCTCATGAGAACTATACCACAACTCCTGCTGAGTCTGATTATTCACTGCAATGGCCACACAGAACTTATACACCATAATCACATTATGAGATTTAATAATGCAATTGTCGAGGGGTGAAGGAAATGGAAAGATTCGGTGTAAAAAACAATGTATTCGAACTCTGTCAATAAATTTAAAAGAAATTAAAAATAACACAGTCATAGTTGCTGTTAATGCCATCAAGTCGACTACGATTAATAGCAACCCTATGAATACAACAGATCTGAATTTTGCCTTGTCCTGCATCATAGTCTATCTCTGAAATGCTCCAGCCCACTGTTAAGAGTTACTGCGTCAATCCATCTTCTTGAGGGTCTTCCTCTCGTTCTCTGACTCTCCACCCTGCCCAGCATGATGTCTTTTTCACAGGGCTGGCCTCTCCTGACAACATGTCCTCATATGTGAGACAAAATTTTACCACCCTTGCCTCCAAGGAGCTCCTTGGTTGCATTTCCTCCAAGGCAAACTTGTTTGCTCTTTTGGCAGTTCATATTCTTTACATTCTGTATTCTCCAATACCACAATTTAAAGGCATCAATTCTTCTGTTCTCTTTATTCACTGTCCAAATTTCTGACAGAAAGTAACTGAAAATATCATGGCTTCAAAGACATGCCTCTTAGTCTTTAAACTGATATCCTTGCTCTTCAGCATTTTGCACATGTCTTTAACAGAAGATTCTCCCAATGCAACATGTCTTTTGTGTTTTATTTTTTTACTGTTGTTACCATGGGTGTTGGCTGTGGATCTAAGTAAAATGAAACTGTTGATAACTTCAACCTTTTCTCCATCTATCAAAATGTTGCCTTATTGATCCCATGGTGAGAATTTTGTTTTACTGAAGTAGGTTACAATTTAGGATCAGGCATGACTTGGAATATAGTTCTTCAAATACAACAGACTTTTTTGCAACCCTGACCACTAGCAGACCTCTGTTTGGCCCTCAGCCTCTGCTTGGCTTTGGTAGTGTTACAGAGCTCTTCAGTTTCACCAATAAATTCCCTAAAACGATTCCACTCCACCAGTAAGCCTCTGAGGCGCTCAGCTCTCTTGCTCTGTAGGATGGGATACACACTGGAAGCAACCTGGATCCACAGGCTGGGAAACCCACTGTATTATCTCATGCTGGTTTCCTAGTTCTGCTCTTATCACTTTGCTGCCACTTCTTGTCCTGTTTCTGATATTACAGTGCTCACACACATGTCCTCTCCCCATCTGCCGAGTTTAAGCCATTTTCGGTACCTCAGGTCCAAAGGACACCACTCCTGTCTCCCTTTCATGGTGAAAAATGATGGTCCCTTCATCCCAAGTGGCTTTGGTATGGTTCACTTTAAGGCCAGCAGGATATAAAAACTTAGCAATCCTCCCATCACAGTTCCACACACTTTGTGTGGTCTTGCCCCATAAGGCAATATGGATGGTATCTCAATATCAAAGAAAAAAAATTCTCAAATGTAGAAGTGATTCAAACTTTCAACCATTTCATCTTACTTGTATTTACAATCAGTACACTCGGTACGAGCAGTTAGGAAATCAGCAGAAGAGGTATTGTAATGGCAAAGTCCACAGTCAGGAACAGATCCAAATACTGAGGGGCAAAGATGTTAGTTTGAGGAGTAAGGTGTGCCTGGTTCTGGCTATGGTGTTTCTAGTCACCTGCTATGTTGCTAAGATCTGGACAATGACTAATAAGGACAGAAAAAGAATTGATGCCTTTGAGCTGTGGTCTCGGAATAAAAGTTCTGAATATCCCATGGACTGCCAAAAGGACAAACAGATCCAAGTCTTGGAGAAGGTACAGCCAGAGTGCTTCTTGGAGTCAAAGATAATAAAACTTATCTCAGATGGTTTGGGCATATTGCTAGGAGAGGCTATACCTTGGAGAGGACATTATGCTTGGAGGGACATTACCACAAGAGAGGAAGACCCTCAATCAAGTGGAATGACACAGTGACTGCAGCAATGAGTTCGAGTTTGTCAGAGATTTTAAGAATAGGGCAGGATTCATATTTATTCATAGGGTTGCTATGGGTCGTTATTGACTCAATAGCACCTAACAACAGCAGCAACAAATCCCTACAAAATACTATCTGCACAGTTTTACCAGTTTTCTAATAGAAGTTACAAGATCATGAGGAGAAATACAATATAAATACGATCCAATGCAGTGCTAAATCTATGACAAATTTTATTAAGGAGGGTATGTACATGGTATTAAAGTATCTCCCTTACATAATGTTTATATGTCACAAGGAGGGAACTACAGCTATAGATAATAACTAAATGTTAAAAATACCATTATCAAAGAAGGGAAGATGACAATGTGTGCCTCTGGGTTGGTAAAATCCTAACCCAAAATAACCTCAATCTAATCATGAGTAAGTAAACCCTAGACAAATCCTAAAAAAAGGAACATACAAAAAAAGTTAAAATGAAGGGAACTGTTTTTCAAAATGTCAATGTTATAAAATACAAAGGAAAAAAGACTGTAGAAATGTTTCCAGATTGAAAAAGATATCAATCTGGATTTGTCACTGAATATGACAAACTAAATTAAAATGCTATACTGAGCTCGAGAGTGGATCTTGTACTGGAAAAATCTTAAGCCTACATAGGTGAAATAGCTCAGACTAGGAAAAACGTTTAGATGCTTTCACAGCTCTGTGATTCCAATATTCTACATAGAATTCAAGATTCAGTATTATCAAAGTAGTACATGAATGCTGTAAGCAAATCTATCAGCAGATAACTCAACCAAAATTACTAACTAAAAAGTTTATAATGACATTTTCCTACAACTCCATCAAGCTTTATTCAACAGTCCAATCCATATGCTGTTATATAAACTTCCCTTTCCCAAACCAACCCTGCAAAGGTACACACACAGTTAGCAAGAGACTAAAATATACCACCAATGGGACTAATAATAAGCAAATCCTTCCTCTCAAATTTCTGAAAGAAATGTTGACATTTTAACACCATTGCTGGAAATGCTCAAACACTGTAAATAGATTTTTAAAAATATGTAAATATATCTTTCATCATTAGAAATACCGTTTCAAAATAAGTGGCTTACAATAAAAACCACTGATCACAAATACCAGCATGTTTTAAATGCTATTGTTGATATGTGCCTTCAAGTTGGTACCGACCCAGAGCTGATCCACCAACAGGTTTTCAGAGGCAGTTAATTGCACAGGAAGACACTATTCATCCTTCTCTGGAGCAGCTGGTAGATTAGAACTGTGTAGCTTTGGGATTGAGGCCAGCTTCTTACCCCTACGCCAGAGCTTTCAATTGTTATTAGTGTACTTAACACTCACTGTATTAAATGATACAACTTCATCAGAATGACTTTGAAACATTCAAACGCTTTTAATGGTTGGAGGTCAGAAGTCGGTCTGGATTCAGATTATATTTTAATTTCTAACCCTACAAGTTAGTATATGAAAGTCCTTGGTTAAAAAATATAATCTCAGTGCCTCCTTTTTCTAACCTATAAGATAGTTATGATGATTAGATGAAATAATTCATTTCAAGCACCTGCACTGGCACATAAAAGTCCTCAACAAATGCCAGCCATTACTGTTTTGCATACACTTAAAATTAGTCATATTTTGAAATCCAATTTACAAATTTCAATTTTACCAAGCTAATAACAGAGAACTGAGCTAGAATTATGAAATAAGAAGTAGTATTACATTACCTATCTAATACTTTTCAAGATCTTCAGAACTAAAAAACAGGATGAAAATAAACGTGTTACTTATTGCAGACTAAATATACCATTATTTCAGTTTCTTTGAGAAAAGTTTCATCTCCAAAGCCATTTGTTTCTCTAAATGAAGAACTATAATTTTTATTAAAATAAGAAAAACTGAGGATAAAAAAAAGAACTCATTAAAATAATCAGCCTCTAATCACAAGTTTATTTTCAAAGAGAAGCTTTAACGGGAGAACTGAATAGCTTTACCTGGGCAGGCATAAAGAGTCACTTTATTCAAACTAAAGCATACACTGAGAACGTAGTGCATCATCCTCAATTAAAATCAAACAAAAAAAAATCATATATAGCAAATAATATGACAATGTACTGAAGTCTCTAAAGCCAGCCTAATCGTTAGCCCAATTTTTCTCCTAAGCACAGGAAGAACAGAGTTCTTTGGTGCTATTAAGAAATATCAGGGGTTTACACCACAAGGTCAATAACCCAATTGAAAAATGGGCACAGGATATGGACACTTCAAAGATGACATTCACATCGCAAACAAACACAAGAAGAAATGTTCAATATCCCTAGCTCTAAGAGAGATGCAAATCAAAACTATGAGATATCATCTCACCACAGTAAGAATAGCAAAATTTAACATAACAGCAAACATCAAATGCTGGCGAGGTTGTGGAGAAACTGGAACTCTTATTCACTCTTAGTGGGAGTGTAAAACGGTGCAACCACTATGGAAGGCAGTCTGGCACGTTCTCAAAAAGGTGGAAATAGAAATAGCATTTGACCTAGCAATTCTACTACTGGAAATTTACCCTAAATAAACCATAACTGCCACCCAAGCAGATATATGTACATTCATGTATACTGCAGCTTTGTTCACAATAGCAAAGAGCTGGAAACAACCCAAGTGCCCATCAATAAATGAATGGATACAGAAGCTCTGGTATAGTCACACAATGGAATACTATGCAGCATTGAAAAACAAGGAACTCATGAAATATTATTCAAAATGGGTGACCACAGAGGACATTATGCTGAGTGAAACATCTCAGTCACAAAAGGACAAATATTGCATAGTGCCACTGTTGTAAAACGGGACTAACATTGGGGTTGAGGGAAGAGAAGGAGAAGAGGAATGATGTATACTGTATTGAAACAGATGAGGGAGAGAACTGTTTAAAAGAGATATATGATTGGGTATTATTGTCATAGAGGAGTCCAGAATAAAGGCTGCACAGTGGAGTGGACTTGGAGGGACTGCCTAACAATGAAAGTTTTCTTTTACTTTTCAATGAGAAGAAAGAAGTGTGGGGGAGGGGTGGGCAGGGAGAAAAGGGCAACAATGAATGGCTGGAAACCCTAAACTTTCATTAAAATTAATTTTTAAAAAAAAAGAAAGAAAAATATAAGGGGTTTAGACAAATATGTAATCTCTAACTACCACAGTAGTCCCAGATGCCAGAGAGACTTTAGAATCAGGAATGGCCTGTAACTACCATGTACCTGAACATTTGAGCTCTGTCTGTACTCAAGGCATACCCTGTCTGCTTTACTCAAAACATTTTCAAGTATAAGTGCTGTGGTTCTTGGTGGCATGAAATTGCCCACAACTCATAGTGACCCCATAAACAACAGTGTAAAAAATAGTAATACAATGCAAACTACAGTAAACTTGTATCTGCCATTTACAGAAAAACTATATATATATTATATGTATGCAGTTACCAAAAAACATGTTTTAGAATTAAATTTTAAACAAATATGCAGCACATGAAAATTTTTTTAGAGCTAAGTTTATAAGTATTTGACTGTAAAGAAACAATTTAGTGGTACAACCTTAGAGAGCTGGGAAAATACTATTTGTTGCAGAAATCTTACTATTTGGCATATGCTCCAAAGAAATAAAAGCTGCAACAAAACAGATATACACATACCACCCAAGCGTACTGCAACTGTGTTATATACAATAGCTAAGAGTGACAACCCAAGTGTACATCAAGGGGCAAAAGCTACAGAACCTGTAGAGAAGAAGTGTTATGCCTCACTAGAGAGCTCTGTGGCCTAGTGGAAAGAAGCTGCACTGCAATCCCAAAGGCACAATATTCAAATCCACAAGATGCTTCGAGAGAGGAGGATGGGCAATCTCTTCCCAAGCAATTAACTGCCTCTGAAAATCCACAAGAGGGTCAGCTATGAGTCAATTCCGATTTGAAAGCAAAAGAAAAAAAAAACAAAACTCAAAAATACAAGAAATATTGCCTAACATGATGAATCTATAACAAATTATACTGAGTAAGTCAATCACAAAAAAAAAAAAGTCCAATTAAGTTTAACAAGGAGGGAAAGGAAGGTAAAAATTAATCAACAGAGTGACAGGAAAGGTAAGACACAATAAGGGACTGATTAGACATTGTAATTAATGACAGTTAACAAATGATAATCACTGTTATAAAACAAAATGAGCATGAATGATTAAAGGAAAAACTAGTATTATTTGTAAACCTTCATTCAAATGAGAAAGAAAAAGAAAGTATCTCCACTAGCCTAAGTGACAAATAAGATTAGGAATACAAACTGAACTCATAAAGGCACTGCTGCTTTTTTCCTTTTACTATCTGGACCTACTCTCTTTCACCGGTTACTAGTTAATAGGACTGGGCAGACAGATGGTGCTTAGAACTGATGGAATAGTAAAGGTTCATTGTGTCCAGGCACTGGTTTTAACTACAACTACTGGAGCTCTGCTTGCTTAGTAGTAAGGCACTGTTGCATTGCCAACCCAAAGTCACATGGTTCAAATCTACAAGCTGCTCCACAGAAGAAAGAAAAGTAATCTCCTCCCATGCAAGTAAACTGCCTCTGAAAATCCAATGCTGAGTCAGCTATGAGTTGGTTCCAACTTGACAACACATAACAACTACTATTAATACAGTCAGGATTTTTAATGTTCTATACTTTGGGGATGTGGCCAGGAGGGACTGACCCTTAGAGCAGGACATCATGCTTAGAAGGATGGAGGAACAGCACAGGAGAGGAAGACCCTAGATGAGATGAACTGATATAATAAGTAAGGCAATGGGGGTAGGTGTGTCAGAGTGAGACTGGTTCGGGACAGGGTACGCTGCAGAGCTGTTGTACATAAGGTCACTATGAGTTGCAGGCGACTCAATGGCACATAACATTCTCTTAAAATTATAAATTGTTCCCTAATTATAAAAGCAGAATTGTTGTCAGGTGATATGACTCACAGAGACCTTATGAACAGCAAAAAGGAAATAATCCTTGTCCTGTACCATCCTCATATTCTCTACCTGCTCAAGCCAACCATTATTACAGTCACTGTGTCAATCTATCCTGTTGAGGGCCTTCCTCTCTTTCTCTGACTCCCACCTTTCCCACCATGTTGTCTTTTTCTAAGGACTGGCTCCTCCTGACTACATGCCCAAAGAATGTAAGATAAGGTTCACATTCCTTGCCTCTAAGGAGCATCTGGTTGCACTCCTGAAGACAGATCTGTTTGTTCTTTTGACAGTCCTTGATGTATTCAATACTCTTTGCCAACACCATAATTCCAAGACATTCATTCTTCTTCTGTCTCCTGATTCAAGGTCCAACTTTCAGGTAGACATGAAACAATTTAAAAGATTATGGCTTGGATCTGGTGTGCCTTATCCTTTAACCCGACATTCTTGCTCTTCAGCAGATTTTTCCCAAAGCTTAATTTCTTTAGAAGAGAGCAGAACTATCCCCATAGTTTCCAAGGTTCTAATGTTGCCTAGTGGTAAAGGATGTATGCTGTGAACCCAAAGGAGAAAGATGGGCGATCTCATTCGGTGCAATTTGCAATCTCTGAAAATTCACTGGGGACGTCAGCGATGAGTCAGTTCTGACTGGACAGCACAAAACAACAACAATAATTCTTAGAAAGCAGACTTCACACCTTTCCCCTGAGGAGAAGCTGATAGATTCAAAGTGCTTAACCTTCAGAATGTTAAAAGTTTTTTAAACCACATTAAAAACATCAATACAAACTACCAGCCAGAAAATAAACAACCAATGCTAAACCCAAGTCCAAAGAAACTCAGCATCTCAAGCAACTGGTCATTTTCTCTGTAACCTAAGCACCGAATGATTTCCAAAGATTTCCAAAAGTCAAGACTCAATGATTTTCAAACCCTCAAGTGGTTAAGACCTTTATCTCCTGTAACACTATGGTTTATGATACCAGTTCAGAAGGCAGAATATATAGACTGAAGGAAAAGACAGTTAAACTAGGATTTTTCATTAAACACTAATGCAACAATGGATTCTAGCTAAAAGCAATTTACAAGTTTAAAGCACATTGTGACATATTTCCAAGTCAATGGCACAAGGGTAAAGCACAAAGAAAATCTTACTGGCCTCGAAACTCAGACTGAGAAAAGCAATAGAAGCTAATGAAATAACTCAATTTCAACAAACATAATAGGATGTCTTTATTAATTTAGCAATATCAACAATTCAATTATACAACAACAACTCAAAAACTAATCAGCATCAAGTCAATTCCAACTGTAAGTGGCTCCGCATGACAGAGTAGGTCTGACCCTCACAGGGGCTGTAAATTTGTACAGAAGCAGAATGTCTCATCTTTCACCACTGAGCAGCTAGGAGATTCAAACCTTTTGATTAGCAGCTAACTGCTTTAACACAGCACCACCAGTGTTAACAATTCAATTACACTATAAAAATGCACAAAATCTCTACTAATTATAGGGAGCTCTGATGGCTTAGTGGTAAGAATCTGCACTACAATCTCAAAAAAATCTCTATTAATTTTATCCACTTCAAAACTCCTATAATCTATTCCTTTAAATTACAGCAAAATCTGAAAACCACATCCTATGAAGCATTAAAATATAAATAACTTTAAATGCCAAAATAAATTTACAACAACTTAAATCATATAAGTAAGATTTATAAGAATAAACTTACTTGGAAAACTAACGCTCTTAAAATTAAAATACACAAAAGAATGAATGAGTACATTCAAAACCTACAATAGGCAAGGCAGTATAAAAAAAAATCCCTCCAAACATAGCAAATTCACGCCAATTTATGGAGGACTCTAGGAAACACAGCTTCCGTTTCATTAAACCATTTACTTAAGTTACAGCCTTCAGCCATCACATACAAAAGGATATACACACACGTGAATGGGGCCATATTAGCCATACAATTTTTTCCCTATTTATAATACACTGAGCCTAATGGTAATTTGTTATTGTTGTTAGGTGCCATCGAGTCACAGCCGACTCATAGTGACCCTATGAACTGAAGGCCTGAGTACTGTTCATACATAGAGTTTCTGGAGGCAAGCCATTTCAGAAGTGGATGCCGCTCCTGCTTCCAGGCTTGTTTTAGTTGGGAAGCTCCAGCCAACACTGCCCACCCACGTGGTACCCATTACCACGACTGGCACATCACTGTCACAGTCTTCAGCATCACAGCAACCACGAAATTTAGTAAACCAAATAATTGAAAATGCTTTTTCTTTTGGTGCTCTTTTGTCACTTTCTGCCTCAGAAGTCCAATTCTGAAGTCTACCAGCTTACAAATGGAAAAATGTGGATCATTTTAAAAATAGGTTGAAGACGTGATATTTTACTCTACAGCTTTATGCATGTTTTTTAAAATATCTAATAAAATTAAATTTTTAAAAATTATTTAAGTGGGAATTGTAAGCAGTGTCATAGACTAGAATCTACCCTGTAAATGTTCACTCAAATAAATAAGTTTTCAAAAGTATTCAATTGCATCATGTGAAATCTTAAATTTTTTTTCCTATTTCTAAAGCAAATTTAGCAGTGTCAATCTAACAATAAATTATTTACCAAAGCACACTAACTTGAAGGTAGTCTTCCAATCACACAAGCATTGACTCTGTCATCTGATAAATGTACTCTTTGCTTGGGAGATACTGATTAAGTAAAGCAATGAAGTGTTAGGTGTTATTGTGAAAGTGTATGCTATAAAATTAGTGACTTTTTTAAAAAATCCATTTTAGAAATGAAAAGGATAAATCTAATTCATTGTTTTGAAAACTATTCAGGATAGGAAGACGAGTTAAATCAGAGCACCTTACTTTATATACCAAGAGCTTATGTACAAAATGTTAAGATTTTGATTTAAAAATGATCTAGCTACTTAAAAGCAAATGTGCTTTGTTTAAAAACCACTGTTCTATTTCACTACTCACATTCCACAGTTAACACAGTGGCCTAGAAAATATTTACTAACATGTGTAAGTTCATTCAATTAATGGCAATGACAAGAAGAGAATTCAGAATGACCATTAGGAAGGTTCTTTTTTAAAACAGTCTCAAATTTAAGTTACATTTAAGACTAAATTTCTGCCTCAATTTTCTTGTCTATATTATTAAGGTATTAAGGTATTAAGATTATTTGTAAGATCATGTTCCAGTCTAACATTCTGACTCCATGAGAAGTTTACTCAGGAGTCTACCTTAAGGGAATGAAGGTTCTTAAATTCAGGAGAACTTTTCAGGGCTCTAGAGAATGGCAAATCAAATATACAGCCAAACGAACAGTAACTTAGCTAACTGCCTTTTGAGTCCAGAAACATTTTTACAACTCCTCCCTCCATTTTTAAATATTTAAAGCAAAAATGTGATATGCTTAAGTTATGAAACACTCTTATCACAGACCACTGAAATAACCTAGTTGAAAATTATTTTAGTTATTGTACATTTTTTAAGATACTGGCCTATCAAAAAACATACACCTTACTGAAGACTTTCCAGTTGTTGAAGGGCTCACAGAAAACCAAACACCCTACTATCTTTGATTTATCTTAAAAAACCAGAATTCAAAGGAAGATTGACTAACAGATGCAGAATGGCAACAAAGTTTTGAAGCTTACCTATTAAAGCCTGAAAAAGGTGGCTCTGAAATATATTGATAACCCGTTCTATGGAGCTTCTGAGTTGTCTGTCCTCAGTTTGACTTAGTTTTGATCGATATTCTTCCAAAAGCAGCAACGCTCTCTGGGTATCTGAGAACAGAAAAGATGTGTTTAAAATAATATCTTTACAGCAAAGTATTACTCACTAGCAATAGAGACACATGATTCTGCAAGACATCTCAACTGATGTTACTCAGCACATGTAAACATAGTTCCTAAAAATTATTTTAAGAAGAAAGAAATTAACATATGCTATCTGAAAGCAGTAAAAGGACAAATGTGAATAGTTTCTAATGAGTTTTTACAGGTAACTGTGTACCAAAAGATCAAACTATAAACTGATAAGCAAAAGCATATACTCTGCAATTTGTCATTTTATACATGCCAAGTATTTTCAAATCAGTACCTGTTATTCCACATTAGCTCACAATACAGTTTTTAGTAAAAGGTAAATGATGACATGCTAAAATAACCTGATTTAAAAAAAAAAAAAAACAAAACAACACTTCAGGAGCAAATACTGTATGTCTCTGTAGTAACTGGAAAGCTGTCAAGAAAAAAACTTTTAACAACACTCAGGTAAACACTAATTTATATGAAATGTGACGCTTCCAATCCCTCAATCGTCCTGTCTCATCAAAGTTAGGCAAACATCTTGAAACAGCAATCGCAAAAGAGACTCAGGGAAAACCAAATGACATCCACAAGGTGAAAGAGTTCCAAAACAATGCCCACCTTGCTTCCGGACCGGCATTTTTTCTCCAGAATCAGGAATAGGACACCTTCAAAAACAGGGAAACGAACAGAGTCGCAGTTAAACTAGCCTTTCTCCCGACGCTTCACATAAGAAAACTCCAGCCCCCATCCGAACAGTCCACCTTTGCAAAGTTTTTCCAAGTGGAAGAAAGAGATTCAAACCCCAGCACGGACAATCACTCTAGCTTTTACCCCCGGAGGGAGGAGGAAAGGGAGGGTCTGTACCCCTACAAATTATGGGGTAACAGAAGTGCATGCTTACAAATTCTCCTCGAAAGCTTCCTCCTCTCCAAGGAACACTCAGCGCCCAGCCCCGGCGCCACCTCCCCAAACCCGCCGAAGTCTGCAGCCGACCCACCTGCTGGGGGAGGTCAGCAGACGCTCCGACCCTTGGCCCCGCGGCCAGCAGCCTCCGGAGCGCTCGGAGCAGCAGTCGGCCGGATCACCCCACCCCACCCGCTCTGGCCCCTTCCTCTCGCTTGCCTTTCTTCGCCGAGCTACTCCAGCGGGGACCGGGCAGGACAGCGGCAGCTCTCCGCGACGCCCTCGCGCCCCACATGCACGCCTCCGCAGTCCCCCACACCTGCGGCTCCGCCACAAAGTTCCAGCGAGAGGCGTGCGCTGGGAGCTGGGGTGCGCTCCGAACCGACTCGGGGCGGCTTCCCCGCCCTGCCCTGCGCTCCACGCCCCCCGCCCCGCCCGGGGCTCCAGGAGCCGAGCTGAGGGGGTGAGGGGACGGGGGAGGAGCTCCGCTCAGCGGCCGCACCCCCGCAGCCTCTTCCACCTTCTCGAACACCGCGGCGGCTTCCCCACTCGCCGCAGCCCGATGGCCCGCTCGCCTTCTCCCTTGCTGGTCGCCCCACCCCCCGGAACCTCGCCTCCTTCGGCGCCCCCAATCGCTCTCCCCCTAAACTTTCCGCCAAGATGGCGGCCCCGGAGCTGGATTGCTGCGCCCCCACGTGACTGCTTTCCCTACCCTCTCAGCCAATGGGAAGTGAGGAGGCGGCTCGCGCTGAGCCCGGGGTTCTCAGCGCTGCTACCTTTGAGTAGAGTGGGGGAGCAGGGCCTGGAGGGGATTGAGAATCTCGTGGAAGGACACGGAGAGCACACCCCAAGTCAATCTCCTCGTTTAAAGGGTCGGCCACTGAAGTGGCGCTGAGGTCAAAGGAGTTGACATGCACACTCTACAGGTGGTCCGCGGTGGCCCTATAGAAGGGCATGCCTTTACCTCGCCCCAGAACCCACCGGTGTATCCGCGGGGTACGAGCTAGTACTGCGCTGGGTTCAGATGGGTTGACGTGTCTGAAGACTCACACCGGATCGAGGACACACGTTGTAGATACACGAGCTGTTTCGGACTCGGCGACAGGCGATGGTGCCCGGTGGCCCTGGGGGTAGGTCCCCAATCGGAAAAACTAGTATTGGGGGAGGGGCAGGCTGCACCACCCACGTCTGGTGGGGGGTGGGGAGAACGGGGGATTGGGAGAAGGAAAGGAGGAGGAGTTAGGGCGGGGGTGCCACCTCTACACTTTGTACTCGGATTTTAGAAGTCAGAATTCCTTCTACAGTAAGAAGTTTGGGAGTTTTCAATTAGTTAAATAGGAAGAATTGTTTATTTGGTGAGAATGTGAGAGTGAGTTGTAGCACAATTTTTTTTTAAAGACTAAATGACTAATTTCCAATGTGTGTGCATTTAAGGGTAAGGAGGAAAGATTCATTCATTCACCCGTTCCTTCCTTTCAGCTTGTCTTCTCCCCAGTCTTTAGGCTCAGGTAGTACCCAGACTTTGACGTGCCCTTTAAGAGCTCACCTGTAGCCACCTCCTCCAAAGCGGAACCGCCTTCGGCTCACACGGCTGATTGAAGTTTCGATTGCACCTCAGAATGGAAAATGGGCGATGACCCTGCTTTCGGGCATAGCTACCCGGATTGTGGATGGGGAAGTGAGGGCAGCCATTCAAGCCACTGCCCAGGTTCCAGTGTATGGGGAACAAATACACACCCCCAAATCCCCCGCGCAAGATCCAGAGGAAAAGATTTGCCCAAGGCCACTCAGAATTTGTTACAGACCTGCAAACTCTGTCTTTCAAAAACTTAAAAAGCTTTTTTTAGCAAACTTGACAATCCTTCACGGACACTGTGTCCATAAATAATAAAGGGAAATACCAGAAACTTCATATGACCCTGGGGGAAGATTAATCCCCTGGGTTTCTCTTTAGAATTCTAACTCTTGATAACCTAACAACCTTAGGGCTCATCTAGATAATTTAAGATAAAGAAACTGCAGTTCAAAGGGAGGAACCAAGTTGCCCAAGGAAATAAAGGCTACCAGAGGAATGTCTATCTATGTTTCATTGACTATGCAAAGGCATTTGTGTAGATCATAACAAACTATGGCTGACTCTGAGAAGAATGGGAATCCCAGAACACTTGAT
>NW_006399782.1:927511-929192 GCF_000299155.1 Elephantulus edwardii | reverse complement strand
TTTAAAAAAAATTTGTTATTTGAGTGAAAGTTTAGAAATCATATTGGGGTTTAATCCAATCACACACACAGATATTTGTTTTATAACTTTTTCGTTGTTGTTATGTACCATGGAGTCCGAACTGATTTCTTAGCAGATCCTCCAGTCGATTTTCACAGGCAGTAAATCCCTCAGGAGAGATTGCCTATCTTTCTCTCTCAGAGCTGCTGGTGGATTCAAATCTCAATCTTTGCATTGGCAGCACAATTCCTTACCACTAAGCTACTAATTGCAATTAATCATGATGTCTAGTCATCCACTTATTGTATATTCCTTTTACTTCACTCAAAAATTGTCTAATACTTATTTAAAGAGTTCTGATCCAGGCCGAGTGATAAGGAGTTGCACTGCTCACTGAAAAGCACGCAGTTTGAATCCACCAGGTGTTCCATGGGAGAAAGATGGGCAATCTCCTCCCATGCAATTGATAGCCCCTGAAAACCTACTGGAGGGTCTGCTTTGGGTGGGTTCCAACTTGACAGTGCCTAACAACAACAGTATTTACTTGTCAATATTTACTCCCTTCTCTCTCCTTTTCTGTAGCTGGTAACCAAGAACGATTCTGTGTGTATGCCTCTCCTTGGGTTTTTTTAATAATAAAGATCTAATACAATATTTATTCTCTGTGGCTATTTATTTTATTCCTCTAGATTCATTCATGTTATTCAGAATTTCTTGAACTATTTTTCTTCTTTAGTAATGCATAGTACTCTACTGTGTGAACATACCATAGCTTCTTTACCCATTTATCTGTTGATGGACATTTGGGTTGCTTCTACCTCTTTTCTATTGTAATTAATGCTGCAGTAAACATGGCTGCACATTTATCAATCTTGCAGCTCTTACTTCTTTGCATTTTCCATAAATCAATCTTGTAGCTCTTATTACTTTGTGTTTTCTATATTTCATTTATGTCTAAAGTTGGCAATTTTCCCAACTCTTAGAAGAATGATGATGGGATGCTGGTGATGGGATCTGTAGGTTATTTTTGGCAGTTGACATTTTTCACAATGTTAAATTTTATCTATAAGCACGGTGTATTCTTTCCCTTACAGAAGTTTCTTTTGGTTTCTTGTAGTGTTGTTGTTGCTAGGTGCCATAGAGATGATTATGATTCCTAGTGACCCTATGAACAACCTATCTGAATTTATCCTGAGCTATCCTTATCATCCTCAACACATTGCCCCAGACACTGTATCAATCCATCTCATTGAGGGTCTTCCTTTCTTTCTCAGACCCTCCACCATTCCAAGTGTGATGTCCATTTCCAAGGAATAGCCTCTTCTAACAACATTTTTGCCTCCAAAGAGCACTTTGGTTGCATTTTCTCTTAAGACATATCTGTTTGTTCCTTTGGCAGTCTATGGACTATTCAGCACTCTTCTTCATCACCACAACTCAAATACATAAATTCTTCTGTTATCCATATTCATAGTGTTTTGTCATTTTATTCGTATGGATCATTATTTGTAGTGTTTTGTCATTATATTTGTGTGGATCTTCTGTATCTCTTACTGGATTTATCCCTAAGCATTTCATCTTTTGGGTGGCTATTGTACATGGCATTGTTTTCAGTATTTCTTTTTCAGTGTTATCTTTGTTACTACAGAGGAATTCAACTGATGTGTGTGTGTGTGTGTGT
>NW_006399782.1:923419-926926 GCF_000299155.1 Elephantulus edwardii | reverse complement strand
GGTGGTTATGATTTCTTTAGGTTAAATTCCCAATAGTGGAATTGCTGGGTCAAATAGTATTTCTATTTGCAACTTTTTGAGAAAGCACCAAACGGCCTTCTGTAAGTGGTTGCGTCATTTTACACTCCTACCAACAGTGAATAAGGTTTCCAATTTCTCCACAACCTCACCAGCATTTGATGTTTGCTGTTCTGTTAAATTTTGCAATTCTTACTGTGATACTTTTACTTTTGCTATGATATCTCATAGGTGTTTTGATTGAATTTTTTATATTGAACTTGTACCTTGCCAAGTTACTAAATTTTTCTATTAGTACCAGTAATTTTCTTGTTGAGTCATTGGGATTTTCTAGATATGGGATCATATCATTCTTTGGGCATGATGTCAGGAGGGGTTAGTCCTTGGGGGGGAAAAGACATCATGTTGGGAAAGGTAGAGGGTCAGTGAGAGAAAGGAAGATCCCCAACAACATGGATTGACACAGTGACTAGAGTAGACTTGAACATGGTGGAAATACAAAAGCGTTCCATTCTTTTGTTCATAAACTCACTTTGAGTTGTTTTCAGTGCAACAACAACCTGCCAATTTGAATGTCTTTATTTCCTTCTCTTGCCTTATTGCTCTGGCTAAAATTTCTTATACAATATTGAATAGAAGTGGTGATCATGAACATCAGTTAAAATAATGATAGTTGAGGAAGTGGAGTAAATTTTAAAAAGGCACCCGCAAATGAGGAGCTTAACTAGAAAAATGGATATTTTTTTTTCTTTTTTAATAGTGAAGATGACTGATGGGATGTATCCTATCATTGATCAGCTGTCAGTGATCAACTGCGAATGGAATGACAAGCAGTGGAACCTAAGAATGAAATCACTTCAAAATTCAGGAGGGTGATTTTCCCTCTCCCTTGAGCCTCTCATTGTTTGTGTGTGTCCACTTGCTAACCAATGGGGATAAGCATAAATATGATCTAGTCCTTGCTCTCAAGGGCTCACAGTTTAGTAACTATATATGAAATGAGTAAATTTCAAAGCTGTCTTTTTCAGAGGCCACTGAGGAGCTAAAAACAAAATTCATATGTTCTCCATGTCCTTCTAGTCTGCCTCTAGAAAGAGAAAGTGGAGAGAGGAAGAGGAGACACTGAGATGTGATGCCCTTCTTCCTTGTCATCTTCTAGTCCTACGTAGTTGTCAGCAAATCCACAAGCAGAAATAAAGCTAGTGCTTCTCCCACTGATAGAGATCAAGTCCAGCCTTACGGTGAAAGACCTTTAGCTACTCTTTCTTCCCTTCTCCTCCTGTGCATTAGTTAGTTAGTGCTGCATAGCAAAATACACCAAGGCTTTAAAATTAGCTTAAAACATACTAGTTTAGTTGCTTAAATAGCAATAAAATAAACAATATCTCAGAATATCTGTGGATCAGGAATTCAAAAGCAGCTTAGCTAAATGGTTCTGGTTCAGAAGCATCAGCAGTTTCAATAAAAATGTCTGTCAATCCTGTAGTCATCTGAAGGCTTCAGATGGAGCTAAAGGATCCTATTCCAAGATGGTTCACTTACACAGGGGGCAGGTAGCTGCTGGATATTGGCAGGCAGCCTCTGGTTCTCACCAAGTAAACCTTTTCATAGGACTGCATAAGCCTTTTCAGGATATTGTTCTTGTTGTTATGATGTGCCATTGAGTCGCTTGCAACTCATAGCGACCCTGTGTACAAGAGCCCTAAACCTTATTCTATCCTGTGCCAGCCTCACTGTCTCTGGCACACCTATTCCCATTACCCCAGTCACTGAATCAATCTACCTCATCTAGGGTCTTCCTCTCTTGCGCCGTCCCTCCACCCTCCCAAACATGATGTCCCTCTCCAAGGACTGGTCCCTGCTTGCAACATTTACAAAGTATGTCAGGTGAAGCTTCAGAATCCTTGCCTCCAAGGAGTTTTCATCCTCTCCAGGGCAAACCTGTTTGTTTGCCTAGCAGTCCATGGCATATTCAACACTGTTCTCTCCAGTACCACAGCTCAAAGACATCAGTTTTCTATCACCCATAGTCATTGTCCAGCTCTTTGACTCACAGCACAAAATTGTGTAAACTATGGCCTAGATCATGCGTGCCTTAGTCTCCAGCCTGACATCATTATTCTTTAGTACTCTAGAAAGGTCCTTGACAGCTGACTTTCTCAAAGTAGTTCGTCTCTTGATTTCCTGGCTGGTACCAAGAGTGTTGATTGTGGAGCCAAGAAAAATAAAACTGTTAATAATCTCAATCACTTCACCATCCATTATGATGCTGCCAATTTGCCCAGTGGTGAGAATATGGTAGCTGAATTCCCCCAGAGAAAGTGATTTAAAAAGGCAACCTGAGCAAAGTGGAGAGGTCAGTGAAACAGAAGAAGAACCTGAGAAGATGGATTGGAATAGTGGTGGCAACAATGGGCTGGAGCATGGTATAGACTATAATGGCACAAGATAGGTTGAGGGTTCAATATGTTGTTCATACAATAGCTAGACTCTATGGCACCTAATGAATGAGTCACAGAGTATAAACCCAAAGATCTGAGTTGCTGTCAAAACATCAACATATGCTTTTTGGCTCTTCCAAGCTTACGTATGATTAAAGTGAATCCATTTAAAGAGTCCAGGAAACAGTAAACATCTAATTTCAACGAGTTTGTTTATACATCCATTTCCTCAAGGAGACAAAGGATCATCCTCTCACCTCAGGCTAACTATTGTTTGGCTTTAAATCAATCCTGAATTAGTAGAGATGTTCTATTTGAGCAACTAATAGTGTTTTTTTTGTTGAAGGGGAAGAGGTATAATTTATTGTTTTATAATGTGACATTGATAACTAGCACATAAGAGAAGTCTACACCTTTTTCTAATTAATAAAGTTATCCAGAAAACATATTAACAACAACAAAAAGGCAAGGGAGAGATACGATGTTCATGACCTACACTCAAAAGTCATATTCCATCATTTTCAAATGCATATCAATCAGCCTCGAGGATATAAATACCAGGAGATAAGAATCATTGAGAGTCATCCTGGATACTGGACACTACATCTTCATAATCTACAAAGCAATGGAATCTGGAGTTTTTCAGACAGCATCTGTTTCCTTCATGTCTTCATTACATCGTTCACTTAGAAGTTGTCTTTGCATTAACTTAACTCATTGGCATCAGGGTTGAACCAACTCATAGCTGACCAACAGCTTTTCTGAGCCTGTGCATTGCACTGGAGAAGATAGCCTATTGGCTGTAGAGCAGCTGGTGGATTCGAACTACCTGGTTTGGGCTGGCAGTGCAACTTATTGACCAATAGGCCATCAGAGTCCCTTTACCATTGTATAGGACCTAATATAAGATCTGACTTCTTTTCCGATCTCCTTGTTAAAGCTGGATAAATTATGTTTACTGCATTGAAGCCGATGAAGGAGAGAATAGTTTAAAAGTAATATATTTTAGGGCATTATGATTATCATAAGAGTCTGGAATGAGGGTTGC
>NW_006399782.1:918222-923319 GCF_000299155.1 Elephantulus edwardii | reverse complement strand
ACCAGTGAAGGAGTTTTTCTTTTGCTTTTCAAGGAGAGGAGCCAACTGGGGGTGGGGGTGGGGGTGGGAGTGGGGCGGGGAGAAAAGTGCAACAATGAATGAATGGAATTCCAAAATGTCTGTAGATGTTCATTGAAATTAATAATTTTTAAAAAAACCCAATAACATATGTTTGTAAATGGAAGTTACCTCTTAAAAAGTTACTGGCTAGTTAAGCTGTTCATACAACTTTCTAGCACTACATTAACAGTCTTTTAATTACCTGAAAAGGCATAGAAGTCAATGAAACTTGAGGAAAGGCCATTCTTCTATTGGAAATCCAACCTAAATGATAACTATTTCTCAATTCCAAACCTACCTTTCCCAGCCATCCTCTACTCAAATAATCTTTAGCTGTTTATCAGTGTTTGTCCTTTTTAGAACCCCAGCCTATCCTTGGTAAAGGTATCCAGGCACTGCTAACCTCGGTTGTTGTTGTTGTTGTTGTTAAATGCCATAAGGTCAAGTATGGCTCGTAGTGACCCATGAACAACTGATCTGACCCGCGTCCTATCCTGTGCTATCTATCCTCCCACTCTCTGACACACTCAAGCCCATTGCTGCAGTCACTGTGTCAACATCCCTCCACCTTCCCAAGCATGATGTCCTCAAAGGAATGACCTTTCCTAGAAACATGTCCAAAATATGTGAACTGAAGCTTCATCAGCTTTGTCTACTGAATCTTTTCTTCTCATTCCAGTAGAATGACAATGTATTGCCTGTGCTAGAGAAATCACTAAAATTAAAAGATTTGTTTTTGTCAGAAAAAGCTTATGCTAGCTTAGGCTATGAGAAGAAAAGCAGAATGTTGAGAATGATGAAAGTGATCAAACTTGACCTGATCAGATCACCACTAAAGCTTGGAAGCACTTGCTATCTGCACACTTTAAAAGGGATCTAGATAAACCAGCATCCAGAACAATGAGAATAACTAGAGCAATCATGGATATGAAACCTTATCCCAAGAGAAAGTTTTCTAGAAGCCAGGGCCATTTCATTAAGAAAAGAGTGGGCTCTTGGGAACTTGATTTCCATCTTCAAACCGGCTTCTTCTGTGTGCTGTTAAAACTGTCCAAAATTCTAAAGCATTGGGGAGTTTTGCATCACACAGAGGATGAATGAGTCCAGTAAAACGTTCTTTTCAAAAGGCAAGTGTAAAACCAGGACAGAAGGGTAAACTAGGATAATGTTATTCTTGAAACTTTAGTCACTGACATTGATAATATATATACATCAGAAACTCATTCTAATCAATCTAAGTGATATCAAGATTGACGGTGGTGGTATAAAGAATTAAGTGTTACACTGAAAGATTGGAGGTACAGACCTACCAGCTGCTCTGCTCCCGTAAAGAAGCTCTGTAAGGCACTCTGTAAGAAACTCTGTTGTATCCTGTCTCCAGTCTCCATGCCTTCTCAGTCCATCTGTACAGATCATTTGGGAGGCTAGACTTTATGAGGAGGAGGAGGAATGTGGTTTCAGGATTGGAGGAAGACGCAGAAACTGAAGAGAACCTGAAGCATTTGCTGCAGAAGGTTAAGGACTGCAGTCTTCAGTATGGACTAAACCTCAACAACAAGAAGACAAAGATTCTTATCACTGGACCAATTGACAGCACCATGATAGATGGAGAAGAGATTAAGATTGTTAACAATTTCAGCTTGCCTGACTCCACAATCAATGCTCTTGGCACCAGTAGTTAAGAAGTCAAAAGATGACTTGCTCTGGGGAAAGCTTCTGTCAGGGACCTCTCAAAAGTGCTGAAAAGCAATAATGTCAGTATAGAGACTAAGGTACACCTGATTCAGGCCTTGATCTTCACAATTACTAGCTATACATCAGAGAACTGGACAATGACTAGACTTGCCAGAAGAAATTATGCCTTTGAGTTAATGGTTCTGGAAAAGAGTATAGAACATGGACTGCCAAGAGAGAAAACAGGTTTATTCTAGAGAGGGTGAAACCAGGCTGCTCCTTAGAGGCAAAGATTTTGAAGCTCCATCTCACATACTTTAAGCCAGGAGGGACAAGTTTCTGGAGAATAACATCATGCTTGGGAGGATGGAGGGACAGCACACGAGAGGAAAATCCTGCATCAGTTGGATTGACACAGTAAATGGGGTAATGGAGGTAAGTGTGATAGAGACCATGAGACTAGCTCAGGATAGAGCAGAGTTTACAGCTATTGAACACAGAGCTGCTATGAGTCATAGGCACCTTGATGGCAAATAACAACAACAACAGCGGGTATGAGTCAGAGATGATGAGAAATGGCACAGGATCAGAGAGGGTCCAGAACTGTTGTTCATAGGGTTGCTATTCAACTCCACAGCACCTAACAAGAACAGCACCATAGGGTATGAGTCAAACTGACTCAATGACAATGTTTTTGTTTTGTTTTTCAGAGGAGGACACTGAGGAAGAGAGAAATAAATAACCTACCCCAGGACACCACAGCTAAATGGTAGTGAACTAGTATTGCATTGTTTTCTCCATTAGACTACATTACTTTGTCTCTACTTAGTTGGTTTCTTGGAAAAGAAAAAAATGACTGTTTGTGTGTGAGAGAGAGAGAGAAAAAAAAGGAAGAAGTGCTGAGAGATATTTCAGATAAAGAGTAATAGGTTAGTCTGTTATATATTTGCTGTAGAAAAATATCTAGCTGCTTTTAACATGGAGACAGTTTTGATGGAAACAGCAATGTTGCCTCTGACTACATAGCAGTAGTTATAGTATAACAAAAAATGTGAAGCATGTATCTTTAAAACATCTTGCCATTTTCTTCTCTCTGGCCTTTAACCTGACAATTATCCTTGAGTGAGAGAGATATTTTATAGATGCACAGGACATGCGACCTCAAGGACCTTTATTTCCAAACCCTCATTTGACAGACAGTAAACTGTAGGAGGCCTTCCAGATAGCATCACACAAAATATCAGAGTTTTTAACTTTTTTCCTCTGTGTTCTATAGCACCTTTTTTTTCCTCTGAGAGAGAAAAAGAGGGAGCAAATAGTAATCTTTTCCAAAGATTTCTAAGTTTAAACAAATTTGCCTGCCTACTTTTGAAAAACTTGTGGTATTGACAGAATACAGGATCCCATATTGAAATCTTTAGGATTGTACTCAAATCTCTTTACATGAGACAACCCCTTCACCCTGTCCCCTGCCAAGAGGATTACCATTGTCTTTTCAAAGAAGGGTCTGGTAGGGCCCCTCAGCCAGATTATCCTTTTATAGGCTGAGAACACAAACTTGGAGACTTAATTGGAATTTGGAGAAACGCTATTAGAGTTTTAAGGAATCATTTGTGTTCCATTTCTGAGACGCAGCTTGGAAAATAGAATTCAGATAAGCAGAAGAAGCCAAGAGTCTTCATAATTGGACGTGGATTGAGTCCAGTGACCAGTCTCCATTAGGACAGAAAAATGCCAGAGCCTTCCAAAAGCTTTCTGTGCCAGTCTTTCATTTTGGGGAAGTGACATTAACTACAGCTGTAATTTTCCTGTTTCTTGCATTGTATAACTCTATATTCCCTTGTTACTTTCTTTTATTTCAAGCTTACAAGATCAGTAAAGACAAAGATCCATTTACATCTTACCTTTTATATAAATTTCCCTTATATTAGATTAACTTCTCTCAAGAGATAGTTTTATTAATGGAGATTAAGTATTTATAATAATTAAAACATTCTCTACTTTTCATAAATTAATTGGGCTACAGTTGAAACATTTCCCAACATACTTTTTAAGAATGTTGCAGAAATTCCCCAAGTTGGCTATCATATCAAATGGCAAATTGCTTTGTGAGTCAGCAAAACCAAGTTAAAAAGAGATGGGGGGGAACAATATCATGACGACAGAATCAATAAAAAAAAAGAGTGGAAAGAGCATCATCAATTGCAATTGAAGCTAAAGAAATAGAGGCTCAAGGTTCCATTAAAGATGGCGTGCAACTAGACATGTTGTTGGAGGAGCTAAAAACAAGAAATAATTAAATATTTGTACATGGAGAATTTAGATAACTCAGATCCTACTCACTCAGGGAGGTGACTACCTCTCTCTTTTAAAAGATAAGATTTTTTTTTCTTTTAAGAACAAACCAGAAAGAAAGGGGGGCTTATGTTTGGGGACACCAAACACAGGGATTTGGGGTGAGTTATGGTACTAAAGACAGGAAAGAAAGGGCAAATCTAGGCAGTGAATACAATGATTCTGTGCCACACCAGCCTCCTTCTTCTAAATCTATGAGCCACGGCTAACTTGACTCACTGCCTTCAAGTGCAGTGACTCCCCATCTAGTGTCTAGAGATGTGCATTTTTAAAGAAGTTGACTCCTCCAGTTCATTCTCCCAAGGGAGCTGCTGGTAGATCTGAACTGCTGTAGCTGTGCAATCTATGAGTTCTGGGCACAACTACATACAGACCTCATCACCAGCAATGCTCCCTATAGACAAGCAGATATCCTCACTATAGGAGAAAGGAGAAACAGAATCTTTTTCAGGAGAGACTATATTGCTTGCAGCTTATAGAGGATCAATATAGTAGATATTTAGAGGAGTGGAGGTAGAGAGTACAGCACAAGAAGTCATGCTTAAAACCTAAGTGCCCATCAACAAACGAATGGATAGAGAAGCTGTGGTATATTCACACAATGGAAGACTATGCTGCATTGAAAAACAAGGAATTCATGCAATATTATTCAAAATGGATGACTCTAGAGGACATTATGCTGAAGGAGGTATCTCAGTCATAAAAGGATAAATATTGCATGATGTCACTGTTGTAAAACAGGACTGACATCGGAGTTGGGGGGAGACTGAGAAAGATGGGTTAAATAATTGAAACAGGTGAGGGAGACAGCTGTTTAAAAGGGATATGTGATTAGGTACTTTTGTCATGACAGGAGTCCAGAGCGAAGGCTGCATAGTGGAGTGGACCTGGGCAGAGGGATTGTAAAACAATGAAAGAATTTTTCTTTTATGTTTTCAAGAGGGCGGTGTACTGGGGAGGAGGGTTGAGAAGGGAGAAAAGTGCAACAATGAATGAATGGAAATCCAA
>NW_006399782.1:904548-909822 GCF_000299155.1 Elephantulus edwardii | reverse complement strand
TCTCTCAGGGAGGAGTGACAGGGAATGGCAAAGGACGCATGGACAAAGGAGAGTAATCAGAACTGGCTTTGATGGGGACTACGGCAACATGACAATGGAAGCTGATCCTCAAGGAATGCTGCTTTATTGGAAGTATTTTTGTGAACTTATTTTTCTTTCTTAGTTATATTTGTTTGATTATGTACAAAGGATTAAGAGACAAGGAAAAATGAATCCTGAAGAAAAGAAATTATGCTCATCTTGATGATCTCAAAATTATCATTTAAACTAAAGAGGGGGAAATGAGGGAAGCTGAATATCAAATTTACTAATAGTAGACCAAATACTATATCAGGAAATGAGGGAGGCTTAATACAAGCTGAAGGTCACCTTGTGGCACTAAGGTGTTCCCTAAGAGTCAACATTCTTCTTAGTTTGTATCAACTGAATCCCTCTCTCCTGAGATTAGCATAAAGAGGAACTTGGCCTTTTCTGTAAAAGACTTCACTCTTATCCTTTGTTTTTGTTTTGTACTTCCTTATGATTTTACTTTGTTTACCTTCCTTATGATTCTAAATAAATACTCAGAGAAGCATGGCTTGGGGCCTTCAGTCATGGGAACTGTTGGCCCCCTGTTTTCACACTCTCTGTTCTATATATTAAAAAAAACAAAAACCAAAAACAAAAAAACAAGGCCTAAAATGCGACAGAACCTTTGGAAGATAGTTTAAAAGGAAAGAAAGGGGAAAAAGGAAGAAAGAAAATTCTCGAAGAGGGGAGAAAAGAAGGAAGAAAAAGATAGGGCCAAACAATGAGAGAAAAATATGAGAAAATGAGAGGTATAGCTTGCAAAGGTTATAAAATACTAGATATTGTAAAAGAAATATGTAAACTATGAAGAAGAAGTAAACAAGTAACTAATACACTAACTTTATCAAGAATTGAAAGACAGTAACTGAATCTAAATATCAGTAGAGGCCTACTGAGGATCTTTAAAAAAAAGGATTTTTTTAAAAAGACCCACATCCAACTACACCATTGGGATATTTAAGAACATTAAAGATGGGGGGGGGGAACAGACCCTATCTTATTGCCATCCAACTCATAGTTGATCCTCTAGTGAGTTTTCAGAGGTATAAATTACAATGGGCAAAAATTGCTAATCTTTCTCCTGAGGACCACTTGGTATAGGAAAAGCAGATCCTAAATACTTCTGTTGTTATTGTTAGGTGCCATCAGGTCAGCTCATAGTGACACTATATACAAAACTTGCCTAGTCCAGTACCATCCACACAATCTCTGCTGCGCTTAAGCCCTTTGTTGCAGTCACTGTGCCAATCCGTCTCTTTAAGAGTCTTCAACTCCTCCGACCGTCCACTTTTCCAAGCATCTGATCCTTTTCTCCCCCCTGACAACATGCCCAAAGTAGATATGGCAAAGTGTCACTGCCCTTCCCTTTAAGGAGCACCTTGGCTTCTTCCAAAACAGATTTGATTGTTCTTTTGGCAATCTATGGTGTATTGAAAACCCTTCATCAACATCACAAGTCAAAAGCATCAGTTCTTTCTTCAATCTTCCATATTCTTTGCCCAACTTTCACAAACATATGAAGCAATTGAAAATACCATGGCTTGAATCAGGCACATTTTGCTCTTTAAACTGACTTCCTTGCTTTTTACAAAGAGTGTTTAGAGTTTTTAAAGAAATACTTTTTAAAAAATTGTTTAGTGTTTGTTTATGGTTAAAAAGCAAAACTACAAACCATTTAGAAACACACATACTTTAAGATAAAATTTGTTCTTCCCCTCTCACTTTTGTCTCCTTTCTGACCTCACTTTTGTCTCCTTTCTGACTCATGCTTTTTAACTGTAGATTTTAATAGGTTGTAATCATTTTTCAAGGAATTACATTTTGTGATTGAGGATTGAGTGAGAACAGTTTAAGAAATTGACTTTTAATTGTTGCCTTGAGCTTTGGTGGAGTCATCTGTAGGGAGTTGTGCCGCTAACCCAAAGGTCATACCTCTGTTAGTTCAAATGTCCTAGCAGCTCCACACGGGGAGTATTAGAAATTTTCTCCCATGAGATTCACCATCTCAGAAAACCCAGTGAAGGGTCAGTTATGAGCATTATTAACAGCATTATCTCCTTTTACCATGAGGCCAGAAAAATGAGATGGTGCCTAGTTATGATTATTGAACAGTTTGATCAAGTATTCTATAGAAAAATCCTGATATAAAGGGGGAAAATGTAAAACAGAATTTCAAATTACCATGGACTCTAGATTAGACGGAGTTCTAGTGGCTTAGTTGTCTGCCAACCCAAACGCGGTTGGTTCAAATCCATCAGCTGCTCTGCAGGAGAAAGATGGACAGTCTCCTCCCATGTGATTTACAGCCTCTGAAAACCTGCTGGAGCGTCAGCTATGAGTGGATTCTGACTCAAGTACGTACCAGCATAACTAGACTTAATGGAGCCATGAAAATATCCCCTGAAATCTCCTTAAATCAGGACAATAAAATTAAAAAATACCTCCCTGCCATCAAGTTGCTCCTACTCAAAGCAACTCTTCTATAGGTTTCCAACACTGTAAATAACAAAAGGAGGAGAATCGCCTGTTAGCTGATGGTGGCTTGGAGCAATAGTTTCTCTTAATTAGTAAAAACAAAAAAAAATGCACATGAGAGCCTCAGTTACTGAAGGAAGAAGTCCAAGATGTTCTGATGGCATAGGCAAAATATCTATAGATTTCTCTGAGTGACATTGACATCGGAACAATGTAAATAAAATCTTCTAAACCATGAATGGAAACGTTTTTCTATTTATTTAAGTGTTCAAAAATCTCATTCAACATTGTTTTGTGATTTTCAGTGTATAAATCTGTCCTGGGTTGAAAAAAGAAATAAAATGCACAATTGTTATTAGTTGTTGTTGTTGTTGTCAGGTGCTGTCGTGTATGATTCATAGTGACCCTATGAATGAATGACAGACCTGAACCCTGTTGTATCCTGTGCCATTCTTACCATCTCTGACCACTTGAATCTATTGCTGTAATCGTTGTCTATCCACCTGGTTGAGAGTCTACCTCTCTTTTGTCATACTTCTACCCTTTGAAGAATGATGTTTCTTTCCAAGGAATAGCCTCTTCTTGCAACATGTCCGAAGAATGTGAGATTTATCATCTTTGCCTCCAAAGAGTACTCTGGGTGCACTTTCCCCAAGACATATCTGTTTGTTCTTTTGGCAGTCTGTGGGATATTCCGTCCTCTCCTCCAACACCACACTTCTTCAAAGACATCTATTCTTCTTCTATCATGCTTAGTTCTTATCTAGCTCTCAGATGTACAGCAAGTGACTGAAAAGATCATGGTTTGACTCAAGCACAACTCAGTCCACTAATTAACATCATAATTGCTCCTTAATAATTTGGAGAAGTCATTAATTTTCATACTTTCCCCTCACAATATGCCTCCTGGTCTCCTTACTGCTAGTACCAGTAGTATTTATTGTGGATCCAAGTAAGATGAAGTCATTGATAGCTTCAGTCTTTTCTTCATCTATCATGATGTTGCCTACCTGTTCAGTGGTGAGATTTTTTGTCTTCTTGATGTTGAGATTAATCCATATTGAAGGCTGCAGTGTTTACTTGACTTCTGCAGCATGTGCTTTAAGTCCTTCTTACCTTCTGCAAGCAAGGTTATGTCATCTGCATACCGAAGGTTATTGATAAGTCTTCCTCCAATCGTGATGCCACATTCTTCTTTATGATTCAGTAATTCCAGTAGTTTCTTGAATAATTTACTCAGCATATATTAAATAGGTATGGAGAAGGTAGACAACCCTGATGCACACCTTTCTTAATGGATAGCCATGCAGTGTTCCCTTGCTTTGTTCTGTGCGTGTTTATTAGTAAAAGGAACAATTCTGACTCATGGGGGGCGTTCAGCAGATTTCCAAAAGCATCAGTGTTGTTGTGTACTGTTAAGGAGGAACGGAGCCATAGCTGACCCTCCACTGAGTTTCCAGCGTGCTTAAAAGAGTGTAATGTTCAAAGCTGTCCTCCCCCCTTTTACTGATTACAATAAACTGTTGTTGCTTTTAGGGACCCCTTGTGGCTTGTTGGTAAGGAATTGTGCTGCCAACCCAAAGGTCCACAGTTTAAATGTACCAGTGGCTCCACAGGACAAATATGGGTCATTTCATCCTCTATAATTTGTTGTTGTTGTTGTTATTATTGCATACACATTTTGTTTTATAGCATTATTGTTGCTTTTATGTGCCAGCAGGCTTTCAGAAGCAGTTAATCACACAGGAGGAGATCACCCATCTTTCTCCTGCAGGTGGATTACAACTGTGGTGGATTCATACCTTTGAGTTGGCAGCACAATTCCTTACCAGTAAGTGACCAGACCTCCCTAAAAGCAACACTAGTTTATTGTAACTAATAAAAGCGGGGGGGAAGGTCTGCTTTGAACATTTTTTCAAGCACTATCCCTAGATAGTAGGGAAACCCTTAGACTCAATATGAGATATTGGAGAAGAACCTTTGAGAGCAGTGAATTTGTGTTAATGAGGGAGAAAACTCTGAAAGAGCAAGTGGGAATAGCTGCATAACTAAAAAATATGTAGTAGATGCTGGAATTGTTGTATTGGTATATGTTTTGCTGTGTATATTTTCATCAATAGCAAAATAAAGAAAACTTAAGTCAATGGCTCTATTTAAGAGAGACTGAATATATAAACGCAAAGTGAATAGCCTATAAACAGGAGAAACGATGCACGCCTTTGCAGCAAGTGGCTTACAATGACAAAGAACTTTTCAATGACTCTGACATCTCTAATTAGCACCATTGCTTCCAACTCAGAGAACCCATCAGAGAAAGTCAACTGTATTCCCCAAACCAAATATATAAAATAAAAACTAAATGCATTGCTGTTGCCTCAATGGTGCCAACTTGATGTGGCCCAGTAACAGAGAGTGAACTGCCCTATAGACTTTCCAAGGCCATAATCTTTCCAGAAGCTGCTATCACATCACTATCTCCACCAACCTCTCAATTGCTGAGTGATTTAAACGCAGTGCCACCAGTGCTAGTCATATAGGATGTCCTCATTATCCTGCTTTTAGCTTTTCATGCCAGCAAAACCTCCACCACAGCCATGTCCATCTTTGAATCAGCCAAACACAATTGATGGTGATTCCTGTAGGGAGCTCTGAATAAATAGTCTTTCTCTTTGCATCATCTGAAATATAGAAAGAAGAAAAAACCAAAACCAGCACGGGGGTTTTTTTTGT
>NW_006399782.1:896196-904448 GCF_000299155.1 Elephantulus edwardii | reverse complement strand
GATCTGACTGGTACAGGAGGAGATGGCCCCTCCTTCCCTGGCAGAGCATCTGGTGGATTCGAACCGTGCACCTCTGGGATTGTAGTTGGAGCTTCTTGCCACTAGGCCACCAGAGCTCCCTCTTTGCATCATTTATTTCCAAATGATGAAAATAAGTTCCTAAATGGAGTTAAAATATGTTTGAATAGCTATTTAGTCTGCTAGTGTAATGAAAGTCTCATTTATTAATTCATCTAATATTTATTATATGTAACATGAGCCATGTGGAATATGGTGGCTTACTGGTAAGGAATCATGCTGCCAACTCAAAGGTCTGAATCCACCACAGTTCTAATGCACTTGCAGGAGAAAGATGGATGCAATATGTAAAATAAGTTACATTTCTCTTAATTCAAGATCAACTCATTGCCACTGAGTTGGAGCCAACTCATAGTTAGGTGTAAAGAGATTGTCCATCTTTCTCCCAAGATGGATTTGAATCACAAGAGAGTCATCACCTCTGAGGTAGTAGCAGAACTCTCTACGGACTACACCACCAGTTGTTGTTCTGTACTGTCTAGCCAACTCATACCTGATTCTCCAACAGGTTTTCAGAGATAATTAATCACATGAGAGGAGATTATCCATCCTCCTGCAGAGCAGCTGGTGGGTTCAAACCATGTGCCTTTGTGTTGGCCACGCTTCCTTACAGCTAAAACACCAGAATTCCCTGCATTTCTCTGAGATAAATTTTTCTCAGAAGCAAATCATATCGCTAAAGGCTTGAGACTTGGAATTAAAATCCTGAGTCTTTGCTTATGGTCTATAGCAGGCAAAGAATTCCATGAAGCTGCTTCTTCTTTTTTTTTTTTAATAAAATGTCATAATCTTTATTTTGCATATTTTAATTTCAAAATAAAATAAACAAATAAAACTCACAATACATGACATTCAACCTCATTCTTGAGGAAAAGAATGAGGCCAGAGGCCTCATTCAACAATAGGTATCAGCAGATGGAGCCAGGTGGGATAGGGCAACTCACAGGTGCTGGGGGAGCCACAGGGATGCTGTACGGGTAGGGTGGGGAGGTGTGGGGGTGTTACAGTAGGAACTTTTCATGGATTTCTTCCATGCAAGATGCATCCTCATCACCCTCAAGTGGGGGCGGGGATCTCATCAGGAACAGTAGCATCAGGCTCCTCAGCTGTCACCCTATCTTCATCAATGCCTAAGCCTAGCTTGATCATGCGGTAGATGCAGTTGGAGTCAGTCTGAGAATCCTCAAGGGATTTCATCAGAACCAGATGAAAACAGCACCGTTTCAAACAGCAGCAGCACCAGGTACTTAGCAGCTTTGTCATGAATGTCTGCTTGAGTGTCTCAACAGTTGGATGATCGGGGTTGATCTCCAGGTGCTTTTTGGCTCTCATGTAACTCATTGTAGAATTGTTCTGAAATGCCTGTGCTTTCATGATCCGCTTGATATTGGTTGTCCAGCCATATGTGCTGGTCACAATGCAGCAGAGTGAAGATACAAGTCCATTGGAGATTGTCACCTTCTCAGCTTTCTTGTCCAAAATGTCCTTCATGAGCTTACAGAGGTTCTCCACATTGGCCTTACTCTCCTCCATTTTCTTTTACTCCTCTTCATCCTCAGGTAGTTCTAGGCCCTCCTTGGTGACAGAAACCAGGCTTTTCCCATCAAACTCCTAGAGCTGTTGCACACAGTACTCATCAATAGGTTCAGTCATATACACAACCTCAAAGCCCCACTTGCACATTCATTTCACAAAAGCAGAGTTGGCCACCTGCTCTTTGCTCTCACCAGTGATGTAATAAATGGATTTCAGGGTCACCTTCATGTGAGACGCATATTCTGAGAGAGAAGTCATCTCATCTCCAGACTGGAAATTGTATTAGCAAAGCAGCTCAGAAAGGCCACACCCTTTATTAGAGTCCTCATGGATTCCAAGAATCGGGTTTTTAGAGAATGCCTCACAGAATTTCTTGTAGTTCTTCTTGTCTTCTGCAAACTCAGAGAAGAGTTCAAGGCACTTCTTGACGATGCTTTTGTGAATGACCTTCGAGATTTTACTCTGTTGCAACATTTCTCAAGGAATGTTGAGGGACAGATCCTCAGAGTCAACTACACCGCGGATGAAGTTCAAATACAAATTCATCACAGCTGCCTATGATGAACAAACAGTGGACATACAGTTTAATGTTCTTCTTCTTGTTGTTCTCAAAGAGATCAAAGGGAGCCCAGTGAGGGATAAAGAGCAATGCCCTGAATTCCAGCTGACCTCCTACTGAGAAGTGCTTGACTGCCAAGTGGATTTCCCAGTCATTAGTGAGGCTCTTGTAGAACTCTCCATTGTTCTCCTGTATGATATCATTAGGATTTCTGGTCCAAACTGACTTAGTCTTGTTCCGTTACTCTCGATCATTGTATTTTTTTCTTCATTTGTTGGGTTTTCTTTTTCTTGTCCTTGCTACTGTCATCCTCCTTATCTAAACCCACATCTTCAATTATGAGTTTCTCTTCATCATCGTTGTCTACTTCTTCCTTACCTTTGTCTTCTTCTGCCTCTGATTTCCTTCTCTCACTCTTTCCCCAAATAAAGGATGATGGGGTAGCCTATGAACTGTGAGTGCTTCTTCACTGCTTCTTTGACTCATCTCTCCCCTAAATACTCTGGTCTTCTTTAAGGTGCAAAATCACTTCAGTGCCCTGATCAATGGGCTCACCATGATGAGCACTAACTGAAAGAGGCCCCAGTTGAAGACTCATCGGCATCATCATTGTGTTTTATGATCACTACCACTTTCTCTGCCACCAAATAGACTGAATAAAAGCCAACACCAAATTGACCGATCATTGAGATGTCTGCACCAGCCTGCAGAGGCACCGTAAAGGCTTTGGTACCAGACTTGTTAATTGTTCTCAAATTATTTATGAGATCAGCCTTGGTCATGCCAATGCCTGTGTCCACAACAGTAAAACTATGTTCCTGGGGGATTGGGAAGATGTAAAATTTCAGCTCTTTACCACTGCTCAACTTGGAAGAAGAGTCTAGTCTGTCAGGCTCTCATAGCAAATCTTGTCTAATGCACTAGAAGCATTAGAAATCAAATCTCCAAGGAAAATTTCCTTGTTGGAATAGAAGGTATTGATGATAAGAGGCATGTTAAGCAATCTCTGCCTCCTCTCTATGGTGCACTTCCTCGGGGAACTTGATGAAAAGGGTTGCAAGTACCAGAGGTGAGGATAAGGTCTAGGATGGGCTGTGCAAGGTTCTCCAGCTGCATGGGGTTGACTTAAGAGATTTCTTCTAGTTTCTTGGTTTATGTGCAAAGAAGGCTTCGGAATTTAATTTAATAGAAGAAAAATAATTACTAGTAATGATCAAGCAGACTTATTTTTTAAAATCTCAATACAGATTTTGTGACTCTCTGCTTAGAACCATTGTAAAAAGAACATACACACTTTATATGTATAATTTTGACATAATAAATCTGTCCAAAGACTAGCTTTCTCTCATGCCTTCTTTCCTTGTCACTGTTCTCTCTTTTCACTCCCTCTGCCCCCCCTCTCAATTAAGTTTAATTTACTAATACAAACCACAAAGTTTCACATTAATAAAGTTGGCAAACCAAGCATCTGAATGTATTTTTCTCGAGGGAGTGATATTCTGGTAAGTTTTACTGAAGATGACATTTTCATTAGCACTGCTAATGAACTATGCTTACTCCTTTGGGGAGCTATGATTTATTAAAAGAATTAAAAGTTTGAAAACACATTTTCAATGAGAAATGAGAATTACACTCATTCATTTTGGAAATGACCAGGAGACTTGCAAGAGAAAACTTAGCGAGTATTCCCTAAAGCCGTGGTGGCTTTTAAACACTGCATAATTCTGGGTGTTGCCATCAGGAAAGCATTGCACCGTTACTCATTAGAAGGATAATGTCATTATAATGCCACTATAATAGCTTTATTTTGAAGCATAAACCAGTTAAATGAAGCACCAGACACAAAAAGCAAATAGTTTGTTCAGTGCATCATTCTTGTTCTATGGTTTGGTTACTCTACATTGAGCCAGAGAGGAAATGGCTTAATTTGAAGAACCTTGCAAGCAAATGCTGCAAGAGTATACAGTTCTTATAATTGGTCTCTAGGCTTTATGATCTCTGCTCACAAATATGTCTGCTCACATTTAGCTCTCCAAGTTAATTGTGTACAAATCAATAGATAATAAAAACAGAAACATAAAACAGCAGCTACAAAGATCTCCTCGGGACTAGAGTTTTTGAGACTCTTCCTTTGCACTGTGACCTTATACTAGAAACTTGGGTGGGTGAATCTGGTGGTGTTTTGTTTTAGGATACTCAGATAAACTCGAACCAGACTGATCTCACTGAGCCTTGACATATTTATATAGTCTTTTTAAAACTAGGATCTCGGGGAGCTCTGGTGGCTTAGTGGCAAGAAGCTGCACTGCAATCCCAGAGATAGGCAGTTCGAATCCACCAGATGTTCTGCTGGAGAAGGAGGGGCAATCTCCTCTTGTACCAGATCCAGTTTGATAGTACACACATAAAAAATTAATAAAATAAAAAAAATTAACAAACAAACAAAAAACTGGGATCTTTTGAGGGGCACATCAGTTTGTTGGGTGTTAGTAGATATCTCCTCCAAACCTGAACCAGTTATAATGGTCAGCAGAATTGTACTGTGTTTCATTTGGACTCCACTCACCAAATTTCACTGAGCCCTGTAGAAATCTACTCATTGAAAGAAAGCTGTGCAAGTTTGAGCAGAGTATCCTCGCAAGAACTCTTCAGACTGAAAGAGGAGATGGTCTTGAAATTCAGAGCTATAATTTTCTGTATAAGGTAGACAGAGAGGTGATCATATCAGGGGTTCACATTATATAAATAGCAGAGACTTTAGCTAGCCTAGAACTAATGCTAGTAGCAGAAAAAAAAATACATTAATTCTTCTGCCCCAGTGAAACCCCAAATGTGCAAAGAGCTCATACAGAATGCTGTTTCAGCTGATGCTGATAGAGGGTGCCCTTGGTGACTGTGGAAGGACCCTGGGCTCAGTGGCCGTAAAGGAGTCGACCTTTGTGTTTGATCAGTGCATTAAACTAAGCTGTCAATAAAAAAGTTAAGAGTTGTTATGTGAACTTGTTTGGATCAAAAATGCTTTCATTCTTTAATTTGATCCATTTCATTCAAGCAATATTTGTTGTTAGATGCTGTTGAGCCAGCTATGATTCATAGCTGCCTTATGTAGAACAGAACAAAGTGTTGCCTGATCTTGCACCATCTTCTAAGTCTGCTGTACTTAAGCCCATTGTTGCAGTCATTGCATCAATCTACTTTGAGGAGGATCATTCACTCCTTCAGCAGCTCATTCCATTTCTAAGTATGACATTGGTCACCAAGAACTAGCCCCTTCTGATAACATGCCCAATGTGTATGCGCAAAGTTTCACCGTCCTTGCCTCTACGCAGCATACTGGCTGCATTTCCAACAAGACAGATTTGCTAATACTACAGGGCATCCTGTAGTATTATTTAATAAGGAAAATACTGATAATCCAGTTTCAAAATGGGCAAAAGACTTAGAAAGTCTTTTCACAGAAGAAGACATTTGGATGGCCAACAGACACATGAAGAAATGCTCAAAATCACTGCAGTAAAAGAGATGCAAATAAAAATTACAATGAGATACCATCTCACCCCAGTAGCAGTGACAATGTTTAATGGGAATGTTTATGGCAGGCAATAAATGTTGTAGAGGATGTGGAGAACTTGAAACTTCCAGAGTACAACCACTCTGGAAGACAGAATGGCATTTCCTCAAAAAGCTGAACATAGAAATTCCATATGACCCAGTTATTCCACTGTTAGAAATATACCCAAAGGAAAATAGAACTGAGACACAAACAGAGATTTGTGTTCATAGCAGCGTTATTCACAATAGCAAAACCATGGAAACAGTCCAAATGCTCATCAACAAATGGATGGATTGAGAAATTACAATGCATTCACACAATGGAATACTATGTAGTGCAAAGGAGTGATGGTTTTGTAAAACATGATAGAAAGCTTTATACTGAGTGAACTAACTCAGTTTCATAAGGGAAAGTATTATATAAGACCATTATTGTAAAAATAGAAAGATAACTAATAAGATATGTTTCAAAGTCCCAAAGGGGAAAGGGGAGAGAGTTTGGAGAGGGAAGGTGTCTTGGGAGAAGAAAATGGTACATGGGTGAACAGGGCCTTGAACATGTCTCAGGAAGGGTCAGAGGAAGTGAGAATTGCATAGCCTTTGACCACCCTGGAGCAAAAAAGCAATAAAGAGCCCATAGTCCAGTCCAGTGATGCCTTGAGAGCCACACCAACATAATATATTTGTTATTGAATCACTGACTCACACTTGTGGTACTGAGAATGGGATTTATTAGGGAAGTAAATTGGAGAGGGGAGGCAAATATTATTTCAAAATATAAGTCCAGGTTTAGTCCAACAGTCCCAAGGCACGATTATTTAATTAGTGAAAGTCCTGGTTCATTTCAACAACACAGATTCAGGAAGCCTCTGGCTTTATCAATCATTCAGAAAGGTTTGCCTCAGAGCAGTTGTTAAGTCAGCTTTTCTTTCATGCTTCCGGCAAGAAAAACAAAACCTGTAACTGTGGTCAACACAAATGCAATAAGCCTCATATCACACCTTGGCACAGCTTCTCCACACCAATGCCACCATCTCTCCATCACCATCACCAGGGTCTTGCCACCAGGGTCTCATTCTAAACAGGGTCTTGCTCCAATATCCCTCAAGTCTTGCCTCAAGTTCTGCTGCCACAAGTTTTGCTCCTCAGTGTGGGAAGCACTCTTTGTTTCATCCTAGTTCCATAGCAGTTGATGATTTGCAAGACCATGTGTCTGCAGTTGTGGTAGCTGGAGACCAGCAAGGGCTTAACATAATGGCTAACCCCCCTGCCCCAGCTTTAGGTTTGTTTCAAGATGACAGACCTGGTGGTGCCATCGCTTGTGGGCATTGTGGCATCCTGGAGCAGGACAAAACTTTCAAAGCTCAATACTTGATGTCTGAAGGAATTTAAAATTTATAATCACCTCAAATCCACTGTCACCAAGTCAATTCTGATCCACAGGAACTTTCCATCATGTTTCTGAGGCTATACTATAAATCTTACAGAAAGAGACTGCAAATCTTCATAGAAAGAGGTCAAAGAAAATGACAAATTGGTACCAACAGTAGTTTGAATTCTGGATAATTTTTGGTAATATTTTCCTTGATGATTTCCTGCATAGTTTCTGATGAAGAACAATCGGTAGTATATGCTCCAAGAGTTACTGCAGAAAAGATTATCCAATCAAGACACAAGTTGTTGAGTCCAAAAGCTAATGCTAAACCTAGGACTTCCAAATTGACAGCTACTTCAACCTCCATGGAGTCTTTAAAAGGTGCAGGAGATTCAGCAAGTGAACAGAATCTCACCAGGGGAGGAATAAAGATCACTTCACTGAAGGAATCATGTTTTGAAGACAAAAGACACATTGCAAACTTAATCAATGAACTGGCCAGATCGTATGGGAGGAGATTGCCCATCTTTCTCCCACACAGCAGCTGGTGGATTTGAACTTTGGGTTGACATCGCAACTCCTTACAACAAAGACACAAGAGCACATTGTTTTGATAGTAGCAAATAAGGTCCTTGTAAGACATTGGTTAGTTTTACGGTCCCGTTGGATTTACAAAGAAAACCAACACCAGAAAAAAAGGGAAACTCCATTACCTTTAAGAAAAAGAACCAAGGATGCAACATGCCCTTGGAATCCAAGGTCCCTATGCTGAGTCTGTCCTAGATCCAAAAGATAATTGTAATACAGTTATGAGATAATGATAAGCAGCAAATGTGACAAAGAAATGGTAGCAAGAGGTTGGTGTGGGGTAGTAATGGGCTTTCCGGCCCCTGGGCCAAGGTGACTACAGTGGGCATGCGCATGGATTGAGAGGACCAACCACCTTCAGGTAGGAGGTTTCCTGGTGCAATGGGCTTCCTCAGAGCTTAAAGAACATTGCTGTATTTTCTCAAGCAACGTAGAGGCCAGACTGAGGGAGGAGGTCTCTCCTGAGTTGACTACAAGAAGCCCAGCATGACTGAAATGTGCTCATATTTGTTCTGCATTAAAGAAGGGACACATTGCCTGCATGCTGCCTGATGCTGATCCAGA
>NW_006399782.1:882526-893221 GCF_000299155.1 Elephantulus edwardii | reverse complement strand
GGAGAAAGATGCAACAATGAATGAATGGAAATCCAAAGTCTCTGTAAATTTTCATTGAAATTAATAATAAAATAAAATAAAAGGAAGGTTTAGTGTGAAATACAATGTATATTAACTTTATGAATCATGTATATAAACCAACATAAAATAAATTTTAAATGTATTATTATTTAGTGTGAAAGCATTGAAAAATTTCATAAACTATTATTAATATTATTACTACTAAAATGCTGTAGTACAACAATGAATGAATGGAAATCCAAAATCTCTGTAAATCTTCATTAAAATTAACAAAATAAAATTTAAAAAAGAAAAAAGAAATGCTGAGTGAGTTTGGCCCCTTTGATTTTCTGACTCCAGCTCTTTGCACATTTCATTGTAGTACTTTACTTTGTCTTCCCACGCTGCCCTTTGGAATCTTCTGTTCAACTCCTTAATATCTTGATTTCTTCCCTTTGTTTTGGCTTCCTGGCACTCTAGTGCAATTTTCAGTTTCTTCTGATATCCATCTTGGTCTTTTCTTCCTTCTCTGTCTTTGCAATGACCTTTTGCATTCTTCCTGGATAATATTCTTGATATCCTCCCACAGCCAGGGATGTGTCCTATCTCCATACTTTTTAATCTACATGAAGAGCAGATTATCTGGGATGCTGGGCTCTTTGAGTAGAAATGTGGGATCAGGATTGGAGGTAGATTCATCAACAGTCTACATTATGCAGATGACACAACCCTGCTTGCTGAAACTGAGGAGGACTTGAAGTGCTTGCTTCAGAAGGTCAAGGACCACAGCCTTAAATATGGATTCAAGGTCAACATCAAGTAAACAAAGATTCTCACCACTGGATTGATTGCCAGTATCATGATAGATGATGGAGAGATTGAGATTAACGACTTTAGTTTGCGTGGCTCCGCAATCAACACACTTGGCACCAGCAGTCAGGAAATAAAAAGACTTGCACTGGGAAAGTCTGCTATCAGAGACTTCTACAAAGTACTGAAGAGCAACAATGTCAGTCTGGAGACTAAGGTGCACCTGATCCAGGCCATGCTCTTTGCAGTTACTTGTTATGCACTGGAAAGCTAGACAATAACTCGGGATGATAGAAGGAGAGTTGATACCTTTGAGTTGTGGTGCTGGAGAAGAGACTTGAATATATCATAAACTGCTAAGATAACAAACAAGCTCATCCTGGAGAGGATGAGACCAGGCTCCTCCTTGGAGGCAAGGATTCTGAAACTTCGTCTGACATACTTTGGACATATTGCAAGGTGGGACGAGTCCTTGGAGAGAGACATCATGCTTGGGAGGGTGAAAGAACAGCACAGGAGAAGAAGACCCTTGATGAGATGAACTGATTCAGTGACTGGGTTAATGGAGATAGGTGTGTCAGAGACAATAAGATCGGTACAGGATAGAGCAGGTTTTAGGGCTGTTGTGCATAGGGTTGCTATGATTTGTAGGCTACTTGACAGCACATAACAACAACAATACTAAGGAGTCCTCTGATTGCACTTCTTACAAACCAGGTGTGTTTGTTCCTTTGATAATCTGTGCACATAATCAACACATTGTTGTCTGATCTAGTGCTAGAAGCTGAGTCCCCTAGGATAAAAGACATGAATATACACAGTGCTGCAATAATGAACTCGAACATAATAATGTTCATGAAAATGGCACAGGTCTGGGCAATGTTTAGTTGTACATGGGATTGCAATGAGTCAGTCAATGACTAGAAAGCAACTAATAAGAACATTATATAGTATTGTAAAAGGAGCATGGACAATATGGGAGTTGGCCAAGTCTAACTTCTTCAAACTTCATAAAGGGAAACTGTCCCCATCAATAACACCCTGGCCCCCAAGGCTGCTGCTGTGCCTACTTCTACTAATCATTGGATCTGAAACTCAATATTCATTGCAAATCAACTCACAGACTTGACTTTATTCACATTTGTGGAGTTTAAAGAAATAGGTTGTGAGTAGAGGTTAGGGAGGCAAATGATACTACACAGTGTAAGTCCAGGTTTAGTCCAGTAGTATCAAACTAGATTAACAACAAGGCCTAAGTCCTCAATTAGTTCAGACAGCTGCTCAGTCAACAAGTGAAAATCCAAGTTCAGTGTAGCAACACAACAGAGGCAGGAAGCCTCTGGTTTCTTCACTTATTCAGTAAACTGTCTCAAAGCAGTCACAAGTCACCTCTTCTTTCAATTGTCCAGTAATCAGAACCTTTACCCCTGACTCCATCTCTGAGGCTCTGTTAGGCTACACCTCCCTGCAGTCTTTATACAGTCAGGCTAGCTTTCTTTCTCTTATGTTCAACTCACAGCTGTTGATGATGTTGAAGACACTGATCAATGTGTCTGCCATTGAAGCATCTGGAGACCATGCCCCCAGAGAGGACTAAGTCAATGGATATAAAAGCCATTTAAAAAACTCCTAACACTACAAGTATATAGTGTTAAAGTAAAGATGAATGAAACACAATTCTTTAAGTGAAGTTAACACAAACAGATATGTATAGGAACATACTGTGTTGGACACTGTAAGAGAGATTGGAAGTCTTCCAGAAAGGAGTAGGGGGAGGAACAAAAACACATTTCCAAACAAGGAAGAGAAAGATGAAAGATAGGAACGAGCTCTTGTAAGCTAATCACAGCACATTTCCTTCATATTATTATACATTTAGGATTCTAAACTTCTTTTTCCTGGGATGAGAATTCTAAATCCCCCCTGATACAACTCAGAACAACATGACCAGAAGCCATGTTCAGCATCTCACTAGAGTCCTTACTTTGTCTGGAATTTAGCTATACTTTTCCCTTCATTTTTTCTCAAGTTTCTTGAGTCTTTTGACATCTGTCAATCTTACTTCCCTCCCAAACTTCACCAAAATTATTCCTTTTTATAGGCAAGGAATTTTAAGATGAATTTAGGTCTCCCTCCAACATGGCCCTTGGGACACCCAGGAATTCCTAGCATACTTTCCTCCAAGGAAGCACCTCAGCAGCAGGCTGTTTGGGGAGTGAGTTTATCCAGGGAGTATTAGATTCTGGAACCAAACCAAATGCCACATAGATGGCCCTCGAGTCAATGCTGACTCATAGTGACTTTATAGTATAGAGTAGAACTGCTCCGTAGTGTTTCCAGGGCTCTAAATCCATATAAAAGCAAACGGCCACATCTTCTTCTGCTGGGAGGTTAACAACCAGATGCTTCTCCAGTGTACCAGTCGTGCTCTGTAGATTTTAGAAAGACACCCTAATTGAGCAAGGAGCCTGAAAGGGATAAATGAGGAAGAGAAGAAAAGCCCTGAAGTCTTGACATTTTCCTCAGCTAACAGCTGCACTCTGACATTCTCAGGTCCCTCTGGAGACCCATTCCAACATGCATGGGATTATTTATCCCTAAATTCAAATAAGAAAATTTTTGTTATGTGCCATCAGTTTGGAACCAACTCATAGATGACCCTCCAACAGGTTTTCAGATGCTATAAATCAGCACATAGCACAGAAGCTATAAACCATCATTCTTCAGCACAGCAGCTGGTGGATTTGAACCATCTGCCTGTGGGTTGGCAGCACAACTCCTTACCCACTAAGCCACCAAGGCTCCCTAGAGATGCACATTAAATTTTTCTTTAAAAAATTATCATTTACATCAATGAACTCAAGAATTAGTTTTATTTAATAGCATTTTCTTCTAGTTTAGTGTTCATTGAAGAAACATTCAAAATCAGAAAATTCCCAGAAAAAACCCCAAAATATTAACTAAAATAGCACAACTCAAAGATAACTGCCAAGTAACTTTGTTGCTGATATTTCCAGCATTTCCCCCACACATATATATTTTCTTACAAAAATAGTATCATACTTACATGTATTTTACACCTTCCTTTTTAAACTTCACATTTTTATAGTTCTTTTCTGCTGATTAAAAATAAACAACCTTTTAAAAACTATTTTCAATGTGTCATGTATAATCTATACTTATTATAATGTATAGCTGAAAATGTAAAACTATTTTTACTAATTATACTAATATGTATACATGTAGGGAGTTCTGGTGGCCTAATGGCAAGAAGCTGCTTTGCAGTCTTGAAGGCACATGGTTCAAAGACACCAGCTGCTCTGTGGAAGAAGGATATGCAGTCTCCTCCCTTGCGATTAACTGCCTCTGAAAACCCACTGGAGAATCAGCTATGGGTCGGTTCCAACTCTAGAGTACAACAACATACATTAAACTAATGTTTATTAGTATAAGAGTCTATAAAAATAGTATGAATATTAGGATACTAATATGTATAATGTACACATATTAAAATGTATACTTGAAAAATATAGAATTATTTTTTATTATGTTATAATATGTAACTCTGGTGGCTTAGTAGTAAGGAGTTAAACTGTCAGCTCAAAGGGACACAGTTCAAATTCACTAGGTGCCCCTTGGGCGACAGTCTGCTGGAGGGTTAACCATGAATCAATTCTGACTCAAAGGTTCATAACAACATAATATATATAAGATAAAACTTGTCATTTTAATTTTAATTACCACTTTAATTGTAAAATTCAGTGGCATTAATTACAGTTGCCATATTGTGTGAACATCATCACTATTTGCTTCCAAAATTTTTTCAGCATCTCAACCAGGAATTCTTACTTAATAAGAAATTCTTATTAATCCTTATCTTCCCTTCCTAGTCCATGATAACCACAAAACTACTTTCTGTGCCTATGAGTTTATTTATATATTTCAAAGAAATAGAATCTTACATTTGTTCTTTTGTACCTGGCTTATTTTATTTAGCATAGTTTCAAGACCCATGCATGTTCTAACACAGCAACTTAATTTCTTTTTCTGGCTGAATATTTTTTTTATACCACTGTGTTTTTACTATTGTGCTGAGTTTTTAAATTGGAAGGTGTGAGTCTTCAGTTTTATTTTTCTTTTTTTCAATATTGCTTTAACTGTCCATAGTCACTTATAATTTTATATGGATTTTTGAGTCAGCTTTTCTAGTTTGGAAAAAAAAACCAACCGAAGCCCCAGCCAACCACTGTTGAAATTTGGACAGGTATTATGTAAAACTTATAGATTATTTTGAGTAGTATTGACATCTTAACAATTATTACGTCTTTTAATCCATTAAATGGAATATCTTTCCATTTATGTAAGTTTTTTAAAATTTCTTTTAACAACACTTTGTAGTTTTCAGCATAAAGCTGTTTTTGCTTCCTTAGTTAAAATTATTCCTAGCAAAATTATTTTTGGTGCTATTGTAAATAGAATTTCTCTTTTTTCATATTCTTTATTGCTTCTATATAGAAACACAATTTTTAGCATATTAACCTTACATCTTTAAGACGTAAGACAAAATTTACTATATTAATCTTGTCTCTAAGACCTGCTGAATTAATTAAGTAGACCATAGATTCTTTGTGATTTTTTACATACAAGACTATATTTTCTGCAAATAGTTTTACTTTTTCAATTTGAGTGTGTTTTACTTTTTATTATTTTAAATTTGGATATCTTACTTTTTTTTCTTTGCCTAAATTCTCTGAATAAAACTTTTAGTACAATATTGAGAGGCAGCTTTGAAAGCTATCATCCTTATCTTGTTCTTGAACGTAAGGGGAAAGTTTTCAGTCTTTGAAAATTAAATATAGTCTTAGTTACTGAGGATAACTATAACAGGACCATTACAAGCAGGTGATCTTAACAAAAAGAAATTTATTTTCTCACAGGTCAGGAAGTCAGAAGTCCAAAGTCAGAGCACTGGCTTTAGGGGATAGCTCTCTGTGTTGACTCTGGATGAAGGTCTTTGTCGCTTCAATTTTTGTAAATATGGTGCAAAACTCACAGAATATTGTTGTTAATTTTTGCTTTAAACAATCAGTTTTAATGTAATGAAATTAAAAATCGGAAATCTATTTTATGTTTACCCTTCCTGTCGTTTTCATTAAGCTTGTTTTCCTTCATTATGCTGTAATGTACCCTTGAGTCAGAACTGACTCCTAACTGACCTCTCAGTGGGTTTTCAGAGGCTGTAAAATCACACAGGAGCAGATTGCCCATCTTTCTTCTGCAGAGCAGCTGGTGGATTTGAACCATCATCCTTTAGGTTGGCAGTGTAACTCCTTGCCATAAAGCCACCAGAGCTATTATTTTCCTTCAGCCTCATGAAAATTCCTTGACATTTATTATAGGGTAAATCTGCTGGTGATTACTTCTCTAAGTTTTTGTTTATCTGAAAATGTCATTTTTAAATAATATTTGAACAGGATCTATAATTTTAGGTAATAATTATTTTTCTTTCAGAAATTTAAAGATGTTATTTCACTGGTTTCTAACTGGCATGGTGTCTGTATGTCTTCTTTATTGTTGTTTATGCCAGTTGCAAGTTTAACTGATTCCAACTGGTGGAGACCCTGTATGAATAGAGTTTTTTAATAGGATTTTCAAGACTGTGACTTTTTAGAAATAGATTGCAGGCCTGGTGTTTTGTGTGTTGTTTTTTGTTGTTGTGGTGGTGTTTTTTTTGGTGTTGTTTGTTTTGTTTTGTTGTTTTCTCTCTAGGCCTGTCTTTGAGGCATCTCTGGGAAGGGTCAGATTTCCAACTCTTTTGTTAGTTGCCAAGTGCTTAACTCTTTACACCACGAGGGACTTTTACTGTTATTGTTTCTGAAGTGAGTAGATGAAATGAAATCTGTGTTGCTCTCTATATAATATTTCTTCTCCTTTTTCCCATTATGACTAGCAATTAGATCAGGATATAGACTGGTATAGTTTCGTTATGTTTATTCTATTTTATGGTATGTTTATCTTCTTAGTCCTGTGTGCTTATTGTTTCCATCACTCTTGGATTATATTTGGCCATTATTTCATCAGTACCTTTTTTACTGTCCACTCTGGGGCATCAGTTACAAGTACACTAGGCAGCTTGACACCTCCTAAGAGATCACTAAGCCTTTCTTCATTCTTTTGTCCTCTTGTGTTCTTTTATGTGCTTCAATGTGGAAAATTGTTGTTGCTGATTTTTAAGTATATTGACTTTTTATTTTGCAATGTCTATTGACCAAAAATGGAGATCAATAATAGCAATAATGATCTTCTACCAATAACATAAAAATCATATTTATTTTATTTCTCTTATTAGATTTTTTCAACTGCACCAAAATCCATTTGGTTCTTTATTATATAACCTTCCATTTCTGCCTGCATTATGTTCATTTTCCATTAAATCCTTGAGCATTCTTTTATTTGCTGTTTGAAAGTCCTTGTCTGCTAACTCCATCCTTTTGTCTTTTCTGGGTCTCTCTATTGTTTGGAATTCTTCTCATGGGTCATATGTTGACCCTTTGTACGTGTCTACTGGATGTGCTTGGGTTTATGCTGACTCCTGAGGCAGAGAGAGAGAGGAGGAAAGCAAATGAGGAAGAGTGGATTGATCTTCACTGAAGAAAGGTCTCAAGGACAGAGAGTCTGTCAGTGTTTCTGGGAGCCACAGCATCAATGCCATCTCTCATTTAATGTCACTCTGAATGAAGTTCACAAAGTCCTCTTACCTTTATTATTTTCTATAAAGTACACAACAACATCCTTCCCTGTCAGTTGGGATAAGTAGCTCTGGTGGCCTAGTGGCAAGAAACTGCACTGCAATCCCAGAGGTACATGGTTTGAATCCACCAGATGCTTTGCTGGAGAAAGAGGGGCAATCTCCTCCTGTACCTGTCAGATTTGATTTGATGGTACACACACATACACAAATAATAAAATTAACCCCCTCAAGCCTCCCCTCCCCAATTACCAGTTTACAAATGAGGTCATGGGTGCTTGGGCCAAATTAATTGTTTGGCCAGAGTCATATAAACACAGAAGACTGAGGCCATTATTCATTATTTTAATAGACCTATGACCTCTTCCATTCAGTCATTTTGAAAAATAGCTGAGATTTCTCATATCAAAAAGGTTTGATTGACAGTAAACAGCAAATGCTGGTGAGGTTGTGGAGAGATTGGAATCCTTATTTACTGCTGGTGGGTAAAATAATAAACTAAGGAAGGTGGTCTGGCACTTTTTCAAAAAGTTGGAAATTGAAATATTTTTTGACTCAGCAATTAGGAATATATTAGGAATATACCCTAAACAAACCAGAGCCATGACTCAAACAGATGTATGCACATTCATGTTTATTGCTGCGTTATTCACAATAGCAAAGAGATGGAAGCACCCCAAGTGCCATCAACAAACAAATGGATAGAAAAACTATGGTTCATTCACACAATGGAATTTTATGCAGCATTGGAAAAACAATGGACTCTTAAAACATTACACAATATGAGAGATCTGGGAGGACATTATGATGAGTGAAATATCTCAATCACAAAAGGACAAGTACAGCACCACACAGACATGGGGAGGTGATTGAGGAGAAAATGGGAAAAGAGTGGATAGATAATGAACACTGCATTGGAACAGATGAGGCGAAGAATTGTCTGAAAGGAATATAAGATTAGACATTATATGTATGAGAACAATCTGGAACAATCTGCACTGCAAGGTGGGCAGGGGAGAGGGCAAGGAGATGGCAAAGAAAATGTGCAACAATGAATGAATGAAAATCAAGCCTTTCTGCAAACTTTTATTAACAAATAAATCAATCAAATGAATTATTGCATTGGAGGGAAGTTCACTATAGAGGTAAACCTCTCTCAGTAGTTCTGTAAGCTGGCTGTATCTCCTTTGTGAAATTATTTAAGAAAGCTCCTACATGCTACATTGAGTCACTAATGGAAAGTACGGCAGGCAGTTCACATTCACCAGCCATACTGCAGGAGAAATGCACAAGATTCCGGTCCACCAGTTGCTCTGTGGGAGAAAGATGGACAATCAACTCCCATACGATTTACTGCCTCTGAAAAACTGCTAGAGGGTCAGCTAAGAGTTGGTTCCTGGTAGGCAGCACACAACTCCTGATAAAGATTTACATCTTCATAAACCCTATAGAGGATTGGTAACTTGGTATCAACTCTACAGCAGTGGGCTTGGGTTCTGCGTTTGCTTTTTTGTTTTAATCTGTGTTAGTGTAACAAGCGGTGTACCAGAACTATGCTGGCATCTGTGTGCAGGGAGTCCATGAGCTCTGTGACGACCTTTTCACATCTGCCCCGCCTTCACACTGAGTACTCTTTGCTTCCCTGCCACCCTGGAACTCTGTATTGCCACTTTTTAAACCTAGTCAAAAACTGTTGAGCGATTTGTACCTAGGGTTTGTTTTGGTTTGGTAGTATAATTTGAACTCGAATTTTTTTTTCTTTTTCAAAGAATTATCAAAATAGTATCAGCAATAATATCTCTTGTGGCACTGCTTCTTCTGAATCCAGCTTGAATTTCTTGCAGTTTTCTGTTGCTGTACTGTTCCAGCCATTTAAAAATAATCTTCAGCAAGATTTTTACTTGCATGTGATATTAATAATATTGCTAGATAATTTCCACATTCTGCTGGATCACCTTTTTTTGGAATGGGAAAAAATATAGATCTTTTCGAGTCAATTGAACAGGTAGCTGTCTTCTAAATTTTTTGGCATAGACTGGTGAGCAGGACGTCATATGTTCATTGTCCAAATGAAGCAAGGAACACTGCACGGTTTAAAATCAAGAACAGTGTGCATCAGGGTTGTATCCTTTCCCCCGTACCTACTCAATTGACATGCCAAGCAAATAATTTTGAGAAATTAGACTTTATGAAGAACTAACTTCTCAGCCATGGCAACACCCCCAATCCTGCCAGGCTCCGCCTACAAATTCTACTCTCCTGCCGTTGAGGCTGAAACTCTCTAGGCAGGTTCTGTGCTTTTTGTCCATATTTCACTCTTAATATCCTTTCTGCCACCGACGCCCACCTTACCTCCTCAGCACTCATTTAACTTCCATTCATTTCCCCCTCCCCAACCTCGCTTACCTGCTACCTCCTCTGATAAATCTTTTCCCTGTCTCAGCCACTCCTGACCATTGCCTCCAACTCAGGAGAATTCCTCTTTTTTCTATGTTTTACAGCACGTTTCTTATTCCTCTATTATTTAATCCCTCATGGACTGCCTGCCTGCTGATACATTTTTGTACATACTTGTCCCCACTGTGGACCTAAGAGCTCTTTGCGGTCATGGGTAACGAATGCCGTTCTCACCTGTTTCTTCAGAGCCCTTGGCACAGCTTGTAAACTACAGAGGACAGTTGGTAAATACTGTAGTGAACAAAGAGAAAGAGGTCTCAGCAGTCCAGGCTAGGGAAAATGAGAAATCCTGGCTACCAAATGAAGGGAGAAAAATCCTTCCATGGTCATCACCTCTTGAAGGAAGACATCCTCTTGAGGTCATCTTTTGCAAGATCTTGTGCCATCCCATTTCCTGGATGCTCACAATTCTATTTCTTTTTCTGCCACTCATGTGCCAGTTTGTTTAAGTGTGATGGCTTGCCTATTGCTATGATGCTGAAAAATAGGCCACCAATAAATATTTCAAATACCAGCAAGGTCACCTATGGTGTTCAGGTTTCAGTGGTGTTTTTAGACTAAGACAAACTAGGAAGAAAGGCCCAATGAACTATTTCTAAAACATTTGGCCTACTTATAACTACAGTGAGCTCTGGTAACCTAGTGGCAAGAAGCTGCACTGCAATCCCAAAGATGTTGTT
>NW_006399782.1:874442-881646 GCF_000299155.1 Elephantulus edwardii | reverse complement strand
ATGGGCAGAATAGGCAACAGCATGATACATAGAGAAAAGATTGAAGCTGTCAACAATTTTATTTTCCTTGGATTCAAAATCAACAGCTATAGCAGCAGCAGTCAAAAAATCAAAAGACGTGTTCCATTGGGAAAATCGGCTATCAAGTACCTCTTCAAAGTGTTGAAGAGCAATGATGTCTATTTAAAGACTTGCATGTGATCAAACCTGTAATATTTTCAATTGCTTCCTATACACCTGAAAGTTTAACAACAAATAAGGAAAAGAGAAGAATTGGTATCTTTGAATTGTGGTGTTGGAGAAGAATACTGACTATCCCATCGACTGCCAAGAGAACAGACAAAACTTTCTTGAAGGAAGTGCAATCATAATGCTCCTTAGAAACAAGGATCATATGGCTTAGTTGGCTAAAGCACCTGTCTTGTAAACAGGAGATCCTGGGTTTGACTCCCAGTAGGGCCTCAAGGCTCTAATAGAAACAAGGATGCTGAGACCTTGTCTCATTTACTTGGGGTTTATTTTCAGAAGTTATCAGTCCTTGGAGAGGGATGTCATATTGGGGAAGGTAGACAGAGGAAGACTCTTGATTAGACACAAAGACTATCACAATGGGCTTGAGCAGGAAAGAGCAGGACAGGTGCAGGATAGGGCAAAGATCACATCTGTTCTTCATTAGGTCATCATGAGTCATAGCTGAGTGATAGCACCTAACAACACCATTATCTCTATATCTTTTTGTTATCTATGTGCTGCAAATCTCTTCTTCACAGTTTGTTGTTTTGTTAAGTACCTTAAAGTCCAAACCTACTTGAGACCTAAACTTCCACAGGGGTTTTCAGAGGCAATCAAACTCATGGGCAGAGATTGCTCATCTTTCTCCTGTGGAGCAGCTGGTGGATTTGAACTGCCTGCCTCCTGGTTGGCAGAGCAAATACAAATTCAGAGCGCTGGCTCAAGGGGAAAGCTTCTCTCTCTGTGGGTTCTAGAGGAAGACCCTTGTCTCTCTAGGTTTTGCTTCTAGGTGATCCTTGGTAATCTCGTGTGTCTTAACAACTATGTTACTCCATCTCTTCTTTTTCCGTCTTCAATCTTTTTTATGTCTCCAGGAGATTGATTTAAGATGCATTGTACACAAATCCTAATTCATTCATTCAACATAACTAAGGCAATCTATTCCTAAATGGGACTCTAAGTGTAGGCGTATTTTGTTGTTGGGTACAATCAAATCCAAACCAACCCATAGCTGACTCTCTGGCAGGTTTTCAGAAGTAGTTAATCATATGGGATAAAATTGCCCATCCTTTTCCTGAGGACCAGTGGGTGAATTTGAACTGCATACCTTCAGGATTGCAGTGCAGCTTCTTACCACTAAGCCACCAGAGCTCCAACTATTTACAACCTATGTTTGAGGGGACACAATTCAATCTATAACAATGGTGAGCAATCACGTAACAAGATGTTCAATGTCAAGAATTATTTTTTTTATTATGTGCTGTCAAGTCTCCTGCAACTCACAGCAACCTTATGCACAATAGCTCTGAACCCTGTCTTATCCTGAGCGAATCTCACTGTCTCTGACACACCCACCTGTATTATTACAGTCGCTGTGTCAATCCATCGTCTTCTTCTCTTCCACTGTCCCTCCACCCTTCCAAGCCTGATGATGTCCTTATGCAAGGACCTGTCTCTCCTGGCAACATGCCCAAAGTATGTGAGACAGAGCTTCAAAATCCTTTTCTGCAAAGAGTGATTTGGTTTCACCCTCTCCAGGGCAGACCTGTTTGTTCTCTTGGCAGTCCATGGTATATTCAATATTCTCCAGCACCACGACTCAAAGGCAACAATTCCTCTTCTGCCATCCTTATTCATTGTCCAGATCTCCAATGCATAACAAGTAATTGTGAAGACCGTGGCCTGGATCAGGTGCACCTAAGACACTAGACTGACATCATTGCTCTTCTGCATTCTAGAGAGGCCCCTGAGAGCAGACTTTGCTATTGCAAGTCATCTTTCTTTTTCTTTTTAGAAAGATTTCTTTGGCCCAGATCAATCTGCCAGAATACATGCCAATGTCTGCTGGAATCTGTTCTGATTCATCATGACTCCACAGGACAGGGTAGAACTAACTGCTCCCTGCAGTTACAGAGACTGGAATCTGGGTGAAAGTAGATTGCCACATCTTTCTTTCCGTCAGTTCATCTTTTGATTTCTTGGCTGCTGGTGCCAAAAGTATTGATTGTGAACTAGAGCAAACTGGATTTGTTGGCAATCTCAGTCTCTTTTCCATCTGTCATGGTGCTGCCAGTTGGCCCAGTCGTGAGACTCTTTTGTTTTCTTGATGTTGCACTTTAATCTATATTGAAGACAGCAGTCCTTGACTTTCTGCAGCAGATGCTTCAGGTCATCTTCAGTCCCAGCAAGCATGGTTCTATCATCTGCATAAAGCAAATTTTTGATGAGTCTTCTTCCAATTCTGATACCACATTCCTCCTCATAAAACCCAATCTCCCAAATAATCTGTTCTGCACATGGATTGAAAGTTGTGGAGACACATCCCTGACACACTTCTTTCCTGATTTTGAACCATGAAGTATTTCCTTTTCCAGTTCTGACATACTACACTTATTACGATGTCTGAAATGAAAAAGACTGACTAAATGAAGTTCTGGTAGAAACGTACAACTGCTAAAATTCTTAAACACTGCTGACAGGAAGATAACAATAGAGTCACTTTGGAAAATAGTTTCTTAAAATAGTAAACATACACCTACCATTGCTCTCTAGAGAAATAAAAACATATGTTCATGGAAAACATTGTACACAAATGTTAAAAGCAGCTTTATTTGTAATAGTCAAACTGTTCAATAAGACTCCAAATATGCACCAATAGGTGAATGGAAAAACATGTAGTAATTTATAAATATAATGAAAGATAATTTGAAAATTTAAAAAGTTGCTGATATACAGATCAATATTTTGTTATTAGGTGTAATCAAGTATGATTCATAGCAACCATATGAACACCAGATCTGAATAATTTTTAAAATAAAATTTTATTTTATTGTGATTTTAACGAGTTTACAGAGAAGTTAGATTTTCATTCATTCATTGTTGTATATTTTACCTCTTCTCCCTTTTTCTCACCTCCCCCAGTTCACTTTTTTTTTAATATTCATTCATTGTTGTACAATTACCTACCTCCCCTGACCCAGTCGCTTTTGTAATGATATACCTTTTATACTGGGCAGTTGTCATACGTATAATCATATATTCCTTTTAAACAGTTCTTTCCTTCATCTGTTCTGATGTAATGGTCAATATCTAGCCACTCTTACCTTATTTTCCTCTAACCCTCAACCCCCACATGTCAGACCTGCTTTAGAACAGTGGTGCTATGCAGTATTTGTCCTTTTGTGAATGAGATATTTCACTCAGCATCTTGTGCAATCCTGTGCCATCGTCATCTTCACTGACATACTTGAGCCGACTATTGAAGTCACTGTGTCAGTACATCTCATCGAGGATCTTCCTCTCTTTTGCTGACCCTCCACCTTTCCAAGTATGGTGTCCCTCTCCAAGGAAGAGCCTCTACTAGCCACATGCTCAATAGATGTGAAGCAGAGCTTTCCCACCTTTGCTTCCAAGGAGCACTTACACTTCTCCAAAATATATCTGTTCTTTTTGCTGTGCAGGGGTTATTTAGTACTCTTCTCCAACACAACTCAAAGGTATCAATTCTTCTGTATTTTAGTCATTATCCAGCTTTCAGTTGCATGGAAAATTACTGAAAAGACCATGACCTGAATCAGATGCCCCTTAGTCTTCAAACTGACCTCATTGCTCCTCAGTAATTTGGAGAAGTCTCTGAGAGCACCTTGGCCAGTGCAATACGTATTCTGATTTCCTGACTGCTAATACCATCAGTGTTGATTGTGGATGAATATAAAACTAATTATGTTGCATGAAAGATCCACCCCCAAAACAAAATTTATAGTTATAAAAAGCTGGCTAACTTTATAACTATAGAAAGCCTTGGAATGGAATAAGGTGGTGGTGGGAATAGGGAGGAACAGAAGGAGGGGTTACCAAGGGCCCTGAGGAAACTTTGGGATGTAAAAGATGGCGATAATAGTTTCAGAGTTGATACTTTTGTAAAAAACCTGTAACATATTGTGCTTGATTGATCTGATTTCATCAAGATGGAAACCACTGAACTATGTGTCTAGAAGGCAGGGACAGTGTTTGGAGTCTAACTTCTAGCCCAGCTCCAGGATCAGAAGAGGCTCAGTAAAGGCTTTTGGAAGAAAGGGAGAGAGAGTGAGAGACAGAGTGAGAGAGCTCAAAATAAAGAGAAGGGTCCTCGGGTTGACTTTGAGTGGTTTCTTCCCTTCTCAGTAAAGCGTGGAGTTTCTCTTTTGTGTTAGTGCAGGGGTTTCTGTTGACTTAATGCTGAGTATGGGAACAGCGCTGGCAAGGAAAGAAAAGGTCTGTTCTGTGGACCTCAGAAAAAGGGAGCTATAGCTCTTGCTGGATTTCTTGGCCATGGCCTGGGTGTGGGGCTGAGGTTACACTCTGCTAGCCAGAGCCAGGCTAGACCATGGTGGCCTGACAGGATCCAGAATAATGCAGTCTGGAGTGGAAAGATTATAAGGGGAAATACGAGCTGAAATATGACAACGATCCCAGAATCAGACAAGGATGAACCCAGTCCTAAAGTTATGAATGAATTCCAGGGGGAATCTAACATAAGGAATCAGAAAGGGACAGGGTGGACATGGATCAAATATAAGTATCTGAACAGTAAGGGAAGCTATTTGTTGGAGACGGACATCAGGCTTGGAAAGGTGGAGGGCCACCGAAAGAGAGGAAGACCTTCAACCAGACAGATTGACACAATGGGCTCAAGTATGTCAGAAATGAAGAGGATGGCACAAGGTTCAGATCTGTTGCTTATAGAGTCACTATGAGTTGTACTCGGCTCGACAGCACTTAACCACAGTAGAGAGATGCCCTTAGGTTGTCTTTACCTGTTCTGGTGCCCTCTTAGAATCGGGCTTGCTTGATGTTTTTTTTTTAAAGACACAGATTAATTTGTAGGCTACTTACTTCCTAAGCTTGGAAAGAGGAGTGGCATCCACTTTCATAATAGCTTGCCTCCCGAAACCCTATGAACCTGGAGAGAGAATGAAAGGCACCCACGCGTTGAGGACTCTCCTTCATAGGGTCACTATGAGTCGCCTGTGACTCGATGGCACTTAACAACAACAACACTTACTTCTTAAGGGGGTTAAGAGAATGTGAAGTTTTCTAGAATCCCTCTCTTTCTTAAATTTCTTTGGCATCAACTCATAGATGACTCTCCAGTTGATTTTCAGAGGTTGTAAATACATAAAAAGAAACTGCCCATTTTTCTCCTGTGAAGCCTTTGGTGAATTTGAACCATCTGCTCTTTCTTTACCCACTAGGCCACCAAAGCTCCCGAAATGTCTTAGCACTCAGTCATAAAAGGACAAATACTGCATAATGCCACTGTTATAAAGCAGGACTGACGTGGAGGTTGGGGGGAAACTAAGAAAAGAGGGGATAAAGTACACTGCATTGAAACAGTTGAGGGAAAGAACTGTTTAAAAGGAATATATGATTAGGTATTATTTGCATGACAACAGTCCAGAATAAGAGGTGCATAGCAAAGTGGACTGGGGGGAGGGAGGAAATTCTGCAACAACGAAAGAATTTTTTTTTAAAGAGAAATGCAAATTGGGGCAAAATAGGGAGGAAAATGTGCAACAATGAATGAATGGAAATCCAAGTTTTCTGTTAACTTTTGTTAAAATCTCAACTTGAAAAAATTAAGGGGGGAAAAAGATACTCGTATTTACTGCCATTGAGTCAGAACTGACTCAGATTTGACCTGCTAGCAGAGTCTCTAGGCTGTAAATCTCAAAGGAGATTTCTCGTATTTCTCTGAAGGTTTAGCGGGTGAATTGGAACAGCCAGAGAGGCATGGCCTTTGGGTTAGCTTAAAACTATTTAAAAAAAAAATCATTTAATCCAGCTTTGGTAGACTTAGGTCCTAGGTGAATAACATTACCAAATTGCTCCCTGGTTTCTTGTTCTTACTCCCTTCTCCCTTATAACTACAAACCTTTGGTAGTCATATAAGTGTTAGTTTGCCTTGGGGTTTATTCTCACTTTATTATTTGATTACTGTGTCCCCTTTCCCACACTTCAAGCTCTACACATTCTCTTCAAACCCTTTCTCTGTAGCATGGCTATTGAGTTTATGCAGTGCAAGAATATAGATTTAGCAGAAATGTTGGTATTTGTGTTTTCTAAGACATACACGGAACAGAAGACTTTTGGTTTACGTTTCTCTGGTGAGTTTTTGACTTGTACTTCTCATGCCTCTTCTTGACCTTTCACATCATTCCCTGAAGCCATTTCATCTTCCTTCTAAAATGCCAACCTAAAAATAAGTAATCACACTGACAGGGATCCAGATGGAAACAGAAAAACACGGACACACTCATTCGGCGTGCGAAACGTTTTCTATATTTGTCAGTAGACTTACGTTTGCTTCTCATTTTCATTCTTGTCTCATCACAGAGGGGAATTTGAGATTAAGAGAAATGTTTCAACTCATTGGAGCAAAATTCATTCAGTCTCTTGAAATCAGGTTGTAATAGTAGATTTGGCACTTTAAAAATTTGAGGAAATAATCTAGGAATAAAAATTATTAATTTCTATTTTCATTGAATCAAGTAATATTTCAAATTATTATATGTTCTGAAAATCATTTTCATTCTCCTGGAATTCAGATTTCTGCGCCTGTGGATTTGAGATGACTCACCCAAGGCTTTTCAATCTTGAGACATGAAGCTAAAGAGCCACCTGAGTTAAACAAGTCTAAAAGCCAATTTAAGGTCATTTTGCCTTAAATATTATGCTTTTTAAAGAATTCTGTTTTAGGAAAGAGACTCCAAAGATAAGGCGAGGAGCTGTGTTTTAGGGCAGGGTAAATTAGTAATTATTTTAATTGTTCTTTTAGACAATGTTATATGAAATCTTCCTGACTGGAATCGGTTATTCTCTTCTTTCTTCTATGGGAATACCAGTAAGATTCGGTGTGAGAGTGTTTTGAATTCTTTAATTTTCAGAGTATCTCTGGAGACTAATATGCGTCTGATACAGGCCATGGTCTTTG
>NW_006399782.1:863770-873856 GCF_000299155.1 Elephantulus edwardii | reverse complement strand
CAAATTCTATAGTTTTGAGGTGAAATACTTCCTTTCAGCCAACTGGGGAAAAGGGTGTGTCAAATTCAGAATTTGGAAAAAGTAATAATTTCTCTTGGTATATTAATATGGATAATAATCCTTTCTAAGAAAGTCTTTAGCATCGTTGACACAGTCTTCTAGGACATTAGAGTCTGTGAAAGTTGAACGAATGTTGAGGTTTGTAAACAAGGTCAGAAAACCAAAATATCCAACTAATTAGAACCTCTCATGACTATAATTTTTAAATTCCTTTTCAGAAAAAAGAACCACACACACACACACACACACACACACACATTTTATATCAGGTGAGATTTAGTGGAAAACTTTACACATTCATCTCAAACACCTACATCTTCCTATCTATGAGCCTGTGGCAACAGACATTCAGAATGAGACATTTTAGGCACCAGACATACTGAATCCTCAGGGAAATAGAGCTTATATTCATTACCAAACATAAGAAATCTTTCTATTCCATGTAAGAACATTTATTAGAATACAGAGTTGAAACAAATGTGCTTATTTATTAAATAACTGTCTTTCAGTTAGAAAAAAGTTTTATTCCTTGTCAGCTATGAATGCTTTTGTTGTTAGGTGCTATGGAGTCTACTCTGACTCCTATCAACCCTACATATGACAAATCAAAACCCCTTCTTACAACAAAGCAAATAGCTGCCTGGTGCTGAACCATCCTCACAGTCTCTGCCGTATTTCAGCCCATTGTCGCAGTCACTGCGTCAAACCATCTTATGGAGGGTCTTTGTGAGATTTCATTAAAGAGTAACAAGTCTCAGGACTAAGCTAATGACCTAAACCCCTGAGGCCTGTAAAATCTCCCCGTCCTCCCCACCTACTACAAGTTGGAAGAGGTAACCAAAAGGCTGATACGAAAATTCTTCTGAAGAAGGTTTGAGGGAGCCTCAAACTAAAGAGAACTTCATCGATATCTTGAAGGCTGGTACCAGAACAGCCCCCTAAAATTTTCCATATTCACATGTTCCACTCCCACTGTGCAGGCCCAGCCCAGGTAGCCCTGACCCCAAACTGGACAGGACCACTCCCTGTTTTGAACGTCCTGAACTGTGAAAGTACTGACTGGCATGCGATTCCGGAACAACTGTTCATTCTCTGGCTGGTGATTTGCTCTTGTAATATTTAATGTGTAATTTGTAATGTGTAATGGAAGGGTTGAGGGTCTGAAAAAGAGAAAGACCTCCAATAAGATCCAACAATGGGCTCAAGTGTATCAGAAATGGTGAGAATGGCACAGATTAGGACAAGATTCAGATCTGTTGTTTGTAGGGCCACTATGAGACTTGACATGATGCCATCAAACAACAGCAAATCTGAAACGAAGTAATTTATCTCCATTTTTTATCTACCAGATTATACACTTTCTGACCATATCTGTTTTCTTTTTCTTGTTGCTATGTGCGACTCAGTGACCTTATACACAGCAACTCTGAAGCTTGCCCTGTCCTGAGCCAGTCTTTCTGATTCCGACATACCTACCTCCATTACCCCAGTCACCGTGTCAATCCATCTCATCTGGGGTCTTCCTCTCCTGTGCTGTTCCTCCAACCTTCCAAGCATGATGTCCTTCGCCAAGGACTGGTCCCTTCTTGCAACATGTCCAAAGTATGTGAGATGGAGCTTCAAAATCCTTGCCTCCACGGAGCAATTTGACTTCACCCTCTCCAGGACAGAAAACTTGTGGCAAGTCATCAAATATTTTCACCAGTCTATTTTAATTATTTGCAAAATTATTCATATTGACTAATGTAGACATCACGTTGCTGTTGTTATTATGTGCTGTCTACCTATAGCGACCCTATGTACAGCATCTCTGAGGGCTGCCCTGTACTCAGCCAGTCTCACCGACTCCAACACAGCAACTCCCATTGCCCCAGTTACTGTATCAATCCATCTCACCCAGGGTCTTTCTCTCCTGAGCTGTCCTTCCACCCCTCTGAACATGATGTCCTTCTCCAAGGACCTATCTCTCTTGGCCACATGCCCCAAGTATATAAGACAGAGCTTCCAAATCCTTGCCTCCAAGGGAAAACTTGGTTTCACCGTCTGCAAGACAGACCTATTTGTTTTCTTGGTGGTCCATGGTAAGTTCAAGACTCTTCTCCAGCACTGCAACTCAAATGCATCAATTCTTCTGTCATCCTTAGTAATTGTCCAGTTCTTTGATGCATAACAAGTAATTGCGAATACCATGGACTGAATTAGGTGCACCTTATCTGTCCCGAAAAGATTTTATCTTATTTCCCTCTTAGCCCCCAAATCCCATCTGGTGTCTAGTAAAGACCCAGCAAACAGGTCAGCCCTGTAAAAGGCATTTACTGGAGTGGAGCCTGAGAGGCTGCCTACCCCCCTCCATTCACCGCCCAACCAACACACCAGTGTAGCCCGTGTCTTGCATTTCACACTGGAGTATATGGGCAGTGCTCTGGTGGTCCTGGCAAGTGGTCCAGAAAAGTCCCCTCAGGGAAATGTGGGCTTCCACACTAAACATACTAAAAAGGTATTTCAGGACTGCTTAGGACAGAGGTTGCCAAAAAACACTGTTATAAATTGAAAATACAAATAAAATAGCAAGCTTTAGCACAACTTTCCTCCCCCAGGAAGCAGGGAGGAAACTAAAAACAACTAAACTGAACTAAAGTGAGCATCTAATTAAAACAGACCAAACTGGGCATTTTGTTTTGCTGCTCTTTCTATACCAGAGGCACAAGACTGAATAAAATGGGAAAAAGTATTTCACCTTCCAAACAGAAATTGTCACAAGGCTTTCCAACTCTGCTTAATCGATTGTGATCTTTTTGTTTAAAACTTTTAAGCAAAAACCCACAACCTTGCTTTAGTAGCGTATGCAGAAAAACTCTTAAATTATTTACTTGTTGTAAAATTCTTCTTGTATTAAAAATCAAATTCAGACATTTGACCTTAAGAAAGTAAAAATTTTTTTTTAAAAAAGAACTTTTTTCAAGAATGATAGTTTTGTTTTTTGTTTTTTTTTATTGAGTTTGTATCTAGACTGGCCACCTGCTGGTCAGCCGCCCTTCAGTCCTCGCCAATCACAGGTGATACCAGAGCAGCTCAGATTCTCAGACGTGTTTGCAGAGCTTCACTTAGAGCAGTTACCAATTGCTGTTTTTTGGTTTTTTTTTAAAAAATCCCCACAGAGTCTCACTATTTCACTCTGAGGATTAGAAGAACGAGCCCTTGTTTTCAGGCAAGAAAACACAGAAGCTTCATTTGTTTATTATTTTTTAACGACTGTGCATTTGTGAGCTTTATAGCTTCTTGGTTGATTGTTTAACTGGGAGTGTATTGGCATGTGACTTGAGGTCAGTTGTTTGTTCCCTGGGTGGTACAGTCAATCCATAACCCGGACAGGAAGAACTCTTCTTATGGTTCAAGTTCAAGTGCTAGGCTGCCAACAAATAATCTCCCTCTATTTAAGACTTATATGTTCATCGTAACAAAAAACTTTCTCAGTTTAATTTACCTTGAGTGCTATCTAAATTATGTATTTTTTTAAAAGCACCTTTTCCTTTTATTGGGGTGAAAATACACATTACAAAAATACACCATCTCAGTAATTTCCTCCCCATGTTGTCCAACTCTTCTTTATTGATGGAATAAAATTTTTTGTGATTTGTATATTTTTTTAAGTATTTATGTATTAAATTGTGTTCGTAAATTTGTTTCCAGTTCCCAAAGACCTATAACAAGTGGGTTTATAAAGACATTGATGATTGTTGTTGTGTGCCTTGGAGTCAGAGTCGACCCATGGCTGACCCTGCAGCTCACTCTCCTCCATTCAATCACTGTTGCACTTTTCTCCCTGCCCAACCCTTCCCCCCCTACTTCGCTCTTCTCTTTGAAAAGTAAAAGAAAAATTCTTACGTTGTTACATGATCTCTCCATCTCAACAATTTTTGCAGGTACAATTCCGTGACATTGAGCACGTTTTCCAAGCTGTGCAACCAATATTGCTGTCTTTTTTCTAAACCTTTCCAGAACCATTAATATAATTCCCTAGGGCAAAAACTGCCCTTTTCCTCCCTTCTCTAGCCTTTGGTAACCACTAATGATCTTTGATTTTTGAATAATTGCTTATCTTATGTAAGTGAGAACATGCACTATTTGTGCATTTGTGACTGACTTTATTTCACTCAATATAGCTTGTTCATTCATGTTGTGGCAGGCAAGAGGATTTCATTTCTCCTTACAGTTAGATTTTTGTAATATAAAAAATATCGTTTTCCAGCTTAAAAAAAAATATAGACAAGCAAACAGAAAAATTTGCTACTCAATTTTATCTCCCTAGTACAACCGTAATTGATATTTTAGTACACAGTCTTCCAGGCTCGTTGAGAGATAATTTAACAAGTGTTGAACTAACAGTTATCTTTGGTTGCTCTCTAAATCACTGCCAATGTCATTAAAAACCTTAAAACACGGAAAAACCACATAAAGATTCTCTTCTCTTTCAAGTTTTCAGTTTGTCAAATTAGTGAACCCAATTTGGCTATCAGTCTTTTGGAAAGCATTTTTAAGAATAAAGATGGATTTCCCCTGTTTGGAAGACCACTATAAAAATCCCTTCACTGATTTAATTTCATGCCATTTGTAGCTCCTCCTCTTTTGCCCCCGCCCCCGCCTCCATTTGTTGGTCACTTGCTCTGGGATCGCTTTGATCCCTTTGATTCTACTTTTGTTTAGGGTGGAGTAGGGGTGGAGTCAAAGGGATAAGACCAAAAACCAAAACCAGGCGATATCTTGGAGAGATTGTGGATATTTTTTTCTGGATCACTGTGATCAAGTGAGCTACATGGTGTTTACGGTTTCCCAGTGCATATAAAAGTTGTGTTTATGCTGTCCTGTAGTCTTTTCAGTGTGCAACAGGAAAAAGTGGAAATATTACAAGAGTTTTCAAAATGTGACACAGAGATACACACTAAGCATGTGTTATTAGAAAAATGGCACCAGTAGACTCCCTTAAGGCAAAGCCACCACAAACTTTCAATTTGTGGAGGGGTAAAACTCCAAACACAAAAACCCCCCACCCTCCATGCATAGTAAAGTCAGCGATTGTCATATAAACAGAGAGTAATAGTGATTAACTCTGGACCATAGAACACAGGTAATGGTGGCTGAGTGGATAGGGAGCTGTGCTGCCAACCTAAAGGCAGGTGGTTTGAATCCTCTAACTGGTCCATGGGAGAAAGAGGGACAATATCCTTCTGCATGATCTACAGCCTCTGAAAAATCCACTGGAAGGTCAGCTTTGAGTCTGTTCCCACTCAGCGGCAATGAGTTGTTATATTCATACAGATACTCCCTAAAGTTCTAAATGTTAACAAAATTAATGAAACAAAAATTATAATTCTCACATTCAGGATCTTGGACAAATTGCAACCAATTACAGTACATGCAAGAAATGCAAACAGAACATTTCTCTAGAGAGCTTTCAACAGAGGTTATTTAGTACAAGGTGCTAGATTTGAGCAGCTAGAAGAACAAGGAGGAAGGAGTAACCCCTGCACCGTCTTGAAGAGACTGTAAGGTGTTTTCTGTAAAGAGATAAAGCTCGACCTAAAGCCAGGAGGGTGAGTTTTCCGGAGTTCTAAGTATTGGCAGAAGTCACTATAGGAAAAGCCAGAACAGTGTAAAAGCTGACTGAGACCATACCTCGTGCTGCTTGGGGAAAGAATCCATTTCAGGGTCCTATATGCCATGCTATCCCATGGCTGATGAGGAAGCAATGATCCAAGGGCAGGACATAGAGCCTTGTATTTATGTAACATGCCTCAGGGGACAATGTAGGAGACAGATGGGAAGGAGGAGGGAGTAGAGGCAGAGAGATCAATTAGAAGGCCGCTGCAATGATTCAGGTGAGACATGATAGTCTGTAATCTGTAATCTGGCTGAAGAAGTGGAGGGAATGGACAGGAGGTCATTAGAAGATGGAATCCACCCTGTTAGATGTGCAGGAGTGTGGAGGAGGGAGAGCACAAAAGATGACTATTGAGTTTCTGACTTGGGCACAGAGTCTGATGTTGGTGTAAATTCACTGAGACTGGGAGGAACAGGGATGACGAGGGAGCAGATGAGTAAAATCTACAACCTGCTGAATTTGAGGAACTTGGGCAAACTTCTTGCAAAGGCCAAGACACAGTGTATCTTTGAGTCAGAACCGACCCATAGCTGGCCCTCTGTCAGGTTTTCAGAGACAGTTAATCATGTGGAAAGAGATTGCCTGGTCCTTTTCCCGTGGAGCAGCTGGTGGCCTCGGACCGCGCAGCTTCTTGCCACTAGGCCACCAGAGTTGAAGTTAGAGGTAGCAATCAAATTGTGGCCAGGTAAAAATTCCAGCATGTCCAGTTAAACTTTCATTTGAGATATATATGAATACATTTTTAGTAAATCTCATGCTTTTATTTGCTAAATCTGGGAAACCTTGAGATAAATGCTAACATGTGTGCAGATGCAGTAGTTACAGAGGGTCGGAAGATAGTGGGGAGTAGTTACAGGTAGGGGCTGAGAAGGAAGACAGGAGGCAATGGCTATGGAACTTAACGGGCACAGGCACGGTCTTTCTATAAAGCAGACTGTGAAGTAAACGAGAAGAAGGTAGGGTGCAGTCAAGGAGGATTTTCTTCAGGAGAGAAATTTGTGTTGCCTCACCTTCCCCTGTCCCACTCCCTAGTCCTTGATCAGACAGAACCAAGTGAGATTCAAGACCGCATATTGCTTGTCTTCTAAATGAAGCCCAAGGCCTTCCTTTTGTACATCAGAAAGTCAATAAATGTTTGCTAATTATATTCTTTTATCACTTTGGTAGTCCATGGTATGTTTGGTATTCTTTACCAACACTACAACTCAAAGGTCTCAGTTCTTCTTCTGCCTTGGAAGCAGTACAGCCATGATGTGCTTTAGAAGCTAGGATGGCAAGCCCTCGTCTCTGGCACTTGGGGCATGTCAGCAGGAGTCGGTCCCTGGAGAAGGACATTATGCTTCGTAAAGTAAGAGTCTGACTCCCTGTCCTTACGGGAGGAGACTGACCATCTTTCTCCCAGAAGCAGCTGATAGATTCGAACCATCAGATGGCTGGTAGTCCGGCTTGTCATGCACTACATCACCAGAGCTCCTGGTAAAGCAGACAGTCAGTTTAAAGAAAAAAAAAAGACTTTCAATGAGATGGACTGACAAAAAGAAAAGTTTGCAACAGCGGGCTTAATAAGCACAACAGAAACTGTGAAGATTGAGGGAGACCAGGCAGGGTTTTGTTTTGTAGCCCATGGGGCCACTGTAGGACAGGGCTGACTTAACAGCACCTATCAACAACAACAATTATATTCCAAGACTTGATTTCGCCAAGCCAATTGTAAAAAATTGAGGTAATCAATGAGATACATAATTTTGGCTTCTGTCTCTGAAAACTATGATGCAACATATTTTGGGCAGATATAACGTACATTTATTAGAACCACCTAAGCAAGTACCTCAACATTCCACTTTTACTTATTAACAAAGACAGCCTTCTATTCTGAGAGGTCCAATACCCTTTCTTCCACCTGGCTAACATAGAGTGGCAGCCACTGTGACAAAGCAGCTAGCAATCCCTTCATTGCCTTGTACTCTCAAGCTTTTGCTATTTTCCAGGTGAATAAAACAGACCCTGAAGGTCTGACAGAAGGGAACCGAAAATAAAACAAAATTTGTACCAAATGAGCAGAATGAGTTGCTTAAGAGGGTGTTAGAAGCCTCTGGAAACTCCGGTCTTCCCCAGCCTGATCTGACATCATCTGCTCCTCTCCGGGCACACACTGTCTTGCCCCCTTTACACCACTAACTGAAATCCACTCAACCTGTCAGAGGACTAAACCAACGACATAACACGTCTATTAAAAGGCTGCTCCCTCCTGCCTCCAGTGAGCCAGGGAGACAAGTTCACAAGGGCTTTCAGAGAAGGGATTTCTGATGTCTGCTCCCAAAGCTCTCTTGAGCATGTTCTGGGATTGCTCATGGACTTCCCTCTACCAGGGGAACTGAGTAGAAAGAAGCAGGTGCTAAAATGAGGGGCTTACTCAGAGACAGAGAAACAGCTCTGGTTGGAAGTTTGAGCTTTTAATCATTTGAATGTTTGTTCAAAACAAACAGATAACTAGAGCAGGGGTGAAGTGGGGGTGGGGGGAATGAGGAGGGAACACTTTTATTTCACCTTCAGCCTCAAGAAAGAAACTTGAGACCTTTTTCTTGGCTATTTTACCTCTTAGGATTTTGGCTCAGAGGAAAAAGTGATTAGTTATGCAAAAAGAAAAGACCCTATTGAAGGTGCACATCTGAGCCTCCATGTATAAAGTTACAGCCCCTTCTCCCACTTGCTAACTTCATACACTTGGGCTCTTTATTAACTTCTCCCAGCTCTCGTTTCCCTGTCTACGGAATGGGGATAACCCTACTTCATAGATGGTGTAGTCTGTAGGGAGTTGCATTGCCAGCCCAAAGGCTGAGTGTCTGGCTTTTCGAACCCACCAGTGGCTCCTTGGGAAGCACAATCTCCTCTCGTGGTTTAATGCTGCAGAAGTCCACTGGAGGGTCAGCCATGAATCGGCAGTGACTGGTTGGCTGTGAGCTGAGGGCGGGTTGTTGTGAGTGTTAAATGAATGATGCATGCCTCTCCCTGGAAATGGTACCCAGTACATTAGTGATGCCCATGAAGGGTTATAACACATCATTACCTAGCTTCATTTTGAACCTTTGTAAATTTGGACTTGTGCTGCCATATCCCTTGTAACTGGTTACAATTTTGTAGAATGATCTTGTAAGAGTAGAACGGCCACACGTGGCTTTCAAGGCTATCAGTCTGTATAGGAGCATCTGTCTCCGACTGAGTGGCTGGTGACTCTGAGCCGCTGCTGGCCTTTTGGTTAGTGTCTGAGCTTTAACCACTGAGCAACCAGTGATTCTGTTATCTCGTATAATAGGGACATACAGTATTGTTGTTGTGTACTGTCGAGTGGGAACCAATGCATAGATGACGCTCCAGCCGTCTGTCAGAAGCAATTAATCACAAAGAGAGAGATTGCCCATCTTTGTCTTTCAATGGATTTGAACTGTGTGACTCTGGGCTAGTGCAACTCCGAACTACTGGGCCACCACAGCTCCCTTAATAGGTACATATCACGATGTTAATTTCCTTTCCCTTCTATTCTCTTTCCTGAAGACCTAGTTTATCTCATCTCACTTTCTTCCTCAAATAAATACATCTCTATTCATTTATTCTGCCCAATACTATTTGCATCCCCCCCTCAATGCAGGGCATTCCCCTGAGGCTCCAAGATGACACATGCATTTATCATTCTCAAGAGCAGGTTTCTCAGTCTGCTGGTGGTGTGGGGGAGGGGCGGTAGTCTTCTTTATGCTACGGGGTGGGGGGGAAATACAAACTATTCAGCAAATGCACTGTGGTAACTCAGAGAAAGCCATGATTATTGTCAGTTAGTAGTCAGGAAATCTTTCCTGCATTGAAGGTGGCATTTGAAATGGGTCTCTAAGAATAAGAAACACAGGCATGTGGAGATTGGGGCAGGGGCAGTCCAGGCAGAGAATTGTGAAGCAAAGCCGATGTGTCTGCAGAAATTAAGGGCTCCGTGATCAGGTGGAGAGGGTGAGAGGCTGGGGATAAGGACCGACTGGAGAGGTAGATGAGGGCCGGATGTGATGGGCCTGTGTTACTACTGTGCTGACACACATCTACTCAGTGTTTTGCAAAAGGAAGGAGAAAAGAAAGGAACTAGAATTTATTGAATGGCCATGTATATATGGGGAACTCTGATGGCCTAGTGATAAGGAGCTGTGCTGCGAACCCAAAGGCAGGTGGTTCAAATCCATCAGCTGCTTTTTGGGAGAAAGATAAGTACTCTCCTGTTGTGCAATTTATTGTTGTTGTTGTTATGTGCCATCGAGTCGTTTCCGACTCATAGCGACCCTATGCACAACAGCTCTAAACCCTGCTCTATCCTGCGCCAACCGCACCGC
>NW_006399782.1:846298-859275 GCF_000299155.1 Elephantulus edwardii | reverse complement strand
ATCCTTCTCATCTACCAAGTCCCTTCAGAAAAATATCTTCCATTGTCCAACCCATGATCTGACAGTTTGTATCTTAAGCCTTTCTTGGCTTCTGTGATTCCAAAAACGTTGACGGCTGACATGTCTCTTAAGTTTAGTTGTGGTGTCTCCAAGGGAAGGTGACATGTCCTGTAGAACTTCTGTGTAGATTATGTTTCTCCTTCGGCCCTCGGGCCCGCCGGAAAGCCTGGTTACCTTTGAGAAACGCCTGTGAGAAACGCCTGTCCTTAAGCCTCACTTCCGCCCAAGACCACGCCTGTCAGAGCTTTCAAGTGCAATTTATAGCCACTGAGAATCTGTTTGGAGAGTCAGCTATGAGTCAGTGCTGACTCAATGGCCTATAACAACAGCAACAGACATATGTGAGCTGCTGCACTGACACCACTATTTTATCTGTCACTCGCTCCCTAACTGCCATTCAGTTGGAACCTACTTACAGCTGACGCTCCAGTCGATTTCTGAGGCTGTAAATCACACGGGAGGAGGTTGCCCATCTTTCTGCCAAGTTGCTGCTGGTGGATTCAAACCACTAGAGAAGTGCCAACTTTGGGTTAGCCACCAGAGTGCTTTATAGTATCTCTAGATCTCATTTTTGTGCCAATGCAGGTATTCTCAGAGGGAGAAACTAAGGCTTGAGCAGGTTAAGTACCATGCCCAAGATTACATTGCTAGAAGGTAATCCACTAAAAATCAAGCCTAGATTTTCCTGAGAGCAGAGCAAGTGCTTTGATTCAAGACCTTCAGGCTCACATGCTTCCCCTGCTTCCTGGTGAATGCTTCCTGCTTCCTCTTTGTGTTTTCCATGTCTAAGGAAGTTACATGGCATATTCTGTTACCAATAAATTAGCAAGAATAAAGAGAGTTGTCTTCTTTCCTGAATAGCCCAGGACTGTCCTAGAAACCTGGAGCCAAAGGAAAGATCAATGTCAGGGAATAAGACCCAGCTGCAGGAGGTAATGAAAGCCTCAGTGAAGCGCTTTCCAAGATATTTTTACCTTTTATGCATTCTTGCTTCATCTAAACCCTAAGGAATTACATTTTGAGGTGGATTTTAAGTTGAGTTATGTGATAGACTTCTTTTTTCTTTTCTTTTTTTTTTTCTGCTTCAATTTGAACTTGCAAGTAAGTAATTGTTGGTCTGTTCCATAGTCAGTCCCTGGCCTTGTTCTCACTGATATTTAACTTTCTCCATTATCTCTTTCCACAAAGGCAATTAGATTTTTATGTAGCCCATCAGGTGAGGTCCATGTGTATAGTTGCCATTCATGTGTTGGGTTGGTTTTTTTTTTTTAAAGAGTGTTTGCAATGAATAACCCTTATTGTTCTGTTCTGACGACTGCCTCCTGGTCCACTGCATGGTTCAAAATTGGGAAGGGTGTACACCAGGGATGTGCCCTATCTCCATACCTTTTCAACCTGTATGTAGAACAGATTATCTGGAAGGCTGGGCTCTATGAGGAGAAATGTGGGGTCAAGATTGGTGGAAGATCTATCAACAATCTGCATTATGCAGATGACACAACCCTGCTTGCTGCAACTGAGGAGGACCTGAAGTGCTTGCTGCAGAGAGTCAAGGACTGCAGCTTCCAATATGGATTGAGGTTCAATGTCAAGAAGACAAAGATTCTCACCACTGGACCAACTGGCAGCATCAGGATGGATGGTGAAGAGAATGAGATTGTTCACAGCTTTAGTTTGCTTGGCTCCACAGTCAACACTCTTGACACCAGTAGCCAGGAAACTAAAAGGCACATTTCCATGGGGAAGTCTGCTGTTAGGGACCTCTCCAGAGTACTGAAGAGCAATGGTGTCTCTCTGGAGACTAAGGTGCGTTTCATACAGGCCATGGTCTTTGCTATTACTTGTTATGCATCAGAGAGTTGGACAGTGACCAAGAAGGGTAGAAGGAGAATTGATGCCATTGAGCTGTGGTGCTGGAGAAGAGTATTGAGAGTACCATGGACTGCTAGGAAAACAAACAGATTCATCCTGGAAAGAGTCAAACTGGGTGGCTCCTTGGAGGCAAGGATTCTGAGGCTCTGTCTAACATACTTTGGACATGTTATAAGGAGAGACCGGTCCTTGGAGAAGGACATCATGCTTGGGAGGATGGACAGCACAGGAGGGAAAGGCCCTCTATGAGGTGAATTGATTCAGTGACTGGGATAATTGGGATGGGAGTGTCAGAGACAGTGCGATTGGCACAGGACAGAGCAGAGTTTAGGGTTGTTGTACATAGGTTTGCTATGAGTCACAAGCAACTCGACGGCACATTACAACAACAGCCCTGAATGTGCAAAATTCTATCATGTGATCTTAAGAAAATGGAAACAAGTCCACAAGAGCTAAAGTGCAACCTTAAGCTTATACTACTTGGTTTTAAAAACCATCTAAAGAATAGATTTGATGCATTTAGTACTAATGACTAAAGGCCAGATGAGTTGGGGGATGACATACATAAAGAAAGCAAAAAGAAGAGACCAAAATGGATGTCAGAAGAAACTCTGAAACTTGCTTCTGAGTGAAGAGAAGCCAAAATGAAGGGAAGAGATGATGAATAAGAAAGCTGAACAGAATATTTAAAAGGGCATCTCAAAGAGACAAGGCAGAATTTTATAACCAAATTTGCAAAATCTGGAGTTAGAAAACCAAGAGGGAAGACCATGTTAGGTATTTCTGAAGCTAAAAGAACGGTAGAAAAATGGAAGGCTCAAGTTCGATACTACTAAAGAATTTTGTAGGCAAAATACTGAATGATGCCGAAAACATTGAAAGAAGACGGAAGGAATAAACAGACTTGTACCAAAAAGAATTGGTTGATAGGAACTATATAAAAAAGAAGGATATGACAAAAACCCACTGGAACTGAAGGCGGAAGTCCAAGATGCAGTGCAGACATTGGCAAAAAATAAATGTCTCCAGGGAATGACAGAATACCAACTGAGATGTTTCAGCAGACAGATGTAGCCTTGATTGTGTTTACCAATGTCTGCCAAGAAATCTGCAAGAGAGCTACCTGGCCACAGGACTGTATGAGATCCCTGTTTGTGTCCATTTGTGCTGTGAAGTGAGATCATATCTGACCCTACAAGCCTTGGGAGATGTGATGTGTCAGTGTCTTCCATGTATTTTGTTGAAGCTGAGGCTTAGAGGAGCATGTTGGCTTATCCAAGCTCACAGAGATGGAAAGAAACCAAGCCCAGATACAGGCCCAGTCACTCCTGGCTTTGTGCTGTGCTACTCTAAGGAGAGTAAGTTCCTTACTTAGAGAATGGACCAGCTGGTTGTCTAAATATCCTGTGATTGCTTTAACTCAAATCACAGAATGGTAACAACTAGGGTCTACAGTAAAGAAAACCTACTCCAATGATCTCTTATACAGATGAGAACACTGGGGATCAGAATAGAGAGTTGACTTGTTTGAAGTCACAATTTTAGTAATGGTCTAAGTCAAGGTCCCACAGCCCAGGGTCAGAGCTCTCTGCAGTAGTATTTAATGTTATGTCTCAGTGTCTGTTAATCATCATCACCTCCCTCATCCCCTCATACACACCCATAGGAAAAGGGCTGAGACATAATCAGCCACTTGCTACTTTTAGACTGGCATACTCTTCCAGTTTTATGAAGAAACTAAAAATGTGTCTTCATTTTTAAAGCCACCAGAAGAAATTCCCCAGACATCTGGTAATTTTCTGCTTTGAAAAGTCCCGACATTTTTGGGCACAAGACTTAGAAAGTCAAAGCAGAGTTGGCGTCTGCGCTCTCCATCCTATTTTACATGAAGTCCCCCCACCCCACCATGCTGAGTCGATTTCCTATACTCTATAAGAATCTCCTCTGTGACCAAAATTCTGTCCCCCTCCTCTTTTTGTTTTCACTAAGGAAAATACATGGTTCTGCAATGTAGCCTTCTGGAAGAAAAGGCTTGAGGCTTCCTTGGCGGAGGCCACCATAAGTTGCTCCCATTTAACTGGACAGAGTCAACTTTCCTCCACTTTCTACAGTGGGGAGTCTTCTAGCCTTTGAGAAGGAGATTAGGTATCTGCTCCCCAAAATATGAGTACTGTTGACCTCACTGTTCCCCCAGCAGTCCCTTTCTGTTGGTCTGACAGCCCTCTCCTCCCACACCAGCCTGGGCCCTGGGAGGGAGATGGATATGACGGCATTCCTGCCCTGCATTGTTGCAGAGACCCTCTGGCGCTGTGACTGGAAATGATTTATGCAGGGAACTTGGCCAGCATCCCTTTTAATCCCTCACAGGCTCAAAGATACGAGGAATCTCGGCTCTGCTCAGTCTGGGGAAGGAAGAAACCTCCCTCACTTTGACAGAGTCTCCCTGGTGGGGAAGCAATGAGTCTGTGCTACAGGAGAGATGTCAAAAATAGTCTCCTTCTCTGAGGGTTAATTATGAAATCAGTATCTACAGGAACCCCTCCTCCTTCCCTGAAGCTTCTGCAAGGTGGAGGTGGATACTGTGTTCCAACGCCCATCACCCTCCATTGTTTCTGAGCACCACTCTGTCTGGAAGGAGGACTGACTCGAGCTGGGTCAGTAACCAGGGGTTGGGTTTGCTTAGGACAGTTCCATCACAGGAATGATGTAAGCCAAGACCTGGGAGAATGGACGAACCTGGGGCTGGTACCAGGGAGGGAAAGAAGCAGGAGGCAGAGGGTGTGATGTCTAGTATGGTATCATTAGGAAAAAGGGTACACCTAAAATTGGATGTGCAGTTGAGGAGAATTTATATGAAGGTTGTCTCTGGGTGATGCAAATGGTTAGTAACTCAATGTTAGAATGAAGATTTGAATCCATCCAGAAACAACTCAGAAGAAAAGGCTGGTGACCTACTCCGACAGTCAGTCACAGAAAACAAGAGGAAGTCAAGGGCATGTGCAAAAAAACAGGAGGGGGGATGGGATGGGATAGGGTGGGATGGGATGGGCTGCCCAGCCTCCTCTAACTTCATAAGGGGAAATCCTAGTCAACAGCACCAACAACTTAAATCTTATTAAGTCAGACATGCCCTCCAATCTTTCCGACCAATTCTAACGCCAACTGTCCCTCCCACAGACTTCACTACTTCTCTATTTCATTTCAGTGACCACATAAAACTCACAATGTTCATAATTATAGGGTTTATTAGTGAAGTAGCAGGTTACAAGGGAGTTTTGGTGCCTTAGTAATAAAAAGTTGCTCTGCCAACCCAAAGTCATGTGATTTGAATCCACCAGTTGCTTCACAGGGAAAAGATGGACAATCTCTTCTTGTGTGATTTACTGCCTCTGAAAACCTGCTGGAGGGTCACTAGGAGTCAGTTCTAACACAACAGCAACAGGTTGCAAGGAAGCTTTGGTGACAGGTGTCCCTGCTAACTTAAAGGCTGTGCTTCTTTTTAATCCACCAGTCACTCAGAGGGAGAAAGATGGGCAATCTCCTCCCATGTAACTAACAGCCTTGCAAATAGGTTGGAGAATCAATTATATGAATTAGATCTGACTTGGCAGCAATGAGGGAAAGAGAGAGGAGACAGAGAGAGGAGAAGGAGAAGGAGAGGGAGAGGGAGAAGAACAGGGAGAGGGAGAGGGAGCAGGATATAGTTCTTTAATTAGTACAGATACAACATCTTTTTTAACTTGTGGTGAAAGGCAAGGGTCTCTCTGTCCTCAGTCTTCAGCCTTTACTCTGGGTTGGCAAGAATACCTTTGAAGGGGAGCTCTGATGGCCTAGTGGCAAGAAGCTGCACTGCAATCCCAGAGGAGCACGGTTCGAATCCACCAGATGCTCTGCCGGGAAAGGAGGGACAATCTCCTCCTGTACCAGTCAGATCTGATTTGACGGTACACGCACACATAATAATAATAATAATAATAATACTTTTGAGTTCTGCTGCAACAGATCTCTCTCTGGTGGTCTGCTTCCTGGCCTTTGCCTCAACACTGCTCAGGGAGGTGCTACAAAGCACTTACAACAGTTCTGTATCCCACAGCATACATATTCTGTCAGCAAGCCTCATGTCTGAAGTGATTTTGCTGTAGAGTTCAGCAGGTTGATATACTCAGCTCCTCAACAAATGCGTGAAGGCATCACCCTTTGAGCAAGCCTTTTGCCTGGAGGCACGCATCTTGATCCTTGCTCTGGGAAACCAACCATTCTATCTCACATCTGTCTTTTGCTTTCTGCTACCTCTGTCACTGTTGCCATTCCCACTGTCACCATCTATCTCATCTTGTGCTGTGTGGCTATCCCAGTCTGACACAGTCTCTCAGTTGTGATAGCCGTGCATCCCTGGCTTGTGCAAGGATCTCAGGTCTCAGGGACACAGTGGACTCTCTGGCTCTTCTTTCTTGACCGTAGAGAGGTCCCCATTTTCTTTTTTTTTTTCTTTTTTTGGTAGGGGAGTCTTTTTTTCCCCCTGTAATTATATTTTATTAATTTTCATAAACATTTACAGAGATTTTGGGTTTCCGCTCATTCATTGTTGCACTATTCTCTTTACCCTCCTCCCAGTTTGTTCTTGTCCAAATGCCACAGTGCTTGTCAAAGCCAGTTCTGATTAATCTTCTTTGTCAGTGTATCCTTTGCCATTCCCTATCACTCCTCCCTGAGAGAGACTTCACCCTGAGTCATAAGGAAAAGGGGACGGCGTATTCTCTTAGCTACTTCCTGCTGAAAAGGGACGCTGTGGGTTTCAGGGTGAAGATCTTCTCTCACTACTCTAAAGGGCCCCTTTGGCAGTAGGAAACACATAGACTATTATGGAGATTGATTTTGGAATTCAGATGCACTCTTATTGATTGAGGTCCCCATTTTCTGCCTCTGCCATGGTTCAATTTAAGTCTGGTGGGATGACAGAACTGACGAATGCCCACATTGTTGTTGTGTACCTTCCAGTCAGAATCAACCCATAGCTAACCCTTCAGCGGGTTTTTAGGGGCAGTAAATGGCACAGGAGGAGCTTGCCTATACTCTCTCTTGTGAAGCAGCGGATGGATTTGAACCACATGCCTTTGGGATTGCAGTGCAGTTCCTTACCACTAGGCCACCAGCTCCCTAATGCCTACATTATTGTTCTACATATCTTATTTGTGTGTATGGCCCCATGTGAAAGGTGCCATTTACTTTACTTATATTATGAGCAAGCTATCTAATCTCCATGGTGGGTCGCAAACACCTCATATTTGCTTATTCTTACCCAAGCCTGTGGTAGGAGTTACAGAGATCATGGCTAGAAAAAGCTACAAGTAATTTACTGCACCACAGGGTGGGGGGAAATCACCATGGACACCACTACTCTAATCACAGCCTGTGGTGTCTTATCTCTTTGTTTTCCCCCCAGTAGCTCTTAAGTTCTGACTCTTCAATGTACATCCTGATTGTTCAATATGCATCTCCCCCAAGTCTCCCATGCTGTGCTCGAGGCCCTCTCTTGTGTTCCTGCCTCATCCGGTTGGCATCCTGCTGCAGCTCTGTGAGGCCAGTACAAAACCAGAATCAGACAAATCTCTTAGCTTGGAGGGCAGGAGACCAAGTGTGGTGTAGAAGACTTAGAACCAAATTTATCTGCTCCTCTGTGACCTTCCTGGGTAAGTGAAGTTTTGTTGTCTTCCCCAGGTGGTTCCTATTCTTCTGGGACCACAAGAGATTCCAGAATGATCCTCCCCTTTTCTTTTTCCATACTAAGTCTCCCCACAAGTGGTCTCACCCAGTCCAAAACCTGCTGTCTTCAACCAGTCAGTTGTCCTGAGTTCTTTTATCTCGTTTCCTGTTTCACCATTCTGCTTGTTGTTGTTAGGAGTCAACAAGTTGACTATGACTTTTAGCAATTCTATGAATGACAGATCAAAACCTTGCTCTCTCCTGTGCATCCTTATCATCTCTGATACATATTTGAGCCCACTGATACGGTCATTGTATCAGTTCATCTCATTGAGGGTCTTCCTCTATTTTGCTGATCAGAGCATGATGTCTTTACCAAGGAATGGTCTCCCCTAACATGGTTGGCTGCTAAAAGACAAGACTGACTTGGAGGAAATGCAGTCAGTGTGCTCCTTACAGGCAAGGATGGGGAACTTTTGTCTCACATATTTTGGGGATGTTGTTAGGATGGAAAATGACATCATGCTTGCAGAGGTGGAGGGTCAACAAAAGAGAGGAAGACCTTCAATAAGATGGATTGACACAGTGACTGTAACAATGGGTTCGAGAATACCAGAGGTAGCACAGGATAGGACAAGGCTCAGATCTTCATAGGCTCACTATGAGCTGGAGTTGAATCTATGTCACCTAAAAATGACATTGTCCTGTGAGGAGACCCAGTGATGTGGTGGGTTATGTGCTGGGCTGCTAACTGAACAGTGGGCAATTTTTTTTAAATTTTTTATTATTTTTGTGTGAATGTACCTTCAAATCAGATCTGACTGGTACAGGAGGAAATTGTCCCTCCTTCCTCGGCAAGAGCATCTGGTGGATTCGAACTGTGCGCCTCTGGGATTGTAGTTGCAGCTCCTTGCCACTAGGCCACCAGAGCTCCCCAACAGTGGGTAATTTTAATCCACTAGTCACTCCGTAAGAGAAAGGCAGTCTGATCCTAGGAAGATGAACAAACTTGGAAACCCAATAGAGGGTCACTGTGAATCAGAACTGACTCATGGGAAATGATTTTGGTTTTGCTTTTTTTTTGTTTTTTTTTTTGTTGTTGTTTTAAAAAAGTTCTTCCCTATATGCCCTCTCATCCTGTGGTGGTTGTTATGTGCCTTTGAATCTGAACTGACTCATAGCTGACTCTTGAGCAAGTTTTCAGAAGCTGTAAATCACAAGGGATGAGAGGGCTTATCTTTTTCCCTCAGAGCAGCTAGTAGATTCAGATTACCTACCTAGTTTTCATCCTAAGGCTAGTAATTATTCAGCTCATTTTTCTTCATCATAGCCAGATTCTACCTCCATCTGTATTATCAGGCCTCTGTCCTTACTGAGCATTTATTTTCCTAAATTCCAGGCTACTCCTCCCTTACCATTGCTGGTTCACACTGCACAAGACAAGGTGAACACACACATTCACATGGCTTCTTCCTCTTCTCTTATCTGCCCAGGAACAGATCTCCCATTAGAACACCTACAGCATTTGTTTGGATACCTCCTATGCCTTGGATCATATTTAGATGACATGTTTTACTTACTAGTTTATGAGTCTTATCTCTTCTACTAGACAGGGATTGCCTCGAGGTTGTGGTAAGGATCATATTTGTCTTCCATACAGAAACTGGCTTACACTGCATGAGGATTCAATGTTGTTGTTGTATGCCATCAAGTCAAGTATGACACAATGAACAACCAATATGAACTCTACCCTATCCTGTGAAATTCTCATCATCTCCAACACACTGGAGCCCATTGCTGAAATCAACATATCAGTCTATTTTGTTGGAGGTCTTCCTCTCCTTCACTGACTTTCCAACCTTCCAAGCATGATGTCCCTTTCCAAGGAATAGCCTCACCTAGCTATCTATCCACAGTATGAAAGATGAAGTTTTGCCATCCTTGCCTCCAAGGAGAACTCTGGCTGCACCTTATCCAGACTTATCTGTTTTTTTCTTTTGGCCGTCTTTGGAATATTCAGTACTCTTCTCAAACACCACAACTCAGAGGCATCAATTCTTCTGACATCCTTATCCATTGTCCAGATATCTGATGCATAGCAAACGATTGAGAAGACTCTGGCTTTAAGCAGACCTTAGTCTTAAAACTGCTATTATTACTCTTCAGCATTTGGAGAGATGCAATGTGTCTCTTGATTTCCTGACTACTGGTACCAAGGGTGTTGATTGTTGAACTAAGCAAGATGAAGTCACTCATGGCGTCAATCCTTTCTCCATCTATCATAATGTTGACTGCTGGTCTTGTGGTGAGGACCTTTGTTTTCTTGGTATTAAGACATAATCCACACCAAAGGCTGCAGTGCTTGATCTTCTGCAGCAAGTGTTTTATATTCTCCTCATTTTCAGCAAAGTTGTGTCATTTGCATAACACAGGTTGTTGATAAGTCTTCTCACCAATCCTGATGCCACATTCTTCTTCATAGAGTCCAGCTTTGCAAATTATTTGCTCAGCATATAGATTGAATAGGTATAGAGAAAGGATAAAACCGTGCTGGACTTTTCCTGATTTTAATTCATTATTTTAAAGTCTTGCTCATTCAGACAACAGTTTCTAGGTCTAGGTATGGGTTTCGTATTAACACGATTAACTGTTCTGGGATTCTCATTCATCTCAATGTTAGCCATAAGTTGTTATTATCCACGCAGTCAAATGTCTTTGAATGGTCCATAAAACACAAATAGGCATTCTTCTGGTATTCTTTGCTTTCAACCAGGATTTAATTGACATCAACAATGATATCTCTGGTGCTATGGCCTTTTCTAAACTCGTCTTGAATTTCTGGTAGTCTCCTGTCAATGTATTATTCTAGCCATTTTTGAATTATCTTCAATAACATTTTGCTTACATGAGATATTAAGAGATAATTTCTGCATTCTTTTAGATCACCTTTCTTGGGAATCAAGACAAATATGGATCTTTTCCAGTCAGTTGGCCAGGTAGCTGTCCTCTAGATTTCTTGGTGTAAACTGGTGAGTACACTTGGGGCTGCATCTGTTAATTGAAACATGTCAGTTGGTATTCTGTCAATTCCTGGGGCCTTGTTTTTTTGGTAATGATTTCAGTGCAGTTTGAACTTCATATTTCATTATCTTGGCTTTTGTTCTTACTGAATTTTTTTAATGTCAACCAATATTTTTTGGCACAGCGATCTGTGTATTCCTTCCATGTTCTATTGTTTACAGGATCATTCAAGATTGTGCCCACAGCATCTCTCAATAGTGCAACTCAAGGCTTGAATTTGTTCTTTAATTCTTTCAGCTTGAGAAATGCTGAGTGAGTTCTTCCCTTTTTATTGCCTGACTTCAGCTCTGTGCACATTTTATTATAATAGTTTGCTTTATCTTCTCCAGCTACTCTCTGAAATGTTTGGCATGTCTGACTTTTATTTTGGCTTTTCAACACTCTAAGGCAATTTTTATAGTCTCCTCTGATATCAATTTTTTTTGTGTGTTTTTTTTCCCTTCCCTTCCTTCTCCCTCTTTGTAAGGAACTTTTGCTCTCATCATGGATGCTATCCTTGTTGTCCTCCCATAGTTCTTCTGGTCTTCAATCATTGGTGTCCAATGCATCAAATCTGTTCTTGAGATGATTCTTAAATTCAGGTGAGATAGGCTCAGGGTGGTATTTTGGTTCCTGTGGACTAGTTTTCATTTTCTTCAGCTTCAGTTAAAACTTGCCCATAAGTAATTACCACTGCCTTCTGTGCAGCTTCAATGTCTTCTTTCTTTACCATTGGCTTCTGCTTGTATGGTACATTCTGAAATTTTTTCAGGGTCAGTTCTTGATAGAATGAGCCTGTGTTTTCTCTCCATCTTCTTGTGATGCTTCCAAGATCATCCAACATATTGCTCACAGTATCTTTCAATACTGCGACTTGAGGCTTAAATTTATTTTTCAATTCTCTGAGCTTGAGAAATACAGAGTGAATTCTTCCCCTTTTATTCTCCAATTCCAGTTGTCTGCAGATTCCATCATAATACTTTGCTTATCTCTCTAGCTGCCTTTTGGAATGAGCTCTTTGGCATGTTTCTCCTTTGTTTTGGCTTCTTAGTGCTCTATTGCAATTTTCAGAGTTTCTTCTGACATCCTTTTCAAATTTTTCTATTTCTCCCCTGTCTTTGTAAGGACTTTTTGCTCTCTTCATGGATGATATCCTTAATGTCATTCCACAACTCCTCTGGTCGTCAATCATTGATGTTCAATGCTTCAAACCTATTTTTAAGATGATTTTTAAATTCATGTGGAACAGACTCAAGATCGTATTTTTATTTTCTTGAACTTGTTGTAATTTTCTTCTGCCTTAATTTGAACTTGCACATGAGTAATTGATGGTCTGTTCTGCAGTCTGCCCCAGCTTAGTTCTTACTGCTGATATTGAGCTTCTCCAACAATTCCTTTCACAGTTGTAATCAATCTGATTCCCATGCAGTCCATTAGGGGATGTCCATGTGTAAAGCCACTGCTTGTGTGTGATTTTTTAATAGGGTATTTGCAATGAATAAATCATTGAACATAGCAAACTTGATCATTCTATTTCCAGCCTCATTTCTATTGCCAAGTCCATACTTTCTGACTACCATTCCTTCTTCATGGTTTCCAACTTTTGCATTTCAGTCGCTAATTATCATTACAGATCTTGAATGCATGTTTTGTCAGTTTCAGACTGCAAGATTTGATAAAAATGTCAAATTTCCTCCTTTTTGGCTTTAGCTGTAGGAGCATATATTTTGGATATTAGTTATATTAACAGGTCTTCCTTTTATTGTTTTTGTGTGTCATTGAGTTGCTCGTATCTCATAGTGACTCTACGTACAATAGCTCCCAACTCCACTCTATCCTGAGCCAGTCTGTCTCCAACACACCTGTCCGCATTACTCCAGTTACAGTGTCAATCAATCTCATTCGTGGTCTCCTTTCCTGCACTCTACCCTTCCAAACATGATATCCTTCTCCAACGACTAGTCCCTCGTGACAACATGCCCAAAGTATGTGAGCTAGAGCTTCAAAATCCTTACCTCCCAGTTTGGTATTTCCTCAGAAAACTGAACATAGAAATTCTGTATTACCAGCTATTCCACTGCTTGGATTATACCCTGAGAAAATGAGAACTGAGGAATAAACAGAGATTGTACAACAATGTTCATAGCAGCATTATTCACCATCATAATAACATGGAAACAGCTCAAATGTCCAACCACAATCGAATGGATTGAGAAATTATGGTACATTCACACAATGGAATACAATGCAGCATGCAAGAGCAATGATTTTGTAAATTACTA
>NW_006399782.1:843146-845583 GCF_000299155.1 Elephantulus edwardii | reverse complement strand
TTTCATAATTTCTAGTTTTCCAACCTTCATGTTTCATATATTCCATGTTCCAGTTACTAAATTATGTTTGCCACTCTTTTTCCTAATTTTTATTGACTTCTAATCCGAACTCTACCTTTAATATTATAATTACCAGTGTTTGTCTACTGTTCATGGAGCTTTCAGAGGCCTACTACTTAAGAAGTAGATATGCAATCCCACTTCCTAGTCTTTCTTAATCTGGGAGCTCTACTAAAACCTATCCACCATGAATGACCCTTGTGACATTTGACATACCAGTGGCATAGCTTTCAGTATCACAACAATCCACAAATTACTTCAGTTCAGCACACTGACAGGTAAGTGTTATACTAATTAGAACAATGAGTTCTCCACATACAACAAACTGACAATTTAGTGTTTTACCTCCGATAGCAAATCAGTCATATGAATATCAACTCGCAGATCTGGTTGAAGCCTGCATAGATAGACGTGGCAAGATGTGCTCCTGGGAGAATGTTGATGTGTTCTGGCTGAGATCCATGGCTGGCATGCTGGGGTAACGATCCATATGTGGATATTAAGGTCACATAAAAGTCTCAGCTGAATCTTTGCTGCTAGTGCTTCAAATGAGGCCCGAGATCCCAACTAGTTTCAATAAGAGTCTCCCAGTTTCCAAATGACTGTTAATCTGAAAGGCCTGACTTCCAGATCCCAACTGCTTTAAATAAGAGGCTCCCATCCCCCAATCAACTGTTATCCCAGGAATTGATGGGATACTGATTGACATGTTTCAACCAGCAGATGCAGCCCTGGATGCATCCACCAATCTATGCCAGGAAATTTGGAGGACAGCTCTCTGGGCAATTGATGAGAAGAAATCCGTATTTGTGCCCATTCCTAAGAAAGGTGATCCAATTGAATGTGGAAACTATCAACCAATATCATTAAAATCACATGCAAGCAAGATATTGCTGAAGGTCATTAAAAAATGGCTAGAACAGTATATAGAGAGGGAACTGCCAGAAGTTCAAACAGGATTCAGAAGAAGCCATGGGGCCAGGAATATCATTGCTGATGTCAGATGGATCTTGGCTGAAAGTAGAATGAATGTCTATTTATGCTTCATTGACTATGACAAGGCATTTGACTGTGTTGATCATAACAAGTTATGGCTAGTATGGAAAAGAATGGAAATCCCAGCACACTTAATTGTGCTCATGTAAAACCTATACTTAGACCAAAAGGTTATTGTGTGAAGAGAACAAGGGACCATTTCATGGAATATTTCTCTAAGAAAAGGAGAGCAACAGAGTTATATTCTTTCTCCATATCTATCCAATCTGTATACTGAGCAAATTATTCTGGACGTTGGAATCTATGAAGAAGAGCGTGACATCAAGATTGAAGGAATCATCATCAATAACCTATGCTATGCAGATGATGCAACCTTGCTTGCTGAAAGTGAAGAGGATTTGAAGCACTTGCTGTAGAAGATCAAAGAATACCGCCTTCAATACAGATTGCATTTCAACACCAAGAAAACAGAATTCTTACCCCTGGATCAAGAGGCAACATTGTGATAAATGGAGAAAAGATTGAAGTTGCCAATGACTTCATCTGACTTGGATCCATAATCAACATCCTTGATACCAGCACTCAGGAAATCAGTAGATGAGTAGACATATTGCAATGGGAAAGTCTGGAGTCAGGGACATCTCCAAATTATTGAGGAGCAATGATGTTGGTTTGAGGACTAAGGTACATCTGACTTAGGCCATGGTCTTTTCAATCACTTCTATGCATCTGAGAGCTGGACAGTGAATAAGGAAGACAGAAGAAGAATTGATGCCTTTGAGCTAAGGTATTTAAGAAGAGTGCTGAATATTTCACGGACTGCCAAAAGAACAAACGAATATATCTTGGAGAAAGTGAAACCAGAGTGCTCCTTGGAGGCAAAGATGATAAAACTTCGTCTCACATACTTTCAGCCTGTTGCTAGGAAAGGCTATTTCTTGGAAAGGTAGAGGGTTGGCAAAAGAATGACTCTCAATCACGTGGATTGGCATAGTGACCATTGCAATGGGCTCTAGTGTGTCATTAAGTGTGATGATGGCACAGGATAGAAAAGGATACAGATCTGTTGCTCATAGAGTCTCTATGGGTCATACTCAACTCAACAATACCTAATAATAATGAGTAATTTTTGGTCTGTTCCACAATTGGCACTTGGTCTGGTTTTGACTACAAAATCTCTGCTCTTTCTTTTTTGCAAATAAAGTTACTCTGATTCCTGTCCAATCCATCTGGTGAGGTCTAGGTGTAAAGTTGCCATTTGTGTTTTTAAACAAAGGTATTTACTAGAAATAAATCATCACGTGCACAGAATTTAATCATTCAGTCTCTGGCCTCATTTCTGTCACAAAGTTCGTATATTTTAACTACTGTTCCTTCCTCA
>NW_006399782.1:818854-840950 GCF_000299155.1 Elephantulus edwardii | reverse complement strand
CCTTTCTTCACAGGGTTTTCACCGTTGCTTTGGAAATGGACAGCAAATCCTTCTTCTTTAGTCTGTTTTAATCTATAAGCTCTTTGCAACCTCTCAACCTTCTGCTACCTGTAACACTGTTGGCACAGATTCCAGCATGAGAGCACCCCACAAACTATGCCAGTAGAGCAAACTAACAGACAAGTTCTGTACTAATAGGAACAAATAATAATACTCAAGTCTGGAAACATCTAAGATATAATTGTCAACATGCAAAACATTCTCCAGTAACCAAACTGATTAAGTGTATCTCTAAAAGCAAACTGAAACAACCAGACATACCAATATGGCACAGGACACCCTATTCAGACTGGGTCCATGGCAGCATGGCAGGACTGTATCTGGGTAAGGGCACGAACAATGACACAGCTAAATCTTTGGTACTGATCCTTAGTGTAGGCCTGAGGACTGCTAGGCTCAAAGGCACGAAGGCGTGGGGCCTGGCGTGCCCACCCCATCACTGACCAGACTCTGTTCTGATGCTCAGGACCCTTGACTGCCCCCAGAGCTGCATGCACATCTCTGCCTGGGGCCCCTGGATCCAATGTTTAGGATCCAGCAGCCCCAGGTACAGAGGATTCAATACATATTTGCGAATGAATGGGTTCTTGGATGTGCTTGTCCTTCAAATCACAGAAGACCATCTTTTATGGTTTAAACACACATTTTATGTTCATTATGTTTCTTAAAATTTTTATAATAATTCGGGTGAAAGTTGACAGAATAAATTAGTTGCTCATTTAACAATTTGTATACATTTTGTTTCCTATATTTGAAGCACATATATACTCCACTCTTACATTCTTTTAAAACATTCAAAACAATTTTGAGAAAGCTAGAATTTTCTTTCATTCCCCAATTCCATTCCTCTCTCCTTTTTCGATATCTGTACCATGTTGTTGTTAGGTGCCCTCAAGTCAGCTACAATTCCTGGTGACCCTAGGAACAGTAGATCATACCTTGCTCTGTTCTGCAGCATTGCCGTGCTCTCTGATATACTCAAGCCCACCGTTACAGTCACTGTGTCGGTTTATCTCACTGAGGGATTTCCTCTCTTTTACTGATGCTCGAAGGAGCAACTTGACTCTGATTTCTCCAAGACATACTTGTTCTTTTTGCACTTCATAGAACATTCAGTATTCTTGTCCAACACCACAATTTAGAGACCCTGATTTTTTTAAAAAAATCTTTCTTATTCATTATTCAACTTTCAAATGCTTAGGAAGCGACTGAAAAGCCATGCACCCTTTAATCTTTAAACTGACATCCTTTCTCTTGAGCACTTTAAAAAGATCCTTGACAGCAGATTTTCCCAGTGCAACATATCTTTTGATTTCTTGACTGCTGCTACCATGAGTGTTGATTGTTCCAGTTGTTTTGAAAAATCTTCAACAAAGTTTTACTTACATAGATATTAAAGGGAGCGTTGGTAAGCAACTGTGCTGCAATCCCAGAGACAACAAAGACAAGCAGTTCAAATCCACCATGTGCCTTTGGGAGCAGCTCCTTGGGAGAAGGATGGGCAATCTCCCCTCATTTGATTTACTGCCTCTGAAAACCTTCTTAAGGGTCTGCTCTGGGTCGGTTCCAACTCAGTGGTTCACAACAACATGGTATTAATATTATTTGTTAATTTCCGCATTCTATTGGATCACCTCTTTTTTTTTTTTTTTTGAATGGGGACAAATATGGATCTCTTCCAGTCAGTTGTACAGGAACCTGTCTTTCAAAATCTTGGACTAATGAGCACACCAAGCTGTGTCTGTTGAAATAGCTCAGTATTCTGTTTATTCCTGAAAGCTTATTTTTTGCCACTGCCTTCATTGCAGCTTGGACTGCTTTCTTCAGTACCAGTGGTCCTTGGTCATATGCTACTTCTTGAAAAGGTTCAGGGTCATCCAGTTCTTTTTGGTAGATTAACTCTGAATTCTTTCCATCTTCAGTTGACTCTTAGTGTATCATTCAGTATTTTGCCCATAGAATCCGTCAATGTTGTATTTTTTTATGACTTTAGAAATGCCATGTTCTTCCATTTTTATTTTTAAAATTTTATTATTATTAATTTTAATGAATGTTTACAGAGACTCTGTATTTCCATTCACTCATCACTGCATTTTTCTCCCTGCCCACCCCTACCCCCAAATTCACTCTTCTCTTTGAAAAGTAAAAGAAAAATTCTTTCGCTGTTATACAATCCCTCCACACAGGCCCACTCCGCTATGCAACCTTCATTCTGGACTCCTGTCATGGTAATAAATAATACCTAATCATATATCACTTTTAAATAGTTCTCTCCCTCATCTGTTTCAATGCAGTATACAGTATTTATTCCCTCTTTCTCAGTCTCCTCTCAACCCCGATGTCAATCCTGCTTTACAACAGTGGCACTTTGCAATATTTGTCCTTTTGTAATGGAGATATTTCACTCAGCATAATGTCTGCCAGGGTCATCCATTTTGTATGATTTTCATGAGTTCTTTGTTTTTCAGTGCAGCATACCACAGCTTCTCTATCTATTTGTTTGTTGGTGGGCACTTAGGTTGTTTCCAAACTTACTATTATGAACAAAGCCACAATAAACATGAGTGTGCATATATCTGCTTGGGTGGCAGTTATGGTTTCTTTAGGGTGTATTCCCAGTAGTGGAATTGCTGGGTCAAATGGTATTTCTATTTGCAACTTTTTGAGAAAGCGCCATATAGCTTTCCATAGTGATTGCACCATTTTGCACTCCCACCAACAGTGAATAAGGGTTCCAGTTTCTCCACAACCTCGCTAGCATTTGATATTTGCTGCTCAATTAAATTTTGCTATTCTTAAAACTATGATATCTCATAGTTGTTTTGATTTGCATCTCTCTTAGAACTAGGGATTTTGAACATTTCTTCATGTGTTTGTTTGCCATCTGAATGCCTTCTTTGGTAAAATGCCATTTTGATTTTTTAAATCCAAATATTTGCACGCTTTGTTATAATTTTTTTCAAAATACTAGAATACAATCTCTGATCAAATTCTATTACTAAGGCCGTATTTTCCAATTACCAATCCTTATCCTTGTCTTCAACTTTTGCCTGGAAGGCATCACTTACTTTTAATGCATCTTGAATGCTTGTTTGATCAATTTCAGACAGCAAAAGCCAGTAGAAATGCTCAGTTTCTTTATCTTTGCTTCAGTGGTTGCTACATACATTTGAAATAGAGTTGAAATAACATGTCTTCCTTGCATGTATATGGATGTTATCCTATTACTGAAAGCATTATATTTCAGGCTAGATCTGGAAATGTCCTTTTTGATGATGACTGTGACACCATTCCTTTCCAATTTCTGTTTACCACTCTAGTAAATAATAAGATTGTATGAGTCAAAATGGTCAATGCTAGTCCATGTCAGGTCACAAAGATCAAATCAACATCATGCAGTTTTCAGTTAACAGCTCTTATCCAATCCTGTTTCATATAAAACTACATGTGTTATCCTGAAGCAAAACTTAAATGGGGTGTCTGTTACAAATCACGTTTTGTATTTGGCTGGTTATTACTAGGAAGAATCAGAGGCCGAACACAAGCTCTGCTTTGTCCCAAATATTTTAAATCTGTTTAGTATAAAGATGGATTCTGCTTCAATTTTGACAGCTTCCAAAAGTTAGATTCATAATTTTCTTAGATTCATATTTATTAAGTGATTTTTACTTTTCTTAGATTCATATTTATTAGATTCATACTACTTATATTCCACATTCTTATTATTAATGGATACAGATCGTTCTCTTAATTTTTTAAAGTAAATTTTTACATTTTATTTGTGATTTTAACAAAGGTTTACAGAAAACTTAGATTTTCATTCATTCATTCATTGTTGCATGTTTTTATTCCCTCTCTCTCCCTCCTTTTCCCCTCCCGAGTTCACTTTTTAAAAATTTTTTTAAATATTCATTCAACAGGAAAAAGTTAAACAACCCAATCATAAAATGTTTCTCTTATTTATGAGTCTTGCCACATGAGCAAATGAAGGCCCTTCCTTGGATAAAAGCTTTCCTCCAACCACATCATTTAGGCAGGCTCTACTCTGAAGGGGCAGCTTTTCTCCAATTACAGTTTATGTGCCTTCCAACCAGAGCAGCTCATATCCAACAATATTCTGCTTCTATTCGGAGAGCTTTCTATGGCCTATTATTTCAGAAGGGGATGGTAAGTCCTACTTCTTAGTCTGTCTTAGTTTGGAAGCTCTGCAGACACCACTTCACCATGGCTGACTGACCCTGCTGAGGTTTTAAATACTGATGGCACAGCTTCCAGAATCACAGCAGCACCCAGGCCACCACGGGATGACAGACAGACAGAGGAGTGGTGGTCCTAGATATACCATCTTAACCTCCAAACTTAGTTCCTTCTTCAAGTTGGGAATTTTCATCTAGTATGATTTTGGTAACATTCTCCTTTCCATCTGTATCTTAGAACACAGTTATTAGTTTTATGTCTCCTCAATCTGTCCTCCAAATGTCTTTTCTTTTTTTCCATGGTTTTGATTTCTTTACAATTTTGGTCTGTTGTTTATGATACTTTTCTCACTTTATGTTACTTCTTTTAAAATATTCCTTTGGTTTTTGGTTGGAACATCATGGTGTGTTGTTGAGTACTGTTGAGTCAGAACCAACCTACAGTGACCCTCCAGGGGTTTTTCAAAGGTAATAAGTTACACGGGAAGAGATTGCCCATCCTTCTCCCACAGAGCAGTTTCAGCAAGTTTTGCTTATAGGTTAGGGCAGGGTTTTGATCTGTTGTTATTTATAGGTTCATTATGAACAACAACTTTTTTGTTGTTACTGTTGGGCACCACTGAATTAGAACTGAGCCATAGCTGACCCGCCAGTGGGTTTTCAGAGGCAGACAATTGCACGAGAAGAGATTGCCCATCCTTCTTCTGCAGAGCAGCTGGTGGATTCGAACTGCATGCCTTCGGGATTGCAGTGCCATTTCTTACCACTAGGCCACCAGAGCTTGTCATTTGTCTCCCCTCATAGTTCTCAAGAAGCCTGCTCTTGATGTTGATATGTTTCACCCCTTTGTGACTACTGCCTTCTTGGTCTATTGTTTCCTTCCTTAGCCTGTTCCCTGTGGCTCCACAGCTAGAAAAGGGTATGAGTGTGTAGGAGCGAGTGGACACCAGGAAGAACTCTCTCTGCTCCCGGATGTTTCAGCCCCAATGTTGTAGAGCCCTCAGCTCGCCTGTTCAGTTCCTCAGCTTTTTTGGAGGCAGGGAGACTTGAATGTACATAGTACTAGAGCCATACCTCCTTCAGACTCTCATCACTGCCTCTCTTCAGAGTTGAAAAAGCCCGACTTCAACTCTCCAGCATATTTCCTCCTAGTCTTTGCCTGCCTGTTGGCTGGAGCAACTGCTTGGCTTGGAATTGGTGCTGGGTGGGTAGGAGCTGAAGTTGTATGCGGAGGAAAAATCGTCACATTAAGCGGTTGCCTTCCCAGAATCCCTTGTTTTTTCATTTTCTGTTCCGTTTTTCTGCTATCTTTGTCCATTCCTGTGCCACTGCCACAGTTTAAATCACCATAATTCAAGTAAATTTTGTTTCCTAGTCGGGCATGTCTTGTTTTCTTGTTTCTCTTTTTCAGATTTAACTTGGCTGTTCTTATGAATTGCCTCTTTCTGAGGAATATTAGAATCTGTCTTTTTCATAGAATGGCTTCTTGTGGACTTGTTGGTTAGAATTTATCTAAGCTGATAGGTAAATTTAGAGAGAACTGACATTTTAGGATTCTAAGCTCCCATCCAAGCAACTTGATGGCACATAACAACAACAACAACAACAAGAAGCTCCCATCCAGTAACAAGAAAACAACTTGTTAAAGATCTCACTCTCTCTTTCTGCCATTTTTAGGTCGTCTTTGCATGTTTCTTTTTAAGTTTACTACTAGATGTTTTTGCAGTTCTAGGGAGCTCTGGTGGCATAATCCATAGGGAGTTGCACTGTTAATCCCAAAGACCATGCTTTTCTGGTGGTTTGAATTCACCAGTGATTCCCTGGGAGAAAGGTAGACAATCTCCTTCTGTGTGATTTACAGTCTTAGATACCCAGTGGAGGGTCAGTTATAGGTCAGTTATGGGCCAGTTCTAACTTGATGACAATGAGGATTTTTGAGATTGCATAGGCAGCACACTTCACTTTTTATTCTAGAAGAATTCAAATACATGCAGAAGTGGAATAGTGCCACAAACACTCATGTGTCCGTCACTCAGCTTTCACAGTTCCCAGCTTATAGAGCCAAACCTGTTTCATCTATAACAACACTCATTCTCCTTTCCATGTTGTATTGGAACAAAACTGAATGGGCTGTTTTACAAATCATATTTTATATCTGGTTGAAGGTAATGGCTATGACAAACCAGACACTGGACGCCAACACTGCTTTACCCCAAACAGTTTAAATCTGTCTAGCACAAAGATGAAGAGCCATGGAGGTGGGGTGGGGGGTGCTGCCAGAGAGAAGGTGGATGAGGAAGAAGTAGGTCAGACAGAGGCTAAGGCTTAGCGTTCGTACTTGAGCCTGTGTTCTTCCTTAACGCAGCATCCTTCTCCCTCACCAGTCTAGTCCCCAAGTGCTGCCTGTATCAGGGAAAACTCTGAAGCTTCTAGTCCCAGCCTTCCTGATATTTGGTGCCTCCAAGATGCTTCCGCATAAATTCATCCACTTGCCTATGGCCAGTGTATTTTGCTTTGGCAATGTGAGGCCTGGAGTCAAGCTATGCCTTGAACTCGCTGACACTGCCTTAGAAACCAAGGTCTATTCCTGGAGAAGAGATTAGTGTAAATTCCTCAGGAAGAAATTGGCTGCCTGTGAATGCTGGGAGTCCTCACTAGATAACCTACCCAGAAACAAGGGTTCTGGCATCTTTATCACTTGAAAACGAAGCTGAACTCCCCTGCGTGTGGCACAATTTAGTTGCATTAACTTGCCTTCTCTGAGCTACCTTCCACTATAGACAGAAAGTCTTCCCTGGACTCGCCTTGCAGGTTTGGTGTCCCTCTGCCCCATTCCATAGAGTTGTGAGGCGTCTGGAAGGGCCTCTCATCCTCTCTTGAAAGCCTTTTCTCTTATGGTACCCAGTTTTCTCTTCTTCAACCCAATCAACATAATACCAAAATACCAGTGCCACTGAGTCAATCCTGACTCATGGTGACCCTGTAGAATAGACTGGAATTGTCTCAGCCAGTTTCCAAGGCTATAATCTCTACAGAAGCAGATTGTCTCACATACCTCCTCTGAATCAGCTGGTGAGTTCACACCACTGATCCACCTGAAATCGCTGTTGCTACAGAAAATGTTCTAGTCTCTTTTCAATGAGTCAACAAGGTCAGGAGACCTGCTTTCTCTACTTTCCACTTACTGGCCTGAGACTTCTTCCTACACCCATCTTGTTGTTATGTGCCATCGCGTCAACTATGACTCATAATGACCATATGAACAACAGATCTGAATCTTGCCCGATGCTGCACCATACACATGATCTCCACCAGGTCAAAGGCTCAAGCCTTTTGTGGCAGTCACTGTGTCATTCTATCTTGTGGAAAGTCTTCCTTGCTGTCACTGACCCTAACCTTTCCCCACATGATGGCCTTTTCCAAGGACTGGTTCTTCCTGAAGAATTATGTCCAAAGTAATTGAGGTGAAGTTTCACCATCCTTACCTCTAAGGAACACTCTGAGGGTTGCTTCCATCAAGGCATATTTACTTGCTCTTTTAGCAATCCATGGACTATTCAATACTCTTTTTAAACACCACAATTCAAAGGCATCAATTCTTCTGCCATCTTTATTCATTGTCCAACTTTCAGATGAATAGGAAATAACTAAAAATACCATGGCTTGGATTAGACACACTGGTATCTTAAACTGGTATCTTTTTTTCTTTAGGACTTTGGAGAGGTCCTGACAGCAGATTTTCCCAATGCAACATGTTTTTTGATTTCTTGACTACTGCTATCATAGGCACTGGTTGTGGATCAAAGTGAGATGAAATTATTGACAACTTCAATCTTTTCTTCATCTGTCATGTTGTTGCCTACTGGTCCAGTGGTGAGGAGTTTTGTTTTCTTGATGCTGAGATGTAACTTATATTGAACACTGTAATTTCTGATCATCTGCAGCAAGTCTTTCAAGTCCTCTCACTTTGTGGAAGCAAAATTGTATCATCTACATAACACAGGTTGATGATGAGTCTTCCTCTAGTCCTAATGACATATTATTCTTCATAAGAGTCCAGTTTCTCAAATAATTTGCTCAGCCACACTGATTCAATAGGCATGCAGAAAGGACATAGTCCCGATACAAACCTTTCCTGATTTTAAACCATATAGTAGTTCCTTGTTTTGTTTGGAAAATTGCTTCTTAGTCTGTGCATAGGTTTTGCATAGTACAATTAAATGTTCTGGGATTCCAATTTTTCTCAATGTTAGCTATAATTTTTTATGATCCACACAGTCAAATGTCTTTGCACAGTCAAGAAAACACAAATATACATCTTTGTAGTGTTCTCTGCTTTCGGCCAAGATACATTTGACGTTAGCAGTGATACCCCTCATGCTACACCTTCTTCTGAAACAAGCTTAAGTTTGTAGCTGTTCCCTGTCAATATACAGCTCCAGTCATTTAAAAATAATATTTAGAAAGATTTTACTTGTATGAGACAGTAATGATATAGGTCAATAATTTCCATATTATGTTGGATCACTTTTTAGGGGAATTGGGAACAAATATGGATCTCTTCCAATGAGTTGGTCAGGTAAGCCTCTTCCATGTTTGTTGGCAGAGACAGGTTGCATCTGTTTCCTGAAGCACCTCAGTTGGTAGCCCATCAATTCCTGGAGCCATATTTTTTTGGCAATGCCATCTGTGCAAGTTGGGCTTCTTTCTTCAGTTCTATTGTTCTTGATCATATGCTACTTTCTGAAATGTTTCAGCATCAACCAATTATTTTTGGTACAATACCTCTATGTATACTTTCCATCTATCATTTTTGATGTTTCGCATATCATTCATGGTTTTGACTGTTGAATCTTTCAGTATTGCAATGTGATGCTTGAATTTGTTTTTCAGTTCTTTCAGCTTGAGAAATGCTGAGTGCATTCTTCTCTTTGGGTTTCTAAAGCCATCTCCTTGCACATTTTACTAGTACATTTTTCTTTGTCTTCTTGAGCTGCCTTTTGGAATCTTCTATTCAGCTCTCCTCAGCATTCCTTCCCCTTTTCTGGCTTCTTTTCATTCCAAGACAAGTTTCGGGGTCACTTCTGACATTAATTTTGGACATTTCTTTCTTCCTTGCCTTTATAATGTCCTTTTGCTTTCTTTATGAATGCTGTCTTTGAGGTCACTCCACGACTCATCTGGTCTTTGGTCATTAGTGTTCAATGTATTAATCAATGATGAAGAATTTTTTTTTAAGTTCAGTTGGGCTACACACACGGTCATATTCTTGGTGTGAACTTGTTTTCATTTTCTTTATCTTCAATTGAACTTGTATGTGAGCCTTTGAGGGTCTTTTCCACAGTCAGTCCCTGGCCTAGTTTTGACGGCCGATACTGAGTTCTCCAGTGTCTCTTTCCCCACATCTACATCCACACCCATAAGGGGCAACAATGAATATGGGCTTTGCATATTAGTGCACATTAGTCTGGGTTTGCATATTAGTGATATTTGACGTCTAGAAGATAGATGCTTGTCTCTGGATGATGAGTAAGCATGTGAGCGTACATCTGAGCTGCCGACATGACGTTGCCCTGAGGTAGGCAGCATCAGATACTGTAAAAAAGGCGGCACCTTGCTCTGCAGACTTGGGCTCTCACTCCATTCTTCAGCTTAACTTTCTGATGGACACGGACCTATCATTTCTATCATTTGGACCACAGTTTTCCAGTAAGTTGGGGGACTGGACTAAATTATCTCTAAGGCTCTTTTGGCTCTGGGTCTGGGAAAAAAAGATTTCAAAACTTGGAAATTAGATGCAACAGTGTGGGCTTAGGCCAAAGATGGGAAAACAGACATGGGAAGGAAATGGGAGTTCCCAGTGTTGCTGCCCAGGGTGGAAGCTGGAGAGTGTTTGACTTGTCTGAAAGAGACTGAGGACCTGGAATGAAAAATGAGTCGATACAGCCTGAGGTGGGGCTGGGCTGTGCTAACTCAGAGCTAGAAAAGCTTGCTCTGACGGTTCGTGGAAGAGGTCTTGGAACACCTCTGACTTCAGGCAGCTGCAGGGTCTTGACCTGTGACCCAAAGTAGATGTGTAAGAAATTCCTTCTCATGCATAAAGGCAGCCAAAGAGGGTAATCTGGATCCAGGATCAAGAAGGCGCTCTGGATCTACAGCCTGAGGAGGAGCCTGCCTGGAGCTATAACAAGGAGTGTCCAGAAGAGAGACTTGAAGGCTCCAGGTGGTACCCAAACACCATCACACATCAAATCAGTTGGAGGCTTCATTGAAGTATTTTCACTTTCCAAATTCTATAGTGTGATAGAGAGCTCTGGTGGCTTAGTAGTATGGAGTTGCATTGCCAGGCAAAGGCACACAGTTTGAATATACCAATTGCTTTGAGAGATAAAGATGAGCAATCTATTCCTGGGTTATCTACCCCCTCTGAAAATCCACTGAAGTGTCAGCTATGAGTTGATTCTGATTTTAGGGTACATAACTACATAGCAGGGATAGCAATAGAATGAAGTAGATAGTAAGATAGCCAGCCATTGCATCTGCCAGTGATAACTCACTCACTCACTCGCTCACTTTCACTGCCATTGAGTTGATTTTCCCTCATAATAACTCTCCATTGGACTTCTGAGGCTATACATTTCAACGAGAGGAGATTGTTCATCTTTCTCTCAAGGATCTGAAGTACTAGAGACGCAAGACATTTTTGGTTAGCAGTGCAACATGCCATGCTACTATAGATAGCATCATGCAATGACTTGTTGTTAGGTGCCATCTTTTTTTTTTCAGCATCAACAATATATTGAGCTTTGGATGCATTCTTTCCTGTACTTTAAAATGTACTTTTCTCATTTTTTTCAAAGGACAAAATAGGACAGGATAGATGCAGGCAGTTCAGGTACACACTTTGATAATACACAATACAGATCAACTAGACTTACAAACTGTGTGACAACTTACCCCATGTTTCCATGCGAGAATTTGATAATGCTCATTTGCATCAGTTAGTATATTTCTAGATCCATCAAATAAATACTTATTATTAAAAGTATTCAAATTAAAAGTGTTAGGTGCCATTTTGTTGAGTACGACTCATAGATACCCTATGAACAATCAACCTGAAACCTGTCCTATCTTGTGCCATCCTCATCAGGACTAGAATCCACAAAAGTATGACAAGCTCAGTGAGCCCTACGAATCTGACACTCACAATTCACTCTATGCATTAATTGACTCTCTCTCTGTGTGTGTCTCTCTCTCTGTGTATGTGTGTCTGAGAGAGAGAGAGAGAGAGAGAGAGAGAGAGAACGGGTGACAGTGTCAGACAAATAGGAGATGTTAAGAGAAGTACTATGAATACTAGGATTTCTACCTTTGGGGGGAAAATTGTCCCTGGACTCTAAGTCCCCCTGGGATACCCTGGCTGGGAAATAAGAGCCAAAAGTTACTCAAGCTAGTGACACCAAAGCAGTAGTTTTGACTTGTGGTCCACCTTGAAGTTTGTAAAATAGGAAGAAACCCAAATATTCAAAGAAGAAATACTTATAAAAGAAAATGAACTAATTCTTCTGTTCTAATTCTCTTTATATAAGGAAAAGCAGGGGGGCATTGAGAGATACATAGATAGAAAGATAGATAGATAGGTAGATAGATAGATAGATAGATAGATAGATAGATAGATAGATAGATATTGATTTGCTATGCCTCAGAAAACTGAGGTTACTCTGTCTTGCAGGAAATGACTGGTGACCAGGCCCTTCACTTTTCAATCCCTCTCCTTCTCATGTTCACCTCCAAAGCCTGGGGTCTTCATCAGGGCTGAAACCCACTCAGTTATGAGTATATGGATATACCCTGTGTATTTCTTTCTTTCCTTTTACGATACGCTGGTTAATAGCGGTTTTGTCAATTTTACTAAAGGAAAAGACAACTATAGATGCAAAGCCTGCCTCTCCACGGAACACGGAACCTCAGAGAGAGTGTGGTTCTGCTGCAGCTTCTTCCCCCCCCTTTTTTAAAAATAACATCAACTGACAAGGGTATGGAATGTAGGAGTAAAACTTTATTTTCTCTGAGATCTTCTTTTTCTATAAATTCTTTAATCTGAACTCCTGTATTTTTATAATCTGTCCAGTTTACACTCTGATCTTGTATTAGTTATTCAAAATATAAATGAGTAAAAGTAGCAAATGAAGGATGTTGTTAAGTGTCAATGAGTCAATGATGACTCATAGTGACCCTATGAACAGAAGATCTGAACCCTGTCCTACAACTATCATTGTTTCTCTAGTGTTCATAGAGTTTTCAAAGCCCTGCTGTTTAAGAAGTGGATGCCAATACTGCTTCTAAGTCTGTTTAAATATGGGAGTTCTACCAAATCCTGTCCAGCATGGATAACCCGTTTGGCGTTTGACACACCAGTGACATAGCATTCAATATCACAGCAACCTCAAGTTATCTCAGTACAGCAAACTGACAGACAAGTACTGTACCAATTAGAACAATACTCACCCCAAACACAATTAACACCAGGTTCTAATTGATTTAAACAAGGGCCTCTAGTCTATAGCTGATTGTTAATCAAAACAACCTACATGAGAGATAATTATTACCAAATAATACCATAAGAAACATGGTGGGGTTTTTAAAAATAACACCCACATATCATATATTTGAATGATATATTTTACTTTTCCTAGGAGACATGTAATCCTTTTAAATGTTCCCGTTACAGGTCTCCTTTGGATTTCCAGATTGCTCCCTCGCTTGGATCTGGCAGAATCCTTCTGGTGTAGTCTGGTGTACTCTTTTCTCTACATTGAGATTCAGTCCCTGCCTTTCTGTCCTTCATAGTCTTTGTAAAACAGCCTCTTTGTTATCCTGTTCCCTTAGGTGTCTTTCTCCAGTGTCCCATGCAGGCTTGGCTGTGCTCCTTATTCCTCATGGCTGTGGGGCTTCCTCTCCACTGTTATCTTTACTTTGCGATGCATTGAGAACAGTGGTTTCTGAGTTTTCAACTCTGCCACCAGACAAAACAGCCTCTGTGCTCAACATTGGAGAGACACTGTGGGCAAGACAGACTTGGAGCCCCCTTCTCTGGAAGCTGACAGCAGGAAAGACAACGTTAGAAACCATGACAAATAATAGGGATTTGTCCATGAAATGGAATTAGATCTGGTTTGTTTGATAAAAAAAAGTCACATTTGCCAGTAGACCTAAAAATGTTTGGTTGGAGTGTGCATATGTGCTAGAAACTCTTAATTATGAATGTCGGCATGTAGCATGACATTTGAAAAAAAATTCTTAAATGCTGACTGACCTTCCTTCTTGAGTGCCTATGTGATCTTCCTTCTCAAAGCTACAACTCTTTGAGGTCAGAGGCCACTGCTGATTTATGTCAGCATATCCTGTGTGTCTAACTCAGCACCAGCACACAGTAGGAACCCAGGATGTATTTACAGAATAAAATACTGTGCGTGTCATGAATAAAGAGAGTGAAATTGGCAACTGGGTGAAAATCCACTCTGGATCACAGTTCTATAAATAGAGTGATTAATTATTTTAAAACTTGTTAACTTTTTTTTTTGAGACTACACACTCATCCTGGCTCTAAATATATTCATCTTGTCCCCATGAGGTCACTGCAGGGCGAGATTAACTCCCAGAGCCTTAAGCAGGTTTAAATATCCCTGAGCACACCGCCTGTTCACTGCCTGGCTTCCTTTCAGGACACCTCCCCCTTCCTCTCTCATTTGCAGAATCAATTACTGTGTGGTGCTCCTTTCCACTGAAGAAGTAAGTAGCGGCAAGTTTACATGCAGATGAACATGGCCAGTGCCCTAACAAAAATTTTTTTAAACAATAAATTTATACCCTGGAGATAGATTGATAGAGAAAACAATTGAAACTATTTTAAATCCCAAGAAATAAAGGGCCCTATTTTTACACCTGTCTCTCTTTGTTTCAGAATTTCCTCTGATCTGAGGATGGCATGGCATATACACAGACATATGAGAGGAAATCTCCATTCAGTTCTTCCTTCTTGGAGCTTGATATGGAAACTGATAGATAAAGGATTTTGGCCAGAAAAGCTAGAATGATGTCAATTTTATCACAGCTTAAAAAAAAAGAAAAGAAAAGAAAAAATCATAGAAATCCATCCTCCTTGCATTGTTCTTACTTTGTTGCTGGGAGAGACTATTCCTTAGAGAGGGATATGATGTTTGAAAAGTTGGATGGGAGGTGAAGGGGAGGGAAACCCTCAACCAGGTAGATCGACACGGTGACTGCAGCAATGGGCTCAAGAGCATCAGAGATGATGAGGATGGCACAGGATAGGACAGGATTCTGTTGTTCATAAGGTTGCTGTGAGTCATGTTTGACTGCAGGGCACCTAAAAACAACATCATGCAATGTTCTTAAGCTGTTAGTATCTGTTGTCTTCTGACTGCTGGTCAGCGAAGGTGCAGCCATGGAGTGTCTCCTAAAGTCCTGAAGACACCACTATGGACCTTTCTTTCCTGAGCTCATTGTAGCAGGGCTTCTCCTGCACATGCTCAGAAGACATCTGCTGTCTGGAAGCCAAAGAAGTCAACCTGACCTGATACATCATTGTGTCCAAATCTTTCTGGACACAAAAAGAACACTTAGATAGAAAAAGAGCTCTACCTCTTTGATGAAAAAGACCTCTCTGATGTGACAAAGGGCAAACATGCTGGCTTGCAGTCTAACAGTTGTTGTTGTTGTTATGTGCCGTCGAGTCTCCTGTGACCAATAGTGATTCAATGGACAGCATCTCTGAACCCTGCCCTGTCCTGAGCCAGTCTCACTAATTCTGATACACCAACCAACCCCCATTGGCCTGGTCACTGTATCAATCCATCTCATCTCGGGTCTTCCTCTTCTGCAATGTCTCTCCTTCCTTCCAAGCATGATGGCCTTCGTCAAGGACCAATCCCTCCTGGCCTCATGCCCAAAATATGTGAGATGAAGCTTCAAAATCCTTGCCTCTAAGAAGAGACTTGGTTTCACCCTCTCCAAGACAGACCTATTTGTTTTCTTGGCAGCCCATGATGTGTTCAAAACTCTTCTCCAGCACCGCAATTTTTTAAAAAAATTAATTTCAATGAACATTTACAGAGATTTTGTATTTCCAATTATTCATTGTTGCACTTTTCTCCCCACCCACCCCACCCCCACTCCCAGTTCGCTCTACTCCTTGAAAAGCAAAAGAAAAACCTCCTTCACCACAATTTTAAGGCATCAATTCTTCTTCTGTCATCCTTAGTCATTATCCACCTCTCTGATGCACAGCAAGTAGTTGTAAAGAACATGGCCTGGATTAGGTGCACCTTAGTCTCTAGACAGACATCGTTGCTTTTCAGCACTCAGGAGAGGTCCCCAGCAGTAGTACGGAGATCTAATCTTAACTCTTCTACTCACTTAGTTGTATAAATTGGAGCAAGTTACTTAGCCTCCTCGACTCACAGTTTCTCCATCTGTAAAATGGAAAGACATCTCCTTACCTAAGATTTTGCTGCCACCTCATACATAAGTGTTGCTAAGAGAAATGTGCTATGGCTAGACTCAATAAATAGCAGGGCCCAACGGAGGCTGCCCTCTCTCACCTACTCCTGGCAGCATGCCACAAGGTTTGGGTTCACCCCTGACCTTCTAGGGGTGTTCTCTCCTTTCTTTGCTTTTCTCTTTAACTCTTCTGCACAGGCTATCTCTCACCAACCATTCCTCTTTTGCATTACATTAATAAACCTTTTAAACATGTTTTCCTGAAAGAGAGAAAGAAATAATTGTGTGTGTGTGTGTGTGTAAAATAAACGGCTGTTTGTAATACTCTTACACATAAATTGGCTTTTTAAAATTGGAAGGCAAAATGTTGTAATTTTGCCATAAGCTTTACCATCAGAAGCACTGGATGCAGCTGTCTTTTCTTAAAATTTCCAGGCTAGGGGCGCTGTGCTGTTTATCTCATTAATTCCTCATCCATCCTTCAGCCTCAACTTTGCACCCTCCCCCTTGCTTAGAGAAAGCAGAAACCTGCAGCTTTCCTGCTGGCATTCCCTCCCCTTCCACCCCCCCAGTCCTCAGACTCAGACACTGGTTTCTGAAGATCTTCCCTGTTACTTGGAAGAACACCGATTCCTCCGAGGGAGACACAGGACTTTATGGGATTAGCTGACTCCGCGTGTAATCGCCTTTGTGCTGCTCCCTAGGGTGAGAGGAGACCTGTGTGACTATGGCTTATTAACGAGCACGGATGGAACCTGCTCTGCACGCTCAGAATGAGCTGCTCCGCACTGTCTCTCCCCAACACTGGCTTCGTGTAGCAGAGGAGAAGTTTCCCAGCAGAATGGCTGTGCCAGCCTGTTATCAGGATCTTGCCTGGCCCATCCTTTGCTACCCTCTGCAGCCCTAGGAGGAGTCTCTGTCCTACTGGACAGAGATAGAGAGAGGTGAGTCAGAGAATGGTTGAGAGACAGGGATAAAAATGAGAAAAACAGTGAGACCAAGGAGCAAAGAGAAGGAGACTGAGGTGGAAAGGGACGTATACAATAGAGACAATTAGAGGGTCAGAACCACTGAAAAAGACAAAGACTGAGAAAAGGACTGAAAGAGAGACACAAAGAGAGACAGACGACTGATAGATACACATAATAGGTACAGACAGAAAGGAAGACACAGACCAGAAACAGACAGAGGTGCCAGAGACAAAGATAGAGACAGAGACTGAAGCAAAGTCAGAGAAATACTGAGCAAGATAGAAAAAAAAAATAGGGGGAGGCTTTGAAGAGAAAGGAATATAGACATTGTGGTTTGTGAACAGACAGAAGATACAGAGATTTGGAATGAGACAGAGTTTCCTATCGAAGGAATGCTAGAGACAGCAAGACAAAGAGAACGCAGTGCTTGGAGAGGAATGAAGCTAAACAGAGAAGACAGACCAAACCGTAGGGCAGGACAGAGCGGCTGCTCTGCTGAGGATGAGCTCAGTTTGCGCCCAGGAATCTCCACACTGAAGCAGCTTCTTACCCTCTCAGCAGCCGGTTGAGGGCAAGTCAAATGACATATTTCAGACCGTGAGCTGGACGAGCTGACAGGAACAGCTGGGCTCAACCTGTGTGTACAGCCGCCAGCCCTTTCATCCACGGACAGAGACAGCAGGCAAGGCCAGAGAGCCCTGGTACAGACCTCCCAGTGCTGAAGGCTGTCCCCCCTGTGGTCACAGCAAGAACCCCTGGGCTCCTCATGGCCAGCGCTGAGAGATAAGCACCTTTGTGTCAGTACTGGAGCATCAGGAGCCTGCAGAGACCTGTGGCCTGGACCCCACAGCTGCTGGTCTGGTCCTGAGGGGCACGTGTCCAGGCCTCTGTTGTCATCATAGGAATGTGGGGTGCAGCTAGCCCCATTTGTTAAGCATCCCTCATGCATATGCACATGCACACACAGGCATACGCGTCCAAGTCTTCTGGGGAAATGGCTCAGTGAAAGCAGAGAAGACTTCATAACTGGAGTCAGCCCTGGCACAATCTCTGTGCTTCCCAACACAGCAAGCCAAGTCATGTGGGAAATGCTTCGCCTCGGACATCCTATCTGGTTTCAGCAGGATGCCTCTCCAAGGCCCTCAAAGGTGTGGACTCGAGTGAAAGAACCATCCTCCATTACCTCAGACGCTAGCGGTCCATTTAGGGGCTCTGGTCTGGGGTCTATCCTTCTTCCCACCTCCTCCTGATGCCTGCCTGGCCTGGTCTGTGTTCTTAACTCCCTTTGCCTCCACACTATAACTACTGCTGAGGCTTCTTTTCCTCCACCTCTGCTCTCCATCCCTCACAGTCTTTGCTCACTCCCGCTGCCCCAGACTTTCACAAGCTTGCCTTTACCCTGTGGGAGGTCAGCTCTCTTCCTGACCAGATGTAGATCCTGAGAGGGACATTAGCGTTGCCCCAGAGCCTCCAAGACACGCTACCACTTCCCTGTTGGGAAGAAAGGTGGTTCCTGATGGCTGCAGAATGCTGTTCCCTTGGTCCTAGAACCTTAAAGTAGCCGTGGTAATTGAAACCATGTTATAAAAAGAAATCAAGACCCATCAATGACTTTAGAAGCGGAACCCATGTAAACTTGCAAGATAACTGTGCCCTGCTGCCCAGTCACACTGTCCATGTGAGTCAGCGAGCAGCAGAAGCAGCTCAGTGTGGTCAGTGCATCGGAGCGTGAGCCCCAGTGAGGGACCAGCGTGTAATGTTACAGCTGGGTCAAATGCACCCTGGGGACCAGTCAGGGAGCTGGCACTACATCTGGCTTTGTCAGCAGGCTGGCAGGGAGCCCACATCAATACCAGCAGTCTTACTCTAAGTCTTCACAGGGCTTTAGTTAACAAAGCTCTTTCTTGCTCATTATCCTATTTCTTTCTCCCTATAGCTCTCAGGAGGTAAAGAAAAGGGGAATAGAAGGAGGTGTGTGACTGCTAGAGATCACAGTGTGAATACTGTTAGAGACATAACTCCAGTCTAGATTTCCCTGAATGAAAAATGCAGGGTTCTTTCCATTCTGGCTACTTTTACAGATCAGAGACCGTAAGCTGACTAAGAGCTTCCCGACTCAAATCTCCCATCCTTTATTTTCCCCTGGAAATGAAAAGCTGAAGGGGTGAGAGAGGCCTTGCATTCCTCTGGGGGTTGGAATGTCCTGGAACCACATGGAAACTTCTTGCCAAGAATTTTTCCTTCCAGTGGTCAGGCCTCCAGGTCTTTCCCCTGAACCCACGCAGGCCTTTCTGCCCTGCACATAGGCCAGTGAAATGAGCAAATGCTTGGCTGCACATGGGCTGGTGGTTGCTGGTTGCTGGCTGCTGGATGGCACAAGAGGGCGTGGTGAGAGATAATTTGAGTCTGGGCCACAGGAAGGCTGTGGCACAGAGACATGCATCTTAGATCCTGCCTGATGCTGAAATTGCTTGTTAACTCTCTAAGTGTTTTCAGTTGATTATCTGGGATTTTCTAATGATAATTTTGTCTCATGTCCAATAAGTTCTACCTCTTATTTCTATTTCATTAGACTAACCATATTTCTCCAGTATTCAAGAGTAGTAGTAATTGCTGACTGTGGAATAGAACATAAACTGCTCATTTGCAAGTTTAAGTTAAAGCTGAGGAAAGTGGAAATAAGTCGAGGAGAGCCAAAATATGATTTTTTAATATATCTCACCAGGATATGGAGACTATCTCAAGAACAGGTTGCTAAAATCAGTGACAAAGAGCAGAAGAGGAGTGGGACAAAATCAAAGGCATTTTACATAAAGAGATCATAAAAAGAAAGACCAAAATTACTTTCAGAAGAGACTATGAAACTTGCTCTTGAACACAGCATAGCAAAAGTGAAATGATAAAGTAAAAGAGCTAGACAGACGATTTTAAAGGGCTACTCCAACAAAATAAAATATTATCGTGAAATGTGAAAAGACCTAGAGTTAGAAAACAAAAAAGGGAAGCATATACTTTGCACTTCTCAGGCTGGAAGAACTGAAGTCTAACACAGAAACTTGAATTGCGACAAGGCAGGAAATATCAAAAGAAGATGGGCAGATCATGCAGAATTACTGTGAGTTATTTTATGAAGAAGAATACTGCATCAGGATCATGTAGCCGCAGATTATGCAAAACACAGACGACGTAATCGTGCTTGCTGGACGCCAAGAGGATTGAAGATTCTGTCATTGAAGATCAAAGTCATAGCCTTCAGAACAGAAAGCCTTCTCAACAGAAAGAAAACAAAAATCTTCAAAACTGGACCAATAGCCAACATTACAGTAAACAGAAAAGACTGAAGTGCCAAGGATTTTATTTTATTTTAGATCTACAATCAGTGCTTGTGGAAGCAACAGTCAACAAAGAAAGCAATGGGACTAACCTGCTGTAAAATAACCTCTTTAAAGGTTTTTAAAAAGCAAGACACCACTTTGAGGACTAAGGTGCACTTGTCCTGTACAAATCACTTGGGCATGGGGGTAGCAGAGTCTGTCTTTCACTACCTTCACAAGGGAAAAAGATTTTAACAGCTTGAACTTCGTCCAGATTATTTCTGTGAGGTCATATATGCTCCCCCACACTAGATTTCATGCTACCTCCTACCAAGTCCAAGCAATTCTTCTTCATACCTCTCTTTCTCTCCAATGGTACTCACCACCACTTTTCTTCTAAGTTTGATTATATGTTGCAGTGGCTACACAGAACTCACAATGCTTATGATGATGGATGTTATTAGGAAAGGAATATGTCACATGTCAGGTTCAAGAACTTTTAGCTTCTTCAGTCAGAACAGCCTCTTTTCAGGCGAGCTCACAGGCAGGCCTCTCTGACCCTCCACCTCATGTCTTGACCTCTCCTATGCTCAGACAAATGTTACAAAATTCCTTTAGCTCTAGCAATTTTTTGCCTGGGAACGCTCTCTCTGTCAGTAAGCCTAGCTGGAAGGCACTACACTTGGCTCTGTGTGGAGCCAGACATAGCTCTGTCTCACACCGCCCCTGGTGCTCTACCACCTCCGCTGCTGCTGCCACCACGGCCTCATCTGATGCCCTCTCACATCATCTTGAACCATCTCTCTGGTGTTATAGTTCTTCATCCCTAGTTTGCTCGGAGATCTCCGTTCCAAAAGGTATGCTGCATTCTGGTTTCTGTTCCTTTTTGGTCATGAGATTCCAATTTTCCACCTCTGCAAGGGCTCAGTTTAAAATTGGTTATTGTTGTTGTTGTTGTTGTTGTTGTTGTGAGAGCCATTGAGTTGCGTACAACTCATAGCAACCTTATGAAAAGTAGAACTGAACTCTGTCCTTATCATCCCAGACATATTTTAGTCTATTGCTGCAGACACTGCATCAATCCACCTCATTGAAGGTTTTCCTCTCCTTCACTGACCCTGTACCTTGACATGCATGATGTCCTTTTTCAAGGAATAGCCACTTCTAACAACTTAACCAAAAAAATGTGAGCTGAAGCTTCATCAATTTTGTCTCCAAAGAACATTCCGGTTTCACTGTATCTAATACATATTTGTTTGTTCTTTTGGCAGTCCAGGAGATATTCCTCACTCTTCCCCAATACCACAACTTAAATGCATGAATTCTTTTTCTGCTATCCATATTCACTGTCCAGCTCTCAGATGCATAATATGTGAAAGGAAAGACGTTGTGACCTGAATCAGGTGCACCCTAGACTTTAGACTGACACCATTGCTCTTCAGCACTTTGGAGAGATCCCTGACAGCAAACTTTTCCAATGCTATACGTCTCCTGATCTTTTGACTGCTGGTACCAAAAGTATTGACTGACTGTGAATCCAAGCAAAAGGAAGTTGCTGACAATTTCAATCTTTTCTCCTTCTATTATATTGGTCCAATGGTGAGGATTTTTGTTTTCTTGATATTGAGATGCGGTCTATATTGAAGGCTACAGTACTTAAACCTCTGCAAAAAGCATTTCAGGTCCTCCTCACTTTCAGCAAGCAAAATTACAAGTTGTTGATAGGCTTACCTCCAAACTTAATGACACGCTCTTCTTGATAAAGTCCAGATTCTCGGTTGCTTAGCCTATGGATTGAATAGGTATAGAGAGAGGATGTAGCCCTGACAAACACCTTTCTCGACTTTAAACCATGCAGTGTTTCCTTGCTTTGTTTTCACAACAGCTCCTTGGTCTAGGAGTAGATTTAACATAAGCACAATTAAGTGTTCTGGAATTCCCATTCTTCTGAAGGTTAACTATGGTTCGTTGTGATCCACACAGTCAAATGCCTGGTTATTGTTGTTGTTGTTGTTATGTGCCGTCAAGTGGC
>NW_006399782.1:815222-818224 GCF_000299155.1 Elephantulus edwardii | reverse complement strand
TGTAGGCTGCAGTCCTTGACACTCTGCAGCAGTCGCTTCAGGCCCTCCTCAGTTTCAGCAAGCAGGGTTGTGTCATCTGCATAATGCAGATTGTTGATAGATTTTCCACCAATCTTGACCCCACATTTCTCCTCACAGAGCTCAGCCTCCTAGATAATCTGCTCTGCATACAGGTTGAAAAGGTATGGAGATAGGATGCATCCCTGGCATACGCCATAGCATCTCCATTCTTTTTTTTTTTATGGTGAGAAAAATTTATTACATTTAGAATTAGCCCGCTGGACTCAGTTTAGATGATCCCAATTTTGTTGGCAACATCCAAAGCATCATAATCAGGAGCAAGTTGAACATAGGCCTTGTTCTCTCCATCAGGCCTAATCAAAGTGTTGACCTTAGCCACATCATTGTCATAGAGCTTCTTTACAGCTTGTTTAATTTGGTGCTTATAGGCCTTGACATCCGCAGTGAACACAAGTGTGTTGTTATCTTCTATCTTCTTCATAGCTGACTCAGTGGTCAGGGAAATTTGATGATGGCATAGTGGTCAAGCTTGTTTCTCCTGGGAGCGCTCTTCCGGGGGTATTTGGGCTGCCGTCGGAGTCTCAGCGTCTTAGACCGCCGGAACGTGGGTGATGTGCGGATCTTCTTTTTTTTTTGGCTGTGGACGCCTTTCAGGACTGCCTTCTTGGCCTTCAATGCCTTTGCTTTGGCTTCAGTTTTGGGAGGGGCAGGGGCTCCTTCTTCACTTTTGGCAGCATCTCCATTCTATACATTCTGTTTGCATGGGCCCACCTGAAGGTACTGTTTACCTTATTTATATTATTAACATTCTAAATACCTTAGTGGATACCAAACACCTTGCATTTGCATGTCTATCTGTGTTTTATTGACTATGCAAAGTCATAGATTGCCAAAAGAACAAACAAACAGGTCTTGGAGAAGGTATCACTAAAGTGATCCTTGGAGGCAAGGATGGCAAAGCTTCATCTCACATACTTTGTACATATTGTTAGGAGAGACTATTCCTTGGAAAGGGATATCTTGCTTGGAAAAGTGGAGGGTCAGTGAAGGAGAGGGAGATCCTCAATAAGATGAACTGATACAGTGACTGTGGCAATAGGTTCAAGTATGTCAAGGATAATAAATATGGTGCAAGACAGGACAGGGTCAGATCTGTTGTTCATTGCATTGCTAAGAGTCGTATGTGACTCAATGGCATCTAACAATAACAAAACCCAGCCATGTGGTGAGAGTTACCGAGACAGTGGCTTAGGAGAGCCACAACAAGTAGCTCACTGCATTTCATGACTCAAATATGGCATTTTCTGACACCTCATATGCATACAAAAGCTGAACGAGTGAGAAAGCTTGAAGAGAATTGATGACTTTAAGTATGGTGTTGGCAAGGACTATAGACTATAATGGACTACTGGAATGAGTAAATCTGTCATGGAAAAAGTACAGTCAGAATGTTTGTTAGAAGGAAAGATTGTAAAGCATTTTGGACGTTTAATTGGAAGGGATGAGTTCATGGGGAAGGCAACCATGCTTGGTGAAGGAAAGAGCCAGCAAAGATGAAGATAACCCTCAATGAGATGGATTGACATGTGGCTTCAATGATGGGCTCAACCACGGCAACCATTGTGCGAATGGTATAGGACTAGGAAGTGTTTTGTTTTGTTGTACAGGAGGTGGCTGTGCACTGGAATGGACTCAACAGCACCTAACAACAGTAATTGCCAAGATCTATATTCCTGATTTTAATGAGACTACATTTAATGCTTTACAGTTAAGTGTTAGGTTTGTTGTTGTCATGAGATATATTTTATGTTAAGGAAGCATGTTTCTATTTCTAGTTCAAAGGCTTTAAAAAATGTTTTAACAAGTCAAGAATAAGTGTTAAATTTTTTGAGAAAACTTAGCAGCAAAATATCCTGAGTCAAGGGAATAGATCAAGAATCGCGTCACTGGAGCAGCGAAGTACAGTAGGCATTAGTGCGATTGTAGAGGATTGACAACTTGTGGTTGGAAGATATGGCTCTGCTACTCATCACCTGAGAGACCCTGGGAAGTCATGTGTTGGTGCTGTTGTAGGGTGTCATCAACTAGGACTCACAGTGAATTGATGAACAATGGATATGAATCTGCCCTGTCCTGTGCCATCCCCATCATCTTGGATATACTTGAGCCCATGTATAGTAAACTCTGTGAAGTTCAGTCTCATTTGTGAAAGGGATACCAATCGCATCTGCTTAGTTCTGTGAGGATGGAGTAAGAAAATATGTGTAAAGTACTGAGGGAGCCAGTCTCCACGAGGGCAGCCAATGATGTTTGCCTCTTGATATTTACACCTTTATGTGACCTCTTCCCATATGATATTAGAGTTAGTCTATGTGATCAATAAACTATGTCAGAGATGATGGTATGTCACTTCCAAGGCTATATCATGGAAATACATTGAAGCTTCCTGCTTGACTTGTTTCTCTGTTGGATCACTTGTTTTGGGGTAGCTGTCATGTACATAGCTCCATGGAGAACTCCACTTGGTGAAGAACTAAGACCTGATGTCAACAGTGCATGGACCATTTTATTTTATTTTATTTTTTTTGCTTCTCTGAGTATTTATTTAGAATCATAAGGAAGGTAAACAAAGTAAAATCACAAGGAAGTACAAAACAACAACAAAGGATAATGGTGAAGTCTTTTACAGATAAGGCCAATTTCCTCTTTATGCTAATCTCAAGAGGGAGGGATTCATTTGACACAAACTAAGAACAATGTTGACTCTTAGGGAATGCCCCAGTGCCACAAGGTGACCTTCAGCTTGTATTAAGCTTTCCTCATTTCCCGATACAGCATTTGGTCTACTATTATTAAATTTGATATTCGGCTTCCCTCATTTACCCCTCTTTTGTTTAAATCATAATTTTGAGATCATCAAGATGCACATAATTTTTCTTCTTCAGGATTCATTCTTCCTTGTCTCTTAATCCTTTATATGT
>NW_006399782.1:812629-814550 GCF_000299155.1 Elephantulus edwardii | reverse complement strand
TACCGATTGGTCCAGTGGTGAGAATTTTTGTCTTCTTGACATTGAGCCTCAGTCCATATTGAAGGCTGCAGTCCTTGACCCTCTGCAGTAAGTCTGCATGGACCATTTTAGACATGGGCCCTCTAGCCCCAAGCAAGCCTTTACTCAAGCCCCAGCTGACATCTGGATTGCAACCTCATGAGAGACCCTGAGGGAGAACACCCAGCCACTGCACTTACTGCTTCCTGACTCTCAGAGACATGTGAGACAATGGATGTTTACTGTTGGAAATGGCTAAGTTTGAAGTTATTTTGTTATGTAACAATAGATAAGAAATACAAGTTCCTAGCCTATAGTGCAGAAGACCTGGTTGTATGGCTGCTGAGTGGCCAGTTGCTAACTAAAGATAGATGGTGCCAACCCAGAGCCCATCCACAGGAGGAAGACTTGGTGAGGTGCTACCAGAAAGAGTCAGCCTGTAAGAGAGCATTATGCTGAGGGAACTAACTCAGGTGCATAAGAACAAATACTGCATAAGACCATTACTGTACAAACAGGATAATCAGTGAGATGGATATACAAAGAGACGGCTGAGGGTTGTAGGGGGCAGGGGACATCACGGGATCAAAAATTTGGTTGGTGGATGTAGGGAGTGAAAAAAAATTACTTGAATGAAACAATAATAAAAAAAAAGATTCAGCTTAAGACACCCTCTGGGGCATTTCCACTGTGTGCTACAGGAAGGATTTCTATGAGCCAGAACTGGCTTGATGGCACACAATAACAACTTTAGCATGTAATAAATGCTCAATCAAGGCTATTTATTTTATTAATACAAATATTATTGTTAGTTGTTGGTAGGTACAATCAAACCTAGTATGACTCATAGCGACCCTATGAACAAAAGATCTGAACCCTGTTCTATCCTGTGCCATCCTCACACTTACTGACACACAAGAGCCTACTGCAACAGTCACCATGTCAATCAGCCTTATTGAAGGTCTTCCTCTCATTCGCCAACCCTCCACCATTCGCAGTATCATGTCCTTCTCCAAGGAATAGCCCCTCCTAGCAACATGCCCAAAGTATGCAAGGCAAAGCCTCATCATTCCTCCCTCCCTCTGGCTGCACCTTCTCAAGACATATCTGTTCATTTTCTTGGCCCTCCATGGGATGTTCTGTGCTCTTCTCTAACACCACAACTCAAAGACGTCAATCCTTTTTCTGTCATCCTTATTCACTGTCCAGTTCTCAGATGCATAGCAAGTAATCAGAAAGACCATGGTCTGAATCAGATGCACCTTATTCCTCAAACTGATATCATTACTCCTCAATAATTTGGAGAGGTCCCTAACTGTGGATTTTCCCACTGTAGTGCATCTCCTTATTTCCTGACTGCTGGTACCAAGGTAGTTACTTGTGGGTCCAATTAAGATGAAGCTGTTGACCATTTCAGTCTCCTCACCCATTCATCATGACACTGCCTATTTGGTCCCGTGATAAGAATCTTTGTTTTTTTAATATTGAGAAGCAATCCATACTGAAGACTGCATTCTTTGACCTTCTGCAACAAGTGCTTCAAGTCTTCCTCACTCTCTCTATTACTATTAATTAATTGTTGTTGTTGTTGTTATGTACCATAGAGTTGGAACTGACCCATAGCTGACTCTTCGGAGGGTTTTCAGGGGTGGTTAATCACTCGGGAGGAGATTCCCCATCCTTCTCCTGCAGAGCAGCTGGTCACCTCGAATCACATGCCTTTAGGATTGCAGCATAGCTTCTTGCCACTAGGCCATCAGAGCTCCATATTAATTAATTTCTGAAATATAAACTAGATGGTCTTAACATTGAAAACCATTATAAGAATTTATAAAAACTCCTATGCACATCCAAGAACTTCTCCAACAGGGTAAAAAGGGAGAAACAGACTGGGAAAAAGTAT
>NW_006399782.1:809906-811204 GCF_000299155.1 Elephantulus edwardii | reverse complement strand
AAAGGAGATTAATCAGAACTGGCTTTGACAAGCACTGTGGCAATTGGACAATTAAAACAGACACTGGGGGGGAAAGAAGAACAAACTGGGGATGAGGGTGGAGAAAACAGTGCAACAATGAATGAATGAAAACCCAAAATCTCTGTAAATGTTCATTAAAACTAACAAAATTTAACTTAATAAAAAGAATTTATAAAAACTCTCCATTCTTCAAATAATTTTTCTTACTGTTCATGCTTTAAATTCTAACCATCTCAGAGTAGCAACTAAATGTTGTTGTTATTGTTGTTATGTGCTGTTGAATCGACTGTGACTCATAGTGACCCTTACAACAGCTCTAAACCCTGCCCTGTCCTGAGTCACTCTCACTGTCTACACCACACCTACCCCCACTACCCCAGTTACTGTGTCATTCCATCTCATACGGGGTCGTCTTCTCTCAATTGCACAAGAAGTGTGAAATGAAAATAAGTTTTTCCAAAATTCATATTGAATGGAAAAGAATTTTGCCATAAAAGTCACTTTGTTGGTTTCCTCACATACAAATTGAGGGAGTTGGAGCAGATGTTTCCTTCCCAGTGTGGCAGCCATTGGTCACAAGTGGCTATTTACATCAAAATGAAAATGAGTTAAAACTAAGCAACATCAAAATTCCGTTTCTTACTGTGTTAACGAGATTCCAAGTGTTCAATAGCCGTGTGTGGATAGAAGTGACTGTATCAGCACAGGCATAGAACTTTTTCATTTTTACAGAGAGTTCTTTGGATAGTACGGTCCTAGATGTCTATTGAGGACTGAGAATAACTTATCTAGAGCCCTGGGAAGAATGCCCAAGATACAATAGGTTCCCTTCCTTTCCACTCCACCACAACCCTGAGGCAGGGGCAGCTGTCCTGATAAACAGCCAAGAGATGCAGCAACTGCAGAACTCTCCTGTCCTCATCTCAGATTTCTGCGTTTCTATCAGAGCCGTCTTCTCAAAGGTTGAGTGTTTTATCTCCAACCATTGTACAAATCCTCGGAGTTGTCCATCTCAAAAGTAGTTGAGTTGGAACCTCAAAAGCCCTCACCTAATATGATTAGGTATTATTGTCATGACAGGAGTCCAGAATGAGGGCTGCACAGTGGAGTGGACTTGGGGGAAGGGATTGTACAACAATGAAAGAGTTGTTCTTTTACTTTTCAAAGAGAAGAATGAACTGGGGGGAAGGGGTGGACAGGGAGAAAAGTGCAACAATGAATGAATGGAAATCCAAAGTCTCTGTAAACTTTCATTAAAATTAATAATAATAATAAAA
>NW_006399782.1:807626-808896 GCF_000299155.1 Elephantulus edwardii | reverse complement strand
TCTTCTATTTTCTGAAATAATTTATGTAGAATTGGTAACAGTTCTTCTCCAAATGTTTTATAAAATTCACTTGTAAAACCATCTGATCCAGGACTTTTTTTGGTTGGAAGTTGTTGTATTACCTTTTCAGTTTCTTCTTTTGTAATGGGTCTGTTCAGATATTCAATTTCGGTTTGTGTCAGTTTAGGTAGGTTGTGCATTTCTAAGTATTTGTCCATTTCATCTAGGTTTTCATATTTTTTTGAGTATAGTTTTTCATAATATTCCTATGTTAGCTTTTTTATTTTAGTTGGCTCTGTTGTAATGTTGCCTGATTCATCTCTTATTCGGATTATTTGTGTCTTCTCCTTCTTTTCTTTTGTGAGTTTTGCTAGTGGTTTATAGATTTTATTGACCTTTTCAAAGAACCAACTCATAGTTTTGTTGATAGTTTCAATTGGTTTTCTATTTTCTATTTCATGTATTTCTGCTCTAGTTTTTATAATTTCAGTTTTTTGAGAAGGTGTCAGGTTTTCATGCTGTTCTTTTTCAATTTTCTGGAGATAATGGGTTAGAGAGTCAATGGCCTGTTTTTCCTGCCATTTGATATGTTTGCTTATTGCTATAAATTGACCTCTGATTACGGCTTTGGCTGTTTCCCAGAGGTTTTGGCAAGTGGTGTTTTCATTGTCATTTGTTCCAAGAAACTTTTTAATTTCATTTTTTATTTCTTCTAGTACCCAGTCATGTTTGTTCAGCTTCCAAATGTATGGTTTTTTCTCCTTTATCGTCCTATTATTAATTTCTGATTTTGTAGTATTATGGTCTGAAAAAATGGTTTGTATTATTTCTATGTTTTTTAATTTATTGATGCTTGTCTTGTGACCTAGAATGTGATCTATTCTGGAGAACTTTCCATGCACATTGGAGAAGACAGTATACTGTGCTTTTTTGGGGTGCATTAGCCTATAAATATCTATGAGGTCAAGTTGGTTTATTGTGTGGTTTAATCCTTTAGTATCTCTGCTAAGTTTTTTCCTGGTAGTTCTGTCTTTTCTTGAGAGGGGTTTATTGAAGTCTCCAAGCACTATAGTAGTGTCTATTTCCTTTTCCAGTTTTGTTAATGTTTGTTTTATATATTTTGTAGGTCTTTCATTTGGTGCATAGATATTTATTATTGTTATGTCCTCTTGTTCTTCCTTATCCTTTGTGATGGTTTTTACATTGACATTTATTTTATCAGAGATTAATATCACTACTCCTGCTTTTTTCTGGTTGCCATTTGCTTGGT
>NW_006399782.1:776482-804500 GCF_000299155.1 Elephantulus edwardii | reverse complement strand
AGAATTTATAAAATACTTGAGCACCACAACAAGATAAAGGTAAATAATCCAATAGAAAAATGAGTGCAGGATATGAACAGACACTTCACCAAAGAAGACATTCAGATGGCTAACAAGCACATGAAGAAATGTTCAAAATCCCCAGCTCTAAGTGAGATGCAAATTAAAACAACTATGAGATATCATCTCACTCCAGTCAGAGTAGCAAAATTTAACAGAACAGCAAGCAACATATGCTGGCAAGGTTGTGGAGAAACTGGAACCCTTATTCACTGTTGGTGGGAGTGTAAAATGGTGCTACCACTGTGGAAGGTGGTATGGCACTTTCTCAAAAAATTGCAACTAGAGATGCCATTTGACCCAGCAATTCCACTATTGGGAATATACCCCAAAGAGACCATAACTGACATCTAAGCAGATATATGCACACCCATATTTATTGCAGCTTTGTTCACAATAGCAAGGAGTTGGAAAGAACCTAAGTGCCCATCAACAAACGAATGGATAGAGAAGCTGTGCTATATTTTCACAATGGAATACTATGCTGCATTGAAAAACAAGAAACCCATGCAATGTTATTAAAAATGGGTGACTCTGGAGGACATTATGCTGAGTGAAGTATCTCAGCACAGAAGGACAAATACTGCATGGTGCCACTGTTGTAAAACAGGACTGACCTTGGGGTTGGGGAGAGACTGAGAAAAATGGGTTCAATAATGTATACTGCAATGAAACAGATGAGGGAGAAAACTGTTTAAAAGGAATGTGTGATTAGGTATTTTTGTGATGACAGGAGTCTAGAGCGAAGGCTACATTGTGGAGTGGTCCTGGGGGAGGGTTTGTAAAACAATGAAAGAATTTGTCTTTTACTTTTCCAAGAGGGTAGCGTACTAGGGGGAGGGTTGGGAGGGGAGAAAAGAACAACAATGAATGAATGGAAATCCAAAGTCTCTAAATTTTTACTGAAATTAATAATAAATTTAAATACAAAAAGAAACTAGAACTACAACTAAAACAAAAAGACTGATATTGTAGCCCTTTGAGGTCTTCCCCAGAGTATCAGAGCACAGAGGTCAAAGATGGGGAGAGCTCTTTCAGGAACATATCCCCAGGTCCCTCTTCCCTCACAATCCGTTAAATGCACTTACGTCTCAACTTGCACTTAAATATTTGTGTGTTAAATAGTTTTTTTATTTATGTCTGTGTTTAATGTATGCCTCTAACATCTGTCCATAATTTTATTTTCTGTCTTGAATTCCAAGCTCATGGAAAGTGGAGACTGTGTTGCCTCTTAATATTGCTCAGTAAAATGCCTGGCACATTGCCACTTGGTACTTGGTGCTTTTTTATGATAATGATCAAGTTCAAGTTCCTCAGCTTGGCATTCAAATCCTTCTAGACTTAGCCCCCAATCTACTCCACTCCCCAAACCCCAGTACTCATCTAAGTATCCTATACAATAAGTGTTTCTCTCATCTCCATATGCTTCCCTTTCTTCTATCCCTGAGTATCTAAATCTCACCATTTTTTTCGGGAGTTGGGGTGGGGAGGAATAGGCCTCCCCCCCCTCTGTTATTTATAATATTTTTTTTAATTTAATATTAATTTCAAGGATTAAGCCTTTTAAAAAATGTCATTTTGGTGAAAATATACACTCATCCATTGGCTTCTACATGTACAATTCAGTAACAATGGTTGCATTCTTCACTCTGTGTCCCAGTTTTCAGTTTCTCCCTTTGTATGGTTTCATTACCACTGACTTGGGCTCCTATACCCAAACTTTCCCTCTGTGGTTTTTTACCTCCTGAGTTTACAGTTTTATTTCAATATTTTAATTTATATTTTAGGGTCACTTTGAGAATTTGATCTCATATAATTTTTTTAAAAGTATACAATGTTCATGTTGAACTTTATTTACTAAGTCAGTTAAATAGCTGTCTATTTTAAAAACCACTTCAGTGGAGACGTTCAGGTCATGGGTTATAGATTTCCCCTTACCGCACAGCTCGCACACCAGCAGTCTCCTGATATTGCAGCTCATTCCTCACGCCAGGTTGATGGATCTTTTATCATTGCCCTCCCGCTTAACTTCATCTCAACTTCTTATGGAGCTGGTGGCATTGTTTGCAGGGGGTTGAGTGGAAGCCATCCTGATTTCTTATGAGAAAACTAGGCATCCCCTCCTCTTATCATTTACATCCTCAGAAACCTGCTGGATGGTGACTCCGGTGACTCTGGCATCAGCACTGAGTCTTGGCTGTGAGTTTCATTCCATTCTCCCTCCAATCACTGTTCTCCAGCACAGGAGCTAAACCCCCTGCTCTTCTGGACTCCTTTCAGGCTGAGGCTACACTTAATCTACTTTTCCTTCCTCAGGGCTCATCCCAGGGCACCTAAGGTTTAGCTCTGTGACTTGGACTAGTCTTTGAGTCTTAGTTTTCTTATCAGCAAGTAAGGGACTGAGTAAAATGATCTTTAAAATTTTGAAGACCCATGTTCTAAACCAAAACCCATAGCAAAACAAAACAAATCTATTGCCATTGAGTGATTCATGTCAGCTTATAGGCCAGAGTTGTTAGGTACAGTCGAATCAAGAACTTCACAAAGCAATTTTTTTTGTTATAAAATCTCCATTTTATTGCTCTTCACTCGCCTCAAAAAATAACAGAAAAGCAATATGCCAAGTTCTTCATTGGTTTCATTTCTTGCATTTGAAATACTCTTCAATGACATCCTTGGCCTGTGATTCTTTGCCATAGTCCTTAACAACTACCCAACTGCAGCCGACTACTTTGCGGGGCTTTCCTTCTCGGTCAGTTTTGCAGAGGCCTACCCACTCCCCCAGTTTCTTATTATCATCAACCTTTATCAGGTTGATTTGGTGTTCAGCACAAAGGGCCTCTACTAACTTGACATACATAGGCTCATTACAGTTGGATGCAAGCACACATAGATGGGCTTGGCGCTTGTAAGGCTTTGGAAGCTTCGCGGATTCCACGTGCTAGGCCATCGTGGATGAGGGAGGTCTTTAGCACCTTTTGTAAAGCGGTGTTAACGTCCATTACACCTCCAGCAGCAATGCCTTCCTCGGCCATGGCGGTGGGTTACGGGTGGAGCGAAATCTTGAACGCACCCTGGCCCCCGACTCCGAACAACTCAGCGGCGACAGGGGAAAAGACACAAAGCAATCTTATGAACGATAGATCTGAGCCCTCTCCTATCCTGTGCCATCCTCTCTAGTTCTGATGTACTTGAGCCTATTGCTGCAGTCATTGTGTCAATCCTCCTGGCTGAAGGTGTTTCTCTCTACCCTCCCTCCCACCTTGCCAAGCATGATGTCCTTTCCCAAGGACTAGCCTTTCCTAGCAGCATAGGGTGGAACTGCTCATTAGTGCTTCCAAGAAGGTAAATCTTTAGAGAAGCAGATGTGGATTGGCCGGTTAGCAGCTGAGCATTTCACTGCTGGGCCTCCAGGGCTCCTCTTCTTCACTAGAAGAGGGAGTGTTTGGGGGCCTTGGGTTGGGGGAACTTGTTCTTACCGTAGTCTTAAAATCCTTGGATTGCCAAGAAGTTGAGAATTCAAACTGGTCAAGTCCTATGTACCAGGAGTTTAAGTTGCAGAAGTGTTTTGTGATGGAATGCTAACTTAGCAGGTCCATGGAAGAAAGTCCAGGCAAACTGCTACAAAGATTCCAGCCAAGATAACCCTGTGGAGCAGTTCTACGCTGTAAGACATGAGGTCACTGTGAACTGACTCGACAGCAACTAACTACAACAGTTTTGTGTATCAGATTTTTTTGTCTTCCTGTGAATGGGAACTACATTAAGTGACTCAGAGTAGTTGGCACAAGGACACAATCTCTGTTCTTCGAAGTTGGCACTAAGGACTTCTCCTGCTGTTTCCCTTCCTCTCCTCAAGAAGCAAAGGCGTGCCAGTCCACAACACACCCCTTGTGGTACCCAGGGGAGCCCTACTCACAGAAACCCAGACCCCTTTTGTGGTGAGGTTCAGACTGCATGCACATTTAGGCCTCTCATCTAAAGAGCTACCCTGTCACAACCCCGGAGACCCTGAACCAACACCTATTTTTCGTCACAGTTATCAGGCATTTTGAAAAAACCCGGGTATACTCGCAAGGCTTTTAAAAATAGGCCTATATTGTCTCCCAGATTCTGAGCAGTGACTCAGCACACCGTACAGTAGCTGTGTGATTCACGGAGTGTGTAGGCACCAAGGGCCTGTGGGTGAGTCTTGGCAGCTGTTCAGCTTCCCCTCCTTGAACGGGGGTCACAGCCAAGGGGAGTAAGTACTCACACTCCATCCTGTCACCTTCCAGAGTATTGCCCTCACCACCACGACCACAGGAGTCTGTACTTCATAGAGATTGTTTCTTGGCCAACCCTTAAGGCCCAGGACATTTGGCAGAACTCCGGGACCTGGATGGGGGGAGAGAAGGAGATATTTCTCTGACCACTCAGTCAGAGGCAAATGCTGACCTAGACTGGGGGATGTGAAGCAGGAATCTGGGCTATAGGAGGAGGGGACCCGGAATGCCCCAGATGATGGATGTTTAGCCAAGAGGGTTGGGCGTGGGGCCAGCTGGCCTGCTGACTCACTGGGGCTCTTCCTGTCCTGGGGAGGGCAGAAGCCTGGAGGGCTCACTGTGTTTGTGTAGTTACAGCCTGGGGCTTGTGGGCTGGCCTAAAGCCCTGCTTGGCCATTGGTCAGGCGGGCAGGAGGGCAGAGCAGAGTTGGGGTGCAGATGAGTGCTCTGTAGAGAAAGCGGCAGCCCCCACTGACCTTCAGCAGGAGTGCTTGAGAAGAGGGGGGTTCAGGAAAGCCAGAACTTAGTAGGGGCCAGGGCGAGCCAGGGAAGCTCACACCATGCAGTCAGTCCAGAGAGTATGAGCGGGTTTAGGAAGAGATAGGCATTACTCAATTTTTATAGCTGTAGCAAAGATTTCCATTTTCTCAACAAAAATACCAGACTTGCACAGAGGTTTAAAAGAGTTGAACGAGTTGGGTACATAAACAGAAACTCAATATCCATTCTAGAGCTCTAACAGAACACCTCACCAGATCCAACCTAATTACTTAGTGCTCCCCTATCCCACTCAGTACCCTCTGAGGCTCCCCAAAACCCACTGATATCTTCATAGTAACACTATAGGCTAGAACTTCCCGATAGTGTTTCCAGCGCTGTAGCTATTCATAGGAGACTGCAACATCCTTCTCCTACAGAACAGCTGGTGAGTTTGAACCACTAACCTTTTGATTAGGAGTTGAGCACTTTAATCATAGCACTACTAGGGTTGTAACCTCTTGGGGGCCCTAGGATTCACTTGTTTTCTCTCTCTGCCTCACTGTACAAATAAAGTATGAGAATACAAATGTACCTGCCCTATCTGCTTCTTCAAATATTGCATCTCAGAACAAAATATGTATAGCAGAGAGAATGCTGTTTGGAATATTTTCAGATGCATTTCTAGATCCTCTAAATCTTGTTGCTCCATGTAGCTGCGGGTCTGCATGCTGCAAAGAAAGACACGCCGCAGATCTGGCACTGTCGAGGTTTCTCTGTGAAATTAGATTTTTGTGAGTCCCAAGAATGACAACAGACTTAAAAGCCAAGCACTAAGGAAGAAGTGTTTTTCTAGAGGGCTAGGGGAAGAGACCATAAAATGTAATGCAAGTGAGGTCCTTAGGAGGCAGGGAGAGGAAGGTGGGAAAGCTACCCCTTTTGTTCTCAACACAGTATTGGGAGAAATGACACAGAGAGGGGCGTTGGCTGTCCGGCATTTGTTTGCTTCTGGTTGAGCCTGTTGCTAGAGGTTGACAACAAAACCAGAGATGTTTGTACTCTTCTCCAGGTGTGTGAGGGCCTCCTCTCATATTAGCCCTGCACCAGTATGGATGAGGTGTGTGGGTACAAAAATGTCAATGCAGGATGGCTCAGCCAAGTTACTGTGTGCTCTTTAAGGCTCACAAGGGAACTGAGCTAAAAATCTGACTGGGGAGTTTTGGGGGTAAGTGGGCAACGGGGGTGTGGCCAGAACAGACCCCCTGGACAAGTCTATATGGAAGGATCTTGTGAAGCCAGCAGGAAACCCTGAGTGGATCAATTCAGCAGAAACTGAGCCCCGACTGAACATCAGCAGAACATCCACCAATCATCTGCGGCCCAGGGGGAACTCAGATCAGCAGTTCTCCACCAGGCTGAGCAAAACTCTCAATGTGGGAGCTGTTTTGTGTGTGTTGGTTTTTAATTTTTTATTTTTTTTTTTTAAAACCTCAACAAGTCATATGCCCAAAGAACAATCTCCTTCCTGTGTAGTTTACAGCATCTGAAAATTCACTGGAGGGTCAGCTATGAGTCAGGGCACATAGCAATGACAAAGTGAAATTTAATGTATCTGGGATGTTTTGAAAAAGGTTTATGAATCAGAAAAGCGTTTTGTTTCCATAGAGTGGAACACCTTCCACAGCACGGTGGCGTTTGCTTCACCCCAGTCGTGCCCCTGCTCTGCACTCCTCCCCAGGGGACCTGATTTGAGGGAGTGGTTTAGGCTGAGAACCCTCTCCTCCAAAAGGCACTGGAAGGCTGTAAATGAAAGTGGCATGAGCTCAGAAAACCTGTTGAGGGAATGGGCTTAGGAAAAATGTGGGCAGAAAACTAATGAATAAAGAGACAAATTTATTACTTTAAGTACTTTCCTGGTTTCTGGGATGATTAGGACATAAAATGACTTCTGAGTGCAAGATACATCTTAGTCATTTCTACCAGCTTTCTGAAGCCAGGACATTTTGGTTTAACTCAGTGTTAGGGGAGGGTAGACTCAGTTCAGAAGCTTCAGAAAGGAATTCAGGTTGAAGGAACCAGTGACTGTTCATGTTTTGTTACAGTTACAAAGACAGTATATGTCTGCCTCCAAAGAGTGTGTGGGCGAGACCCAGGGGGCCTGTGTAAGCCGTGGCTGCTCATTGCTCATCTCACTCAGAAATCAGTCCCAGTGGTGGTGAATCAGAAATCAGTCGGCAGAAGGCAGAGTTTTGGGATTGATTCGTTTGCTAGTTGAGCTCAGGGCTCCAGTGAATGATTGGCATTCTGCAAAGGCTCAGGGATTTACACGGGAGGACCAATGCAACCTTTGTAAGTTATAAGTGACCTTTGTTCCCTTCTGCTGAGGCCTCCTCCCACTCCCTTCCATCCTGACTGATCCTGGATCCTGTGGAAAGAAACCTGACAGGGCCTGACAGTGGGATCAGGGACACTGGGCCACAACAGAGCTTGGATGGGGTCGTCATGCTGTTTTATCTCAAAGCCTTTTTCCTAGAGGAAGTGGCAGGGACTCTGGCCTTTGGCAGAGAGCTGTGTTCTGAATAGGGCCTGGTCACCTTTCAAAGTCTGATTCTGCTCCAGTCATCTTTTGCCCTCAGTTTGACAGCAGCAGGGAAGGTGGTCAGAGTCAGCAGAGGAAGAACAAGTTGATGTGAGACTCGCTCCTGATCATGTCAGCAACAGTCTCTGCTCAAGGATCTCTAGCAGCCTCTGGTCCTCAGTCACAAACTTCCAAACCCTGCACCGACTTCCTTTAGAGTCATAATGGGCGGTCTGACTTCCCTTTAGATCTAGTGAAGTGACTCTGCCAACCGTCTCAAATCCTGGACATGGTTGGCCCATGAACAGCGATCATGATTCTGTAACGAACTCTGCCGCTTAGGTCCAAAGAGTTCTTTTTCTATTTTGATTCTGCTGAGAGAAGCAGCATCTATGACCCATAAAACTTGAGAGCTTTCTCCCTTCCCCATTTGCTGGGATCTATTAATCTCTTCTGATAGCCAGCAGCTAACCCATCTGCAAGACACCTGGTCTTGATTTAATTAATGTGCAAAGCAAAAAGAACACCACCCAGGTAAAAATCCGTAATTAGCAATATTCTCTCAAGATTGTCTTTGTTAGTTCCTCTTCCACTCCATTCCAGGTGGGAGATGGGGTGGGAAGGGAAGCAATGGAGATGAGAAGGAGCCAAGGGCAGATTCTGTTTCATTCCTTCTTGAGTAATTACTCTGGAAAGCCCTCTTTAAAATCTGCTGGCTGTTTAACTCAGCAATTTGAACTTGCACTTAGGAACATCATCAAATTATGAATACTTTGATCTTTTTTTTATGCTTCGGTATATAAAGAAGGCCAAGTGCACCCAAGCCCTATATTGTGTTGTCATAAGTATTAGAAACCCTTGGCACGAGGCCATGGGTGAGGCTGGTGAAGGGCTGGCTTTATCAGAGGAGGGGGCAGTTGGAGGCCTTGGAGTTAATATTAGAAAAGGAGGCCAGAACTCTGCTCCCCACTCCACAGTGGCTCAAAAGATGATACTGGGCAGGCCATCCTTGTCCCTCCACTTCCATTGTGTCATTAGGGAAATGGGAAGGCAGGGCCAAATGATTCCTAAATTCCAAAGCCCTCTCTCCCCTTCCCTCAGCTACGATATTCTCTGCTTTTGGAAGCACATTTTTCTCTCACACCACAAACCTCATCCAGGTGAGGCAGCCTAGGCAGGGCAAAGGTAACTGGGTATTTGCTCTGCAAACCTGATTATCAAAGAGTCAAGGAAAAAATGACCAGCTGTGGCTTAGTAGAGACCCTTGAAGACTAATATATCTTGGACAGGGTACAGAACTTGTAGTCACAGAAGAGATCCAAATTAACTGGTCCCAAGGGGGTTTGTGGGGCACCTGTGACCTCAGCCTTATTCAGCAATGCTCTGTCTCCACTAGCACTTGAAAACCACAAGGGTTTTAGGCAATCACCCAAGTTGAATTGGTGCCATTGCCTCCCATGCTCTGGAGGAAGGAGTGCGGAGGTAGGGCAGCAGGACCAGCGATCTACCTACTCAGTCATTTCTTCACTCAGTTATCGAAGAGATGCTCATCACTTACAGGGCTCCAGGAGGGGAGTAGGACTGGATAAGACACAGCCCAGGAGCTACCAATGGTTCTTTAAACCTCGATGTTAACGTCCTTGATATTTTCAGGTGTTGTAGAAAATCAGCTAGGAGTCCCGCTGGCTTTGTGGGTGAAGCCCGTGGCTGCCAGCCAAAAGATCGAGGGTCACAAAGAACCAGGTGTTTCATAAAAGATATGGTGGCTTGCTTCTGTTAAAAAAAAAAGTTACAGCCTTTAAAACCCCTGTGGGGCATTCTACTCTGTCCTAAGTGTTGCTGAGTCAGAAGCATTGGTGGTGGATTTGGATGTTAGGTACTGGATAAGTAACAAAAGAAGGCCCTTTATGAAGAGACTTCTCTTTCAGCTCTTAATGAGCCCATCTGTTTCATTTGTTTGCATCCTTTAAGGTCTAACTCAATGACATATTATATGGGAAACCTTTCTTAAGATATCTACACAGACATGATCTCTCTGTCCTGTGATTCCTAACATTTGATTGGTCCCATTCAACTGATTTATCTTATACAAAAATGTGTGTATATTCAAGTTCTGTATTTATCTCTTAGACTGTAAGAACCATCAAGGCATAGAAAGAATAAGACCTTGTTGGAATGGTCACTATGACGATGTTATGATGTTGTATTATGATTTTGCAAGTCTTACCACTGAGATAAATAGCATAATGGGTAAATGGAATCCTCCTATATATTTTTTATAATTGTATGTGGCTCTATATTTCTCTAAAAACAAAGACGTTTCATTAAGAAAAAGACATATGGAATCATAAAAACTTAAAGTTGGAAGAAATGCAAGTGATCAGCTAGTCTTGATTCTATTCAATGTGTGAATTTCACTGTCGTGTTCTATGTACAGATTCATCCATCCTGGTTTTCAAACTCAAACAAGGAAGAATTTACTATCTCCGGAGAATGAGCATTCCCCTTTCAGGCAGTTCTAACTCTATTCAGAAATCTAAGTCTAGATTACTATTTCTGTTTGGACCCACCAGAACATGTTGCTGTTTCCACTCTGTGAAGCCCTTCATGTATGTGAAGATATTACGTTTCTCTGGGTCTCCACCAAGCTGAAGAGTTTCTAAGAGTGTCTGCTATCTTAATTTAGCCTCATGGTTTTGAGTTCTCAGACCTTTCTGGAGTCTTTTCTCTATATGTAGTACATTTGGTACTCTAATTTTGAACTAAATCCACAAGCTCCTTTATTCCCAACCATCTACTGGCTCCTCTGCAGTTAAAGACCACAACATTACAGCAGCCTTGGTACAACATTCATTGACTCATTAAATGTGCAGTTTGCAAGCCACAGACAAACTCTGCATTGGCAAGTGGTTGTTGTTTTGACTCTGATGTGGAGACTTGATCTTCTTTGTACACCTGGAGATTTCCCTTTGGGAAACTCGAAGACCATCTGAGACAAGGGTTAGAGTGTGAGTGTATGTGTGCACGTGCGCATGCCACCACGGGCTGGCTCACAGCCTGCAGCCACGCGCCCAGAGACTTCTGACGGCTTCCATGCTGGCAACCCTAGGGTATTGCTCAATGTTGTTGAATCACAAGAGTGGTTTATTTTTATAAAAAGTATTTACTGCTGAACAGCCTAGCCGAATCTCCTGGGTTTCACAACTCTTCCGACTCTAGAACGTCAGGAGAATAATGTCAGCCTGGCTCCTGTCCTTGATCTCCATCCCCATAGAGATGCCTGCTGGGAATCAGAGCATCAGGTTCAAGCTGAGTGTCAGGTCTTCATCCAAGGCAGGACACGGGGAGATGTCTCTGTGGGACACTTGGAAAGAAGGCAGGGTTTTCAGAGAATGGGACAGAACATCTGCTTATGGCCTAGTTTTCTTGTGGAGGAATGAATTCAGCATAGACCTCAGTCTCCTAGAGTCACCTTCCTCTTGTTCTTTCCCTTTGCCTCCCATAGCCTCATAGCATTGTTGCACCCGCCTGTGGAAGGCTAGGGGAAGCATGTTTCTGTCTCTATCTTCAGATATCTTCATTGAGGTCTATTACACTGTTTTCATTTATGTTACTTTTCTGTCACAATCAACATGTCTTGGTGTGCTCTTCCTTTCTGTATATTGTAAAAACTCAGCCCTCTTTTAGGGTCAAAAGCACTTGGATATGAAATCTTCCTCAGGTCTTCCAAATGCTTGTAATCTCCCCTCTTTCTCTTCTCACTGTCCAGGGTCCACAACTCTCCCCATCCTGGTCAGGTTTTCCAGAGGCTCAGCTGTTGACTTGGCATCTGACTTGCTTTGTGTTGCTTTTGGGTATAATTAAGTTGGTTCCAACCCAAGTTAACTTGTGTACAAACACTACTCAGTCTCACCCCATCCCCACAATCATTGCTGCTTAGTGCATTGTTGCTGCCACCACTGTATCAACCTGTCTTGTTGAGGGTCTTCCTCTTTTTCCTTGATCTTCACTTTAACAAGCATGACATCCTTCAGCCATGAGGCCCTCCTGAAAATATGTGCAAATAAAGTTAGATGAGGTCTCACCATCCTGCCTACTAAGGACCATTCTGTCTATGCTTCTTTTCAAGACAGATTTGTTCATTCTTCTGGAAGTCCATAGTACACTTGATATTCTTTGGCAACACCACAATTCAAAGGCTCAAAGGCTTCAATTCTTCAAGGTAATTGCAAATATCATGGTTTGGGCTAGGCATCCCTTACTTCTCAAGATGATGTCTTTGCTTTTTAAAACCTTAATGAGGTCCTTGGCAGCATACTTTCGCAAGGTAATGTGTCGTTTGATTTCTTCACTGCTCTACTTCCGTGGACGCCGATTGCCTTAGATGAACCCTATTTTGCTTTGCTTCCTTTTAGCCTATATCTGACACAGAGGCTACTTAGTGTCTACAATTTCTATTCCCCTCTCCTTTTGTGGCAGTAGACAATTTAGCAGAGCACATGGCCACCCAGAATAAAGATGACAATTCCTAGTCTTCTTTGTCGCTATGAGCAGCCAAAAGAACTAAATTCTTACCAGTAGGATGTGAGTGAATGTTATAAATGCCATCTCTTGCTCTCGCATGGCTTAATTCTCCCCTCCACTCGTTGGAATGTGGATGTAAAGTCTACCATCTTGAAACATACAGATTAAGACAACCTATATTTGATCCCATTCCAAAGAAAGGTGACCTAACAGAGTGTGTAAATTATTGAACAATGTCATTGATATCACATGCAAGCAAGATTCTGCTGAAAATTATCCAAAAGTGTTTGGAACAATATGTCAACAGAGAATAGAGAACAATATGTCAACAGAGAACAGCCAGATGTGCAGACTGGATTTAGAAGAGATCGTGGTACTAGGGATATTATAGCTAATGTTAGCTGGATGTTGGCAGAAAGCAGAGAATACCAGAAGAATGTCTATCTGTGCTTCATTGACTATGCAAAGGCATTTGACTGTGTGGATCACAACAAGCTGTGGCTGACTCTGAGAAGAATGGGAATCCCAGAACATTTGATTGTGCTAATGCGAAACCTATACTTGGACCAAGAGACAGTCATCAGAACAGAGCAGGGAGACACTAGATGGTTCAAAATCAGGAAGAGGGTCTGTCAGGGATGTATTTTGTCTCCATTCCTTTTCAATCTGTATGCAGAACAGATCATCTGAGACTCTGGGCTGTACGAGGAAGTATGTGGCATCAGGATTGGTGGAAGAATCATCAACAACCTGCGTTATGCAGATGACACAACCCTGCTTACTGAAACTGAGGAGGACCTGAAGTGCTTGCTGCAGAAGGTCAAGGACTGCAGTATTCAATATGGATTGAAGCTCAACATCAAGAAAACAAAGAATCTCACCACTGGGCCAATTGGCAGCATCAGTATGAATGGTGAAGAGATTGAGATAGTTATCCGTTTTAGTTTACTTGGTTCCATAGTCAACACTCTTGGTACCAACAACCAGGAAATCAGGAGACAAATTGCACTGGGAAAGTCAGCTATGAGGGACCTCTCAAGAATACTGAAGAGCAATGACGTCAGGCTGGAGACTAAGGTGCGCCTGACCCAGGCTATGGTCTTTGCAATTACGTGCTAAACATCGGATAGGTGGACAGTGAATAGGGATGATAGAAAGATAATTGATGCCTTTGAGCTGTGGTGCTGGAAAAGAGTGTTGAATATACCACGGACTGCTAGGAGAACAAACAGGTTTGTCCTGGAGAGGGTGAAGCCAGAATGCTCCTTGGAGTCAAGTATCCTGAAGCTTCATCTGACATACTTTGGGCATGTTGCAAGGAGGGACTGACTGGTCCTTGGAGACCAGATCATGTTTGGAAGAGTGGAGGAACAGCACAGGACAGGAAGACACTGGATGAGATGGATCGATTCTGTGAGTGGAGTGGTGGGAATGAGTGTGTTTGAGATGGCGAGGTTGGCACAGGATAGAACAGTGTTTAGGGCTCTTGTACATAGGGTCACTTTGAGTGGCAAGCGACTCAATGGCACATAACAATAAACAACAGAGATAAGGTAGCAGGAAGAGAGAGAAGCCCATGTCTCTGATATTTTAATTGAGCAGTCACTCTACCAGTTCAGATTTTACTTGAGAGAAGACTCATTTAAACCACAGCTCCTCTGGGTCTCTGATTCAGACTAGTAGTGTTTTAAAATCTTGCAGTTCCCCATGTAATTCTGCATGGCTTCTTGCTCTGTTTCTGCCCTTCTCCCTGCCTCCCCAGCTTTCACATTTTCCCTTCTTGACTTGCCCCTCCATACTTGGCTCAGTGCCTTTGACATAGACAGACTAATTTACCCACTTCAAGATAACCTGCGTATTTTCTTTGAAACTGCCTTCACAGTAGGTATGTGACCACGGTCAGGCTGGCCTTTCCAGATTCTTCTTCCTTGCCCATTCCAAACGTCGTTCCACTTTTCTGTTCTCACTGTTGGGTGTCAGACACCAAGCACTTAGTGCTTCCTGCGCCCTTACAATGTCCACATATCTCTTAAGTCCTTGCCTTCTGTCCCTGCTACAAGACTGCAAGTTCTCTGAGACCAAGCACTGTATCTGCTCTTCTTCAGCTCCAAGTAACTTGTACATATTGTTGTTAGCTACTACTGAGATGGGCTCTGACTCTTGGTGACACTGAACACAATAGAACTGAGTGTTGTGACTCGGATTGCTTTTTGATTGGACCCCTATGATCTGTAGAGTTTTCATTGGCTGATGTTTGGAAGATTGTCAGGCCTTTCTTCCTAGTCTATCTTAGTCTAGAAGTGCCACTGAAACTTCCTGAGCATCGTAGCAACACATGAGCATCCAATGACAGAGGGATGGCGACTGTGAATAAAGATCATTGACTAAGAATTGAACCCGGGTCTCCTGTGTGAAAAGCAAGAATTCTAACACTGACATGTTCACATGTCAAGATTCTCTAAAACACTCAGCCCCAGACTATACAGAGCACTCTGGGATTGTTTCTAGATTTGTCCAGCTATTGAATCGTTTCCAGCTGGACAAGGCAATTGCATCAATTCACCAGACACTTTCTTTAACCAGAAATTTTCTTTTCTATAGAAGAAAACAGTGCTGTGGCATTTAGCCCTCCCCAAACCCCAAGCACCACAGCCTCCCTGAGACCAGCCATGCCCACCCACAGCTGCCCTTTACGTGTTAAGCTACACATCTAAAGCAGGCTAATCTTAGTTACTGATCTGAGAAGAAAGACTTGGTCTGCACTGTATTTCCTGTAATACCTAAAAATAACTTCTTCCCATGGATCTGCGTGGGGAAATTGACTAGGAAATACAGTAGAACCCCTTAATTAAGTAGTTGAAAGGAGGACAGGTATACCCTCTGCATGGGATTTTTCAAGGCAAAGAGAGCCAGAATAGTTGCTTGTGTGCCGGAAGTCAGGCAGATTCGTTTTTTTAAGGACTGCTGTAACAAATTACCACAAACTTGGTGGCTTCAAACAATGAGAATTTATACTCTCACAGTCCTGGAGGCCAGAAGTCTGTAATCAAAGGGTCAGCAGGGTCACATTCCCCCTGATCACTGCAAGAGAAACTCCTGACCCATCTCTTCCAGATGCTGGTGGCCTGGGTGCTTGTGACAACCAGCCCTGTAACTCGAAGCTCTACCTCAGCATCCACATGGCTTCTGTGTCTTTTCCTCTTCTGTCCCTTCTAAGGACACTTCTCATTGAATTTAGGGTACACTTTGGTAATCTGTGATGTGGTCATCTTAAAACCAAATCCTGCTCTCATCAAGTATATTCCAACTCACAGGGACATCTAGGGCAGAGTGGGACTGCTTCACAGGGATTCTGACCATGTTGACTTTACAGAAGGGGATGACCACATCTCTCACCAGGGAACCACTGGTGGGTTCAAACCACTGACCTTTTGGTTAGGAGATGAATGTTTTCACATCAGCCCCACCAGAGCTCTGAATGTCATCTTGAAATCCTTTAAATAATATCTGCAAAGACCCTTTATCTAGTTCACATTCTTGGGTTTCAGGAGTTAGAATGTGGACATATCTTTTGGGATGCCACCTGTTCAGTCCTCCAGCATGGATTCATCTGCAGCGGTAGATTCACACCTGAGGGAAAGGAGGTAGTTTTGGTGGTGTTTGAAATGACTGACATGGAGAAGGTCCATGGGAAACTGGAAGCAATTTCACTGGAGAAGACAAGGAATTAGCTTAAAATCGGAACACTGTTCCAAGTACCAGCTCTGCCATCTCCTGATAAAGTCCCTGAATCTTTCTGGACTTGTTTACCCCATCCTCCTGAAATAAGGATGACAGAAGAAGAATTGACACCTTTGAGTCCTGATATTGGGTAGAGTACTGACTATCCTGTGGACTGACAAGAGAACAAATATATTTTGGAGAAAAAAACAACCAGTGTGCTCCTTAGAGCCATGGATGGTGGAACTTTGTCTCATATACTTTGGACATGTTGTTAGAAGGGGCCAGTCCTTTGAAAAAGACAATATGCTTGGAAAGGTGGAGGGTCAGAGAAGAAGGCTCTTAAGACAGATTGGCACAGTAACTGTAACAATGGGCTTCAATATACTAAAGGTAGTGAGGATGGCGCTGGAAAAGTCAAGGTTCAGAACGGTTGTTCATAGGGTTGCTATGAGTTGTAATGTCTTGACGTTGCCTCACAACAATAACAAACAGGAGAGGTGAAAGGAAGTTTCTCCTTGGAGGGTAAGATTTTGAAGCTCTGTCTCACATACTTTGGGCACATGGCCAGAACAGCCCAGTCCTTGAAGAAGGACATCATTCTCAGAAGAATCGAGGGACAGAGCAGAAGAGGAAGAGCTCAGATGAGATGGATTGGTACAGTAACAGGGGTAATGCAGGTAGGTGTCAGGGAGACTGGCTCAGGACAGGGCAGGCTTCAGAGCTGTTGTACATAAGGTCACTATGGGTCACAGGTGACTTGATGACACCTAACAACAACAACACGACAATAACCAGATAGAAAGAGCAGAGGACATGTTCTCTTCCAGCCACCACAGACTGGAGTCTAGATGCTTTTCCTGGTCGTCTTTGTCTTGACTTTCTCCAGCTCCATCTCACACGCCTCACCACCCACACTTTGAATTTCTGTTTCTCACTCCTCACTGTCATTTGTTCCTCTTGCCGCTGGTTTAACATCAAAACAACTCAGGGTATCCCATAAACATGGAATGCATGAACACCCAATCCAGAGGGCCTGAAGGGCAGGGAGCAGGTGCGTCAGGTCACAGCAGTCTGGCTCCTTGGACACCTCAGCTGTTTCATCCCACCAGCATTTATCGACTGCCCACTTATGCCCAGCTTTTTGTCAGGAGCATAAAGGAAGCAGGAAATGGTGCTTTGCATCCTTTCTGTATTTCAGTGATTTCTGTCAGGTCTCTGAGTTATAATCGATTCTCATTACTCACAGGTTTCATATGCGTGAATTTGCCTATTTGCTGAAATTTATTTGTAATCCCAAAATACCCATGAAGCTTTCACAGCCATTCACAGACACGCTCGGAGTGGTGAAAAAATTCCGTCGCCGGATACACACGGTCCCAGCTGAGGTCGAACAAGGCCCTCTTGTTTCACTCTCCTACTGTAAACAAGTATCCTTTTCGTGCTCTATTTAGTGCCACGTTTTTGGCATTTTTGTGCGTTGTGCTTTTGCTCTCGAGCAGAGCAAAGTGGTAGCCAGTGTTCCTAGGTGCAAGAAGGCTATGACGTGCTTTACAGAGAAAATACTTGCTAGAAAATGATAATGTAGGTGTGACTTTTGGTGATATTACACATGATGTCTTTAACAGAAATATACATAAAACAAGGCTTTGAACTGATCAGTTGACAGAAATGTTGTGATTAAAGGCTCATAGGAGCCTAACACCACATTCCCCAGAGAAGCCAATGTTTAGTAGACACTACTTCAGTATATGCAGTGACATCTTAGAACAGAACTACCAGAAATATTTTTTTCTTTCTTTCCAGTTGCAAACTACACTTGATACCTACATTCTCACACCTCAATCACTCGTGTGTGTGCGTGTGTGTGTGTGTGTGTGTGTGTGTGTGTATGTGTATATATATATAATATCCTCTTTATACCTAACTACATGCTATGCCTGGCTCCCAGAGGAAAGAGTAATACAAGAGTCAATATTTGTTTCACGCTTGCCGACTCCCAGCATGCTTCCTCAAATACTAAGATCTACTGCTCCACGTCTACTAAGCAACTGCTCCATTTACTCAATTAAATTTCTGTTAGCATCTGGGGGCGGGTGGGGGAGGGGCACAGAAACGGCCACAGTACTTTTGTAGCTTCTCCATCAATGGCAGAATTTATTCTTTGCCTGCATTGAATTGTGTCCTCCACCCCCTCTGAAATATGTTGCAATCCTAACCCCTATACGTGTGGATATTGATGTTGGTAAGTGCTTTGATTACACAAGGGCATCTAATTATGTGGATGATACCAAATTATGGATAACATGGAGAAGAATGGAAATCCCAGACCACTTAATTGTACTTTTTCAAAACATATTCATAGGCTAAGAAGCAGCTGCCTGAACAAAGCAGGGAAACACTACGTGGCCTATAATCAAGGAATGTACGTGGCAGAATTGTATTTGTTCTCCACATCCATTCAGTCTGTATGCTGAGGAAATAATGTAAAGAGCTAGACTAAATGAAGAAGAATGTGGTATTAGGATTGGAGGAAGATTCGTCAACAACCCGCATTAAGCAGATGACATAACCTTGATTCCAGAAAGAGAAAGACTTTAAGCACTTGACACAGAAGATCAAAGACTACAGCCTTCAATACATCTCACCACAAAGAAAACAAAAGACCTCAGCACTAGACCAATAGGACCAAAAGGCAACATCAAGATAAATGGATAAAAGATTGAAGCTGCCAGTGGTTTCATTTTACTTGGATCCACAATCACTCAACACACAATCAACACTCAACCATAAATACTGTAGTAGCAGCCGAAAAATCAAAAGATATGATTAACTGCCAAAAAAGCCGAACAAATGTGTGTTGAAGGAAGGGAAGCCAAGGCGCTCCTTAACAAGGACAGAGAAACTTCATTTTACATGATCTGGACATGTCATGCCCAGCCCTTCATGCTGGGAAAGGTAGAGTTTCAGAGAAAGACCCTCAACTAGATGGATTAGATTGACACAGTGATTGTAACAACGCACTTGAAGACATTGGAGATTGTGAGGATGGCACTGGGTAGGGCAAAGTTTTGATCTCTTGTTCACACAGTTGTCGTTGATGTGATGACACTTAACAATAAAAATAGCAATATCAGTACAGAGTGTATCCTAGACCTCATCACTTCTGAATGACACATGCAGCAGCAGAGAGAAAGAGACAAGTGGCCACAAATGGAGAGAGATTGACAGCATAGGAAATTTTCAAGGAACTTTAGAATTCAAGGACTTAAGGACTATGGAAGCCAAGCAAAGATTTTCACCCACAGCTGAGAAAAAGCAAGCCTTTACCCTTATTCAGTCCTTCCAGATTCCATCTTTTCTCTTAAACTTTGAGAAAATAATTTTTGTTTCAAGCTATCCACTTGTGGTATTTCTGTTATAGCAGCAATAGCAAACTATGATACCACTTGTCGAGTCTGACTTGGTCATTATGGTGACCAACTGCCAATGCTTTCTCCAGGACTTTCCCCTTTTAGCATGGAATGTCTCATGTCCTGGGAAAACCTTCCATCCTAGACAAACCAGTTCATTTGATCCCCTAAGCTGGCCTTGTGTGTGTGTCTCACTTTGTTTGACTGACGGAATGCATCAGAGTGACATTGTGAAAGTGCCAAGCCTGCGTCTCAGGGGACTTTGCAGCTTCCTCACTTGTTGCCCTCCAAATTCTGTTGCCACATGGACAAACTAATGCCAGCCTGCGGGTGGATAAGAGACTTGTGGCCCAATCACCCATAACGTTTGCTGACAGCTTCTAGACTGCCAGATTGTGAGTGACAGGCCATTCCAAACCATTAACCACAGCTGCCTGTCCAGGCTGGCCAGACCAGAGTCCTCCAGGCAGCCTGCAGAATTGTGCTCTAAAGAAACGCCCATCCAGAACCACTAGGATTTGAGATCGTTAGTTACTTAAAACTCATTTACACTGCTCCCTGGAAAACACGTGGCATTCACTGTTCCTGCAGATCTTTGCTCTCCAGACCGTCTGTTCTTTATAATTCTTTGTGTGAAGGGCCTCATCTACACTGCATTCGCAGACTGAGCACTAAAGCAGCCTGGAGGCCATTCTCTCACTCTGCCAGAAGCAAACTTAAGCTTTCCGCTCTTTCAACCTCTTTACTCTCCTGTCTCATCCACTTGTACAGTGCAGAGAGGTGCCCTTTTCAGCAACAGTAAAGCCAGCCTCCTTTTCTTATAGTCTTACAGTTTTGTTTTGTTTTGGGTTTTGGTTTTTCCTCTCCTCTCTCTTCTTTTTGCTCTCTGCACTTGTGGGAAAATTGCTGACTTCCTTCAAATATTTTCTACAATTGACCGAAGCCTCTGTGACTCTACTCCTATTTGGCTCAGTAATCTGGCTAGCTGCAATGGAGATGAGTTTTTAATTTTGAAGGGGGCAGATTAGCTGGCATACTTTAGCATTACTCCCCTCCGCGCACCCGCCCACCCGCCAATTCACATTGTGTTTCATACACTCATGCCCATATACTGTGTATGTTGTATGTTGTTGTGTACCATAAAGTTGGAGCTGACCCATAGCTGACCCTCCGGCAGGTTTTCAGAGGCAATTAATTGCACAGGAGGAGACTGCCCATCCTTCTCCCACGGAGCAGCTGGTGGCCTAGAACCCAGTGCCTTCAGGATTGCAGTGCAGCTTCTTGTCACTAAGCACTTAATTTTTTACTATTGTTGTTGAGAATATATACACAGAATGTAAACTTGACAATTTTAACATGTACAATTCTGTGCCATTGAGTATATTCTTTTCTGTATTGTTCCTCCCTTATTAATATAAACCCTCGTACTTACTGCATTTGAGTGAGAACTGACTCATAACTGACCTCTACTGTGTTTCTGAGGCTGTAAATAACCTGGGGAGATTGTCCATCTTTCTCCTAAGAGCAGCTGGAGGATTTTAACTTCAGAGATACACTCCTGCCTTTGGGTTAGCAGCACAACTCCCCACAGACTAGGCTACCGGAGCTCCCTTAAATAGAAACTTCTTGTTGTTGTGTTCTGTCTAGTTGGAAGTGATCCAGAACTGACCCTCTGGAGGGTTTTCAGAGGCAGTTAATTGCAGGGGAGGAGATTGCCCATCCTTCTTCAGCAGAGCAAGCTGGTGGATTCGAACCACATGCCTCATGCTTTTGGGATTGTGGCGCAGCTTCTTGCCACCAGGCCCCCAGAACTCCGTAAATACAAACTACTCTTTGAACCTTTGAGTTTGCTATTATCAATTTGATCCTATATATTGTTAGGTTGTCGTTAGGTACCATCAAGTTGAACAGACTCACAGCTGACCTTCCCATAGAGGGAGATCTTAAATGCATAATGTTCATGGCAAACCTTTTCGACTAGTTAAGCCAAACTATTATTTGGGTACCATATCCCGGTGGCACAGTGGATTAAGGAGTAGGGAAGTAATCAAAAGGTTGGATGTTTGAATCTACCACTTGTTTTGAGGAAGGAGGGTGGGGACATCGGCTTCCATAAATTTACAGCCTTAGAAACCCAGCGGAGTGACTCTACTACAGGTCAGTTATGAGTGGGAATCAGCTCAACAGCAAGGGGTGGGCAGGTGGTGGTGGGTTTTTAGCAGGCTTCAGGAAGTATTTTTTATTTAAAGTTATGTCAGAAACACAAAATTTTACAGTTCTCCAGTCTCCTTGACTCCAGAACTTATGGAATCCATGAGCATTTGAAATCCTGCCCTGAATTTCCCTTGTTTTGATGAGAATTCATGGGATCTTTGATTAAAACAGTAACAGTAGTGGAGCACCCTTCAGTTCACTTTTTTTTTTTCAGTTCTCTTCTTATGACAAAATAAACAGCCACACTTTCCATTTCGTTCCTTGTGTGCCCAACTCTCCTTCCTCTGTTGCTTCAGGAAAATAGAAATGGCTGTACCTGGGAAGGCCATTTTCAGGCTTTTTCGAGTCCAGACACTGCACCACGAACTAGGAGGTAGACCAGACGCACCAAGCATGACAGTAAGCTGAGAACTTAGGCTGTTTCATGAAATCATGGTCCTCACCTTACAAACCAAGGGACCAAATCCCAGGAGGCATTTGGTTGTTCACACGTGGAGCCTTAGCAAGTAACCTTTTGTTGTTGTTTTTATAAATATGTCTTTCAACACAACTTTTGCCTGTTCAGCTTTTACAAGTGTATAACTTACTGACAGCAATTACATTAATCAGCTGTGCAGCCTTACCCTTAATCAGTGTGATTTTACTGTCACTGAAAATTGAAACTCATTACTCTGTAAGCAATTTCCTCCTCATCTCCCCCACCCCTACACCTGGTAAGTGTTAAAACCCTAGGCCCTCTATATTAGCTTTTTCCTATAAGTGAGGTGATAAAGCATTTGTCCTTTTGTGTGGAGATGAATTTTGTTTAACATAAGAGCCTAACTCTTTCTCCCCTTCCCTAGCAGATATTTCTGAGCCATTCAACATCTCATTCTGGGAACTCCATGTCAAACAGGACTCTCACAATCATCTTCCAAGGAGACCTACTTCTTGGTCGTCTGTTGGTTACACAGTATACAGCACATGAAAAAGTATACTAAATACCCTGCTGCTGTTGTTGTTGGGTGTTGTAAACTGTGCCTCATAGTGACCCAGTGAGTAATGGCTATGAGTCTTGCCCCATCCTGTGCCATCCTCATCATCTCTGAAGTATTGGGCCCCACTGATAGAGTCACTGTGCCAATCCATCTCATTGAGGGGCATCTTCTCCTTCTCTGACCTGCCCTCCTTCCATGCATGATGTCTTTTTCCAAGGACCGGCCTCTCCTACAACATTCTCAAAGTATATGTGAGATGAAGTTTCACCATCCTTGTCTTCAAGGAACATCCTGGCTGCACCCTCTGCAAGACATATCTGTTCTCTTGGCAGTCTATGGGTTATTTAGTACTCTTCTCCAGCATCACAACTCAAAAGCATCAATTCTTCCTCTGTCATCTTTATTCAGTGCCATCTCTCAGATGCATAGCAAGTAATTGAAAAGCCCATGACTGGAGCTCTGGTGGCCTAGTGGCAAAGAAGCTGTACTGCAATCCTGAAGGCATGTGGTTCAAATTCACCAGATGCTCTGTTGGAGAAGGATGGACAATCTCCTCCTGTGCTAGTTGGATCAGATTCGACTGTACACAGCAGTAAAGGGGGGGCGGGGGGAAGGTGTGTTGTTTTTTTTTTAAAAAAAAGGACAGTGGCTTGGATCAGGCACACTTCAGTCTTTAAAATGACAATGCTCTTTAGTGCTTTGGAGAGGTCCCTGATTCAGACTTTCCCAGTGCAACAACTCTTTTGATTTCCTGAGTGCTAACTCCAAGGTTGTTGATTTTGGATCCAAGTAAGATGAAATAATTGAGTATTTCAATCTTTTCTCCATCTATCATGGCGTTGCCCAGTGGTGAGATTTTGTTTATTTTCTTATTGTTGAGATGTAATCTATATTGAAGGCTGTAGTATTGAGGGGACCCGAATAGGAGAAAATTGTCTTATGAGATGCTTTTTACTCTTTCTTTAAGAAGATTCTTTGCCTGAGTGTCTGGTGAATACTCAACACTACAGGAGTTGGGCTAGGGGTTTTCTAATCTTAATTATACATACAAACAAGAAGAGGTCTTAAGAAGGAGAAGAACACTCTAGGAGCCTTAAAGGCCCTAAATAAGGTCAGTGTAATCTTATTAGTCAACATCAGACTGCACCGGAGCACCACTGTGTGGGTAACGAAATCAGTCAGCCCAGCATTCTGCCCAGTGGCTCAACTGTAATCGTCCCTTGCTTATAGATGCCTAGAGTTGATGAAGCAAAGTCTATGGGGCTAGAGAATGGATAATCTCAATTTCCAAGGGATAAGAAGTAGTCAACAACTTACTCTCCAACACTAATATATCTTTTGTAATTATTTTAGGATGCCCAAGTTCTGGAGAGGGTGAAACCAAGCTGCTCCGCAGAGGCAAGGATTTTGAAGCTTTGTCTCACATACTTTGGGCATGTAACCACGAGGGACCAGTCTTTAGAGAAGGACATCATGCTTGGGAATGTGAAGGGACAGTGCAGAAGAGGAAGACCCTGGATAAGATATATTGACATGGTAACTGGGGTAATGGGGATAGACGTGTCAGAGACAGTGAGATTGGCTCAGGATGGGGGGACAGCAGACTTCAGAGCTATTGTGCGTAGGGTTGCTATGATTTGGAAGTGACTTGATGGCACATAACAACAAGAAAGCAAAAGATATGCTTTAGAAATATTGTGGCCAGAGTGCTCCTTTGAGGCAAAGATGACAAAACTTTGCCTTTCATATTTTGGACATGTAACTAGGTGAGGTTATACCTTGCAAAGGGAAATCAAGCTTGGAAAGGTGGAGCATCAGCGAAGGAGAGGAAGATTTCCAATGAGATAGATTAACACAATGACTTCAGCAGTGGGTTCTAGTGTGTCAGAGATGATAAGGACAGTACATCATAGGGCAGGGCTCAAGTCAGCTGTTTATAGGGCCACTATGAGTTGACCTCAGCTCAATGACACCTAATAATAAGAAGGAAGTGAACTTTAGAGGTAAGGATGATAAAACTCCCTCTCACATGCTTTGAGCATGCTGTCTGGAGGGGTCAGTGCCTGAAAAAAATATGTTGAGAAAGGTAGAGGGTCAGTAAAAGACAGGAAGACCCTCAAAGAGGTCTGGATTAATGTAGTGACTGCAACAACGGGCTCTAGCATGGGGAAATCGTAAGGAGGGCAGAGGACAGGGCAAGGTTCTAGTCTATTGTCTAAAGGGTTGCTATATGTTGTAGTTGACTCAGTGGCCCCTAAAAAAAAACCAAACAACAAATCCATATTACGACAGCCCCATATTTTGTACCAGACTGCTAACTGTGAGGTAGACAGTTCAAACCTACCGGTATTCCATGGAAGAAAGATGGACAATCTCCTTCCATAAAGATTTACAGCCCAGGAAACCCAGTGGAGGGTTGCCTGGAGTTGGGACTGACTCAACAGAAGTGCTGATGGCTGCTTGTGTTCTGGTTCTCCGTGTGTCTGAATGGGTTCTTCCTAGACAATCACATCAATTCTCTTAAAACTTCACCCAATATACTTCCTTTTCTTGTTGATTTTGGAAAAATTAGTCATTCTTAACCCCTTCCTTTTCTCCCCCACTCCAAACAGGTAAACACTAAAGGAAGCCCTTCTAAACCCCTCAAAGTAAGAAACCCAAGGCCACCAAAACGCCTTGGTCAAGCTGTCTGTTGAAGATCTAGTGGCTGGATTCTGAAGCAGCCCATTGTGGTTGTGGACCATCAAGTCAGAAAACAAAGACATAGCTAACATGTAGTAGGTTTTCAGAGGCAGTAAATAGCATGGGAAGGGATTGCCCAGTCTTTTCTCATGGAGCAACTGGTGGATTTGAAACATGTGTTTTTGGGATTGCAATGCAGCTTCTTACCACTATGCCACCTGTAGAGGTCCTGAATTCTTCTCATTATCCTGTGTGAATCACAACAAACTGACTGACTCTGAGAAGAATGAAAATCCCAGAACATCTGATTGTGCTTACGCGAAACCTATACTTGGACCAGGAGGCAGTCATCAGAACAGAACAAGGAAACACTGCATCGTTCAAAATTGGGAAGAGTTTACTCCAGGGATGTATCATACCTCCATATCTTTTCAAACTATATGCAGGACAAATTTTTCAAGAGGCTATGCTGTATGGGGAGGAATGTGGCTTCAGGATTGGAGAAAGACTCATCAACAAGATGATACAACCTTGCTTGCTAAAACTGAGGAGAGCCTGAAGTGCTTGCTGCAGAAGGTCAAGACTGCAGCCTTCAGTATGAATCAAAGCTCAATATCAAGAAAACAAAGAGTCTCACCACTGGGCAGATTGGCAGCATTATGATGTACAGTGAAGAGATTGAGATTGTTAACAGCTTAAGTTTGCTTGGCTCCACGATCAACACTCTTGGTACCAGGAGCCAGGAAATTAAAAGACGAATTGCATTGGGAAAGTCAGCTGTCAGGGACCTTTTCAGAATACTGAAAAACAACAAAGTCAGTCTGGAGACTAAGGCATACCTTGTCCAGGCCATAGTCTTCACAATTGCTTGCTGTGTGCCAGATAGCTGGACAATGACTAAGAATGAAAGAAAAAATGGATGCCTTTGAGCTGTGGTGCTGGAGAGGAGTGTTGAACACACCATGGACTGCCAGGAAAACAAACAGATTTGTCCTGGAGAGGGTGAAACCTGGCTGCTCCTTGGAGCCAAGGATTCTGAAGCTTTGTCCGACATACTTTGGGCATGTTGCAAACAGGAAGCAATCCTTAGAGAGGGACACCATGTTTGGGAGTGCGGAGGGAGAGAGAAAGAGAGGGAGACCATTGATGAGATGTGTTGATTCAGTAACTAGGGTAATAAGGGCAGTTGCATCAGAGACAGTAAATTTGGCCCGGAATAGAGCAAGTTTCAGGGCTATTGTACATAGGGTCCCAATGAGTTGCAAGTGAGTCGACTGCACATAGCAACAACAACAACCCTTAATGGATTAAACAGATTAAAAGTGTAGTTATTGTGCTGCCTTAAAGATGCCTGGTGGTACAGTGGCCACATAGTTGACTGATAACCAAAAGGTTGGTGGTTCAAAGCTACCAGCTATTCTGTGGAAGAAAGATGTAGTGGTCTGCTTCCACAAAGATTGTTGTTGTTGTTGTTTGGTGCCGTCAAGTCGTAGACGACTCATAGCGACCCTATGAACGAACAGCCTGAGCACTGTTCATACATAGAGTTTCTGGAGGCAAGCCGTTTTGGAAGTGGATGCCACTCCTGCTTCCAGTCCATAAAGATTACAGCCTTGGAAATCCCATGAATCAGTTCTCCTCTGTCCTGTAGCATCACAGTGAGTTACAATCAACTTGATGACAATGGATTTGTGAAATTTTTTAATGACTGGCACTTCCTCGAGCTCCCAGCATACCCTCAGAACAATACAGAGAGCCGAGAATAAAGAGGAGAAATGCTGGCCTTCTCTCTTGGAATGGTTGGCTCCTTGTCCCCCTGGTTCCCTAGGTACAGAGTCAAGACAGTAAGTCTGTCCACTCCACCAGGGATCTCCACGGCAGATCTAGCAGCACCACACAAGCAGGGTCAGGACACCGTCCAGGTAGAAATCTGTTCTGTTTGGAGGCCCCAAACAGAAAATGACCTTTCCCCAAACAGAATTGGAAACCATCATGGACACAAGATGAGGACAGACATTCATGTTAGGCAGGAGTCACAGGGATAAGCCATCAGACTTTTTTGGTAAAAAGGCCACTGTGAAGAGATAAACATATGAAATTACCAACAACAATTCTGTGGAGCCAGGAGGAATAGACACTATGCTTAGAGACTCACTGGAAGTATTTGTTCTCTTTGAACTTAGAAGCAACACCTAGAAAAAAAAAATAAATAAAGATGTCATTGGAGCATCGTACAACATGGGAGGATGAGAAAAGAGGTTTACAGAACTGAGTCAGTACCAAGAGGGATGTTCAGGCTGGGCTAAGAAGAGTTAAGGTAGCTGGCCTCGCAGTCCTTGATCAGTAGAAATGGAAGTTAACTGCATAAGCCGTGCCCAGGTGGGGCCTCAGCAGTATTCCAGAGCAGACAGAGCGTTTGGAAAGCCATGGCCCTCTCTTTGAACTCTGTTTTCAACATTTCAGCTATGAGTCACCTCATTCCCCCCCCCCCCAGCTTCTGTCTTACCACAGCCCTGACATGTTTGAACCTGTGAGCACCTCCAGAGCTGGTGCAGCCGTCATCTTCACACCACAGATGACTAACCAAGGCCTGCTCGCAGCCTCCTAATTATCACAAAATGAAAAGGTACGTGCCTGAAACCTGAGTTGCGGGGAACAGTGGGTTTGAAGAGCAACTGAAGCAAGAACTAACCTTTCGACAAGCCCTTACAATCCTTAGGAGCAGAGGCCAAGCAACCGAGGATCCAGATAGGGCTTTCTCCTTGGCAGGACTGTGCTGTTAATATCATTCATTACTGCATCTGATTAGGTTCCCAGGCTCATTAAAGTCAGTGAGGCTTTGACTGTCTCACCCAGATCAGATTGGATTCCACTTCGCAGAGAACTGTCAGGGCTTTCTGGTGTCCAGTGCCAGGCAGATAGCATCTCTTGGCTTCATCTCTACCTGAAGTTTTCCCTCCATGCTTCTGTGTGTGCACTATTGATGACGCAGGCTACCATTCAGGCGTGCTGGCTACAGACTCACTGCTGTCAACTGAGCCAAGGGCTTCTTTTTTTTTATTATTATTAAATTTTATTAGTTTTAATGAACATTTACAGGGATTTTGG
>NW_006399782.1:772321-774377 GCF_000299155.1 Elephantulus edwardii | reverse complement strand
AGTCTTCCTATCCATGAGCAAGGGATATTCTTCCACTTTTCAAGATCTCTTTTTGTTTCTTGTAGTAATGTTTTGTAATTTTCTTGGAAAAGGTGAGCCAAGGGCTTCTGACCCCAAACAAAGGTAACCTGCAAAGTGCAAAACACTTAGGCCGAACTTACTTTAAAGGCTAAAATGACAAGAACCAGGAACAAACACGCAGGGCCAGTGTACAGAGCCACAGATAGACCAAACTCTCAGAAGGAAATCATAAATCCATCACGATATTGTTATTATTGTTACATGCTGTTGAGTACCAGAGACTCATAGTGACCTTATGAAGCCTGCCTATCCTGAGCCAGTCTCACTGACTCTGACACACCTACTCTCATTACCCCAGTTATTGTATCAACCATCTCCTCCAGGGTCTTCCTCTCCTGTGCTGTCCCTTCACCGTTCCAAGTATGATGTCCTTCTCCAAGTACTGGTCTCTCCTTGCAACATGTCCAAAGTATGTGAGATGGAGCTTCATAATCCTATCCTCCTAGGAGAAACTTGGTTTCACCATCTCCAAGACAGACCTATTTGTTTTCTTGGCAGTCCATGAACAATATTCTTCTCCAGCACCACATCTCAAAGGCATTGATCCTTCTTCTGTCACTCTTAGTCATTATCCGGTTCTCTGATGCAAAGCAAGTTATTGTGAAGACCATGGCCTGTATAAGGCGAACCTTAATTTCTAGATTGACATCACTGCTTCTCAGTACTCTGAAGAGGTCTCTGACAGAAGACTTTCACAGTTCAACTCGTCTTTTATTTTTTGACTGCTGGTGCCAGGAGTATTGATTGTGGAGTCAAACAAGCTTTAATTGTTTACAACCTCAATCTCTTCTCCATCTATCATAGTGCTACTGCCAATAGGCCCAGTGGTAAAAATCTGTTTTCTTGATGTCAAACTTCAAGCGATATTGAAGATTACAGTCCTTGAGCTTCTACAGCAAGCACTTAAGGCCCTTCTCAGTTTTAGCAGGCAAGGTTGTATCATCTGCTTAATGTACGTTGTTGATGAGTCTTCCTCCAATCCTGCTGTCACATTCACCCTCATAAAGCCCAGCCTCCTGAATGATTTGTTCTGCATACAAATTGGAAAGATATGGAGACAGGACACATCCCTGATGCACTCCTTACCTGATTTTGAACCATGCAGTGTTTTCTTGCTCTGCTCTGAGAACTGCTTCCTGGCTTGAGTATAGGTTTCACATGAATACAACCAAGTATTCTGGGATTTCCATGCTCCTCAAGGTTAGCTAACTATCATGATATAAATAAAAATTTAAAAAAAAAACACAGAAACATCGACTCCAAAAATGGAGTAGGTAATTCACATACAGAGCCATGTTTATTGTAGCATTTAATTTAGGATGAAAGCAGTGGCACAGATCACGGAGAAAGAACAGATTGTTCAATAAATGGTATTAAGAGAACTTATGAATTATAGGGAGGAAAAAAACCACTTGGCTTGTGCCTAATACCACATACAATGCAGATCTCTAGGTGGTTTAAATTACAATGTAAAAGGGGGGAAAATCACAGAAGTTCATTTAGAAGAGAATATATGAAAATAGCTTTGTGATTCAGAGAAACTCTTTTTTAAAATAAAACTTTGAAAGCATAAACCATAAAGCAAAATTGTATAAATATGATTACGTCAAAATTAAGGATTTCTATCAGATAGTGTTCTAAAGCTGAGCATTCAAATTAAGACAGACTAGGAAGGAGGACTGGCCATCCATTTCTGAAACAACAGGCCTTTGAAAGCCCTGTGTACAGTAGAGCACAGTGAGAGTAGATTAGCAGATATGGCAACTGAGATTGAGCCCTAGACTCAGGAGAGGGCAGAGTTCATAGCTGTTATACATAAGGTTGTTATGCATCATAGCTGACTCGACAGCACATAACAACAACAACAACAACAATCCGCAAAAGGGAAATCTCATGCACACCCATGTTTATCATGGCTTTGTTCACAATAGCAAGGAGTTAGAAACAACCTAAGTGCCCACCAACAAACGAATGG
>NW_006399782.1:769840-771756 GCF_000299155.1 Elephantulus edwardii | reverse complement strand
ATGGCCTATAGGGTAAAGCATTGCACTGCCAACCCAAAGGCAAACAGTTCAAATCCATCCGCTGCCCTGCAGGAGAAAGACGGATGGACAGTCTCCTCCTATATGATTTACAGTCTCTGAAAACTCACTAGAGGGTCAGCTGTGATTCATTCAGTTCTGACTCAAAGGCAATGAGGTAGGGTGAAGAGAAATCAATTAAAAGTGATTGGACAAAGAAGAACTGACAATAGACTAAAAGAAGATATATAGCTGATCCTTATTATTTGTGGAGTTACAAGCTTGCATGGCTCTACAATCAACAATCTTGGTATCAGCAATCAAAAAATCAAAAGATGAATTGTATTAAGTAAATTTGCTTTCCAGAGTACTAAGAAGCAATGATGACAGTTTAGTGACTAAGGTGTACCTGATTTGCATTTACAGGCTATGCATCAGAGAGCTGGACAATGTCTAAGGATGGCAGAATAAGAACGGATGCCTTTGAGATGTGGTGCTAGTGAAGAGTCTTGATCATGGACCACCAAGAAAGCAAATAAGTCTGCTATGCAGAGGGTGAAACCTAGTTTCTCCTTGGAAGCTAGGATTTGGAAGCTCTATCTCACATATTTTAGGCATGTGGCCAGGAAGGACCAATCCTTGGAGAAGAACATCATACTCGGAATTGTGGAGGGAGAGTGCAGGAGAGGAAGGCATCAGATGAGATGGATTGATACAGTGACTAGGGCAATGGGAGTAGGTGTGTCAGAGTCAGTGAGACTGGCTCAGGACAGGGCAGGCTCCAGAGCTGTTGTACATAGGGTCGCTATGACTTGCAGGTGACTCGATGACACATAACAACAACAACAAAAACAAGATATTTATACATTGACCGACTCACTAAATGTAGTTGTAACTCTTAAAACAATACTTGTAATGGTTTTGTGGTTATTCATGGCTGTTTATAGAACGATGTAAAAGATTGAGGGTAGTCAAGTCTGACCTATAGCAATTCCACAAGGCAGAACTGTCTTCACTTCCAATATTTACAACACAAAACTGATTCCTATGAGGTCAGACCTGCCCCCACTCTTTTGCATCAATTTCTAGAAATTCTAATACCAACTATCCTTTCCAGGACTCTCACTGCTCTACAACTAGTTCTGCTAATCCCTTGCAATGGCCACACAGAGCTCACAGAACCATACCCACATTTATAAGTTTTATTAGGAAAGTTAACAGGTTATAATTCAGATTAGAAACAGCATGTAATTGTTGAAAAGCCAGAGCAGCTTTCCAAGTGTGCTTTCAGGCCTTTTGACCTTTAGCCCCTAGGCTTTAGATCAGTGTTATAAATCTCTCTTAGTCCTGCCAATCATGGTATCTACCCCTATTACATCCCAAACTCCAAATCCTCAAGCAAACTTGAGCAAAAGCCCCCAGCCCTGGTTGTGGATCCATGGGGCAATCGTCCCTGGTCAGCTCTGTCTCATGGGGTCTGGTTCTCCTCTGCTGTGGTGGTTTCTCAGGATGTCTCTTTTTTTGTGTAGTAATCCCTGGTCCCAAAGGGCAGGCTCTTAATTCTCCACTTCTTCCTGGTGGTAGCAAGATTCCTGTCTTCTGATGCTGAACCTGCTCAATTTAGACCTGGTGATATAGCAAAACTGGCCAAACCCTCAGTGGCAGCTTATATACCTTATATGCATGCTGCACTCAGGAGGTGCTATTCACCTCATTACAAAGCCTCACCCAAGCCACATGGAGAAAGTCAAAGCCAAGGTGCTAGAAAAGGTATTTTGAAAAATCACCTTGCACCAAAAGTGGTGAACAATTTGAGCTGCCCAGTATGCACATTTAAGGAAGACCAATGTCCTTTATGGGGAAAATGCATATGGCCATTGGGAAGAGTGAAATTTGGAACAGCAATGCGATTGCAGCAC
>NW_006399782.1:767386-768709 GCF_000299155.1 Elephantulus edwardii | reverse complement strand
TTAATAGGTAAGAATGAAATGTGGGAGGGGAACAAACCAAAAAATCAAGCAAAAGAATTAAAAAAGAAGTATTACAAAGACCACATCATGAAAAAACTGCATTGTCATTGAGGCAGAACTGACTTGTAGCTGACTCTCCACTGGGTTTCCAAGGCTATAAATCACAGAAAAGATTGCCTATCATCCTATGGAGCCGCTGAAGGATTGAAGTCACCAGAGAGGCACAGTTTGGATTAACAGCACAACTCTCTACAGACTATGCCCCTCTTACAAGGCCTAAAATTCCATGAACCAAGGAGTAGGATTAACTGCACTCTGTACATTTGACTTCTAAAACGAACAGCAACAACTGTCAGCCCTTGAGTGTGGGAAGGCAAGCTTAGATTCTCCATCCTTCTTTCCTCTGCGATCTCTCCAAAAAGTTCACAGGCTGAGTCATTGGAAAATCACAGAGCCCTACCATATTCCACTCCCTACTCTTTCCTGTGAACCAAATGACACCCACCTCCAGTCTCCACTGGAATGAAAAGGCTGGCACCTGGATAAGGTCCATGCCTCTCCCAGACAGAATACCTTTGCTAAAAGAGAAGAATGCCTTTCATTCTCTATCCTGTGAACTTTCTCATCTTTGTTCCATTTAAAGTTAGCACCTTAAATGAAATTCAATAGGTATAACCTCCAATGCCCCCCTTTGATCCAAACCGTCATGACAAAGGAAGCAAACAAGTGGAGCCATCCTAGAGTTCCCCACCCCCAAACCCACCTGTCCCACCCCCCAGCCCTACTACCCGGCAGAAGACTGAAAGCAGAGATGACATCCCACTGGGGAAAAGTCCCTGTCAATCTGACATACTGACTCGACAAGCTAGTCTCTGCCAATGGAGAATGGGTGAAGCGTGTGTTCCCCTTGTGAAATCCATCTTGCACAACCCATCAGTCCAGAAAAAACAGAGATCTTAGAAAGATCTTATCACTTAGTCTTGGGTCCCCGTCCCCATGTTGGCTATGCTAAGCCTTGACTGCTCTCACTCAGCTCTCTGGAGCAACTGAGATCCAAGGTCAGATTACCAGTCCCAAATGGAGAACACAGAGATTAAAACCCAACAGTGCAGAGGAAAGCTGATCCAAGAAGACTGAAGGATCTACATTATGAGCCTTTCTTTTCAGACTCGTAATATAGAATCAGAAAGTCAAGGTGAGTGTTCCTGGCCATCATGAAGCCTTGACTCACAAGTTAATCCTTACTTACCCAGACTACACCTTCCTTAGTTATTACCTAGACATTGCATTGCAATTCCATTAATAATCTCTGCAGTAGATAGT
>NW_006399782.1:753282-766306 GCF_000299155.1 Elephantulus edwardii | reverse complement strand
ACAAGCAGGTTTTCTGAGGCAGTAAATCTTGCTGGAGGAGATTGCCCATCCTTCTCCATTGAAGCAGCTGGTGGATTTGAACCACTTGCCTTTGGGATTGTATAGTGTGGCTTCTTTCCACTAGGCCACCAGAGCTTCCTATCTCTTAGTTTAGGAGGCTAGAAGTTCAAATTCAGGGTGCCGTCCTTGTATGGTTATTATTGTTAGACGACATAGAGTTGGTTCCAACTCATCGCTACCCTATGCACAACAAAATGAAACCTTGCTCCATCCTGTGCCAGCCTCCAATTTCTGCTGGGCTTAAGTTCACTGCTGCAGTCACTCTGTCAATCTAGCTTATTGAGAGTCTGGTCTCTCTTGTTAAAATGCCCAAAGTATGCTAAATTAAGTACTATTATTCTCACTTCTAAGGAGCATTCTGCCTGCACTTTTTCCAAGACAGATTTGTTTGTTCTTTTGACATTCCCTAGTGTAGATGATACTTAAAGACAGCAATTCTCTATTGGTCTTTTTTCAATGTCCAACTGTTACATATATACAAGGGGATTGAGAATATCATATTCAGGCACCTCTTAGTCTTTAGAATGACATCCTTGCTCTTTAGCACTTTGTTATTGTTCTTAGATACTATCCAGTTTGACTCATAGTGATCTCATGTACAATTCTGTGCAATCTCTGCTTAAGCCTGTTATTTTAGACACTGTGTCAGTTCATCTGGTTGAAGGTATTCCTTTCTTTCAATTACCTACTTTTCCAAGCTCAATGCCCTTTTCTAGCGACCAGCCACTCTTGATAACATGCCCAACATAGATGAGACGGAGTCTCTCCATCCTGGCTTCTAAGGAAAATTCTGGTTGTGCTTCTCCCAGTTTTGTTCATTGGATAGTCTATAGATTAATCAATATTCTTTTTAACACCACAATTTAAAGGTGTAGATTTTTCTTTGGTCTTTCTCATTCATTATCTAACTTTCACATGCATATGAAGCAATTGAAAATACCATGGCTTGGGTAGACACATGTTAGTCTTTAAAGTGAACTTAGCATTTTAAAGTTCTTGGCAGCAGATTTTCCCAGTGCAACATTACACTTGAATTCTTGACTGCCACTTTAATGGAGCTTGCTTGTGGATCTAAGTAAAACAATAATTTTTGACAATATAAGTCTTTTCTCCACTTATCATGATGTTGCTTATTAATCTAGTGTTAAGGTTTTGGGGTTTGGGTAGGGTTTTGTGTTTTTTTTTCATGGTGATGTATAATCCATATTGAAGGCAGTAGTCTGTGAACTTCATTAAGTCTTTGTTTTCAGTGCGCACGTTGTATCTTCTGCATATTGCAGGTTATCAGTCCTCTTCTAATCCTAGTGGAGCATTCTTTATACAGTCTAGCTTCTTTGATTATTTATTCAGCATACAGATAGAATAAGCATGGTGAAAGGATACAGCCCCAATGCACACACTTCCTGATTTTTAAACCACACCCTAATTCTGTTCCAGTAACTGTTTCCTGGTTATATGACTTGGTTCCACATGAACACAGTTGCGTTTTCTGGAATTTCTATTCTCAAAATCATTCATGACTGGTATGATCTGTATAGTAGAATGCCTTTTCATAGTCAATAAAACATAGGTAAACACCTTTCAGTGTCTAAAAAGCATTAAAAGATACATGGGGGCACAGAGCTGTGAGCATCTCTCTGAAAGGGCCGGAGAGAGTGAGAATAGCACAGTTCCTTACCTCCCCAGAGCAGAAAGCAGATAAAGAGCCCAGAGCCCAGCCTCATGGTGCCTCTGGAACCATACAAACAGCAAGAGGTTCATTTATTCATTGTTGACACACAGATTTTACTTACAGTATGGTACCAAGAATGGGGGTTCTTAGGGAAATAAGTTGGAAAGAGGGGGAGGCAAAGAATATCACTCAATGCAAATACAGGTTTTAGTCCAGCAGTCCCAAGCCAGATTAACAACAAAGCACAATCCCTTAATTAATAAAAGTCCCACTTAAGTTCAGTAGCACAAATTCAAGTAATCTAGCAAGGTTTGCTCAGAGCAGTTTTAAGTCAGCTTCTTCTTAATTATTCAGCAAGCACAGCAAAACTTTTAACTGTGACCCTTATCTCAGGGCTCCTCTGCTAATACTTTGCCACAGTTTAACCACAGCAATGCCACAATCTTTCTACCACCATCACCATGATCTTACCATCAGGATCTTACTCTAGTTTCCCTCAAGTCTAGCCATGTAATGTGGGAAGCACTCTCTCTTGTATCCTAGGCCCACAGCTGTTGATGATTTGCAAGACTGTGTGTGGAGCTAAGGTAATGGTTGAAAAACCAATTTTAGGCTAACACTGCTTTCAGACATGCACTGCTTTCAGTCAAGATTCCCCTCACATCAGTAATGATATTCCTTTTTTCTCAGCTTGAACTTCTGGAATTTTCCATCAATGTACCACTACAATAAGTTTTTGTTTTTTAGTTATGTGACCTGTGAATATCATTATTATTCAAATATGTGCACTAACAGCCAGAGCCAAAGATTAAGAAACAGAAGATTTTTACTAACTTTTGCAGTCAGAAATAGATTGAATATGTATCCAAGATGCATTAATAATAAAAAATGAGTGACTGGAATGCAAAAATTGGCAACAAGAAAGAAGAACCAGTTGTTGGAAAACATGGACTTGGTGAAAGAAATGAAGCTGGAGACAGAGCGATAGAATTTTGTACAATGATTTATTTATTGTGACTATCTTTTATAAGAAACACAAATAGTGATTAAACACAGGGACCTCACATGATAGTCTACACAGGAATTAGATTGACTACCCCTGTGGAAAGAATTATTGGAGAAGCTCAGTATCACCTGTGAAAACTAGGCCAGGTGCTTATTGTGGAATACAGCATCAATAACTCATATGAAAGTTCAAACTGAAGTTAAAGAAAATAAGGAAAAAATCCCCAAGAAACAAAATTTGACTTTGAATTTATCCCACCTAAATTTAAAAATTGTCTGAGGAACAAGTCTGAAGCCTTGAACTCTAATGAATGAGGACCAGACAAGCTGTGGGAGAACATCAAGAATATGAGTGACTTGAATGCAAAAGTTGGGAAGAGGGAAAAAGAACCATTAGGTGGGAAACATGGACTTGGTGAAAAGTGAAAAGAGAGACTGGAGACAGAATGGTAGATTTCTGTATAGTCAAAGGTTTGTTCACTGCAAATATCTTTTATAAGAAACACAAATGGCGACTATACACATAAACCTCACTTGATGGCCAACACAAGTAGCAGATTGATTATATCTCTGGGAAAAGTAATTGAAGAAGCTCATATCAGCTCTGAAAACTAGACCAGGTGATAACTGTGGAACAGGCCATCAACTACTCATATGAAAGTTTAAACTGAAGCTAAATAAAATAAAAGCAAATCCACAAGAACCAAAGATTGACCTTGAGTCTATTCTTCCTGAATTTAAAGACCATGTTAGGTAGGAACAGGTTTAAACCCTTGAATACTAATGAGTAAAGACCAGATGAGCTGTGGGAGGATATCAAGAATATCATCCATGAAGAATACAAAAGGTCATTACAAAGACAGAGGAGGAAGAAAAGACCAAGATGGAAGTCTGAAGAGACTTTGAGTATTGCACTAAAGTGCTGAAAATCCAAAGCAAAGTTTAAAAAAATCAAGAAGTAACTAAACAGAAGATTTCTAAGGGATGCTTGGGAAGACAAAGCAAAGTATTATAATAAAATGTGTAAAGAGCTGGAGTTAGAAAATCAAAAGGGACAAACATGATCGGCATTTCTTGAGCTGAAGGAACTAAAAAACAAATTCAAGCCTCAAATTGCAATACTTAAGCATGTGTCTGGCAGAATGTTAAATAACCCAAGAAGCATCAAAAGATGAAAGGAGTACACAGAATCACTATACCAAAAAACATTAGCTAACAGAAAAGTTTTATGAAACAACTGTGAAACAATCTATATCAAGAGCCTATGGTGATGAAGAAGGAAGTTCAAGCTACTCTGAAAGAACTGGCAAAAAAACAAGGCCCCAGGAATTGACAGCTTACTAATTGATATATTGCAACAAACGTATGCTGCCCTCAGCGTACTCACCAGGTTGTGCCAAGAAATTTGGAGAACAGTTACTTGGCCAACTGACTGGAAGAGATCCATATTTATTCCCCTTCTAAGAAAGGGTGATTATAAATCCACTTCCTAAACAGCATGCCTCTGGAAACTCTATAAACTTTAATAGATGTTGATAGTTATAGAAAGGCTTCAGGCCTTTTGCTCCTAGGGTCTCTATGAGTTGTGCTCAACTCGATGGCAATCAACAACATCATCATCACTAATATCACACGCAAGCAAAATCCTGCTGATGATTATCCAAAAATTACTGGAACAGTATATTGACAGAGAACTACCAGAAACGCAAGCTGGTTTAGAAGAAGCCAATCTTAGATAGATCTTGGCTGAAACCAGAGAATACCAGAGGAATGTCTATTTGTGTTTCCTTGACTGAAAAGGCATTTGACACTAGCAGTCAGGAAATCAGAAGACAAATTGCTCTGGAAAAAATCTGCTGTCCAAGACCTCTCTAGTGTGCAAAAAAAAAAAAGCAACAATGTCAGCCTACAGGCTAAGGTGTGCCTGATCCAGGTGTCATGGTATTCACAATTACTTGCTTTGCATCAGAAAGCTGGACAATGACTAAGGATGACAGAAGAAGAATTGATTGATGCCTTGGAGCTGTGGTCCTGGAGAAATGTATTGAACATACCATAGATGGCTAAGAAAAGAAACAGTTCTATCCTGGAGAAGGTAAAAGCAAGTTGCTCTTTAGAGGCAAGGATTTTTAAGCTCAATCTCATATCTTTTGGGCATGTTACCAGGAGGGACCAGTACTTGGAGAAGGATATGATACTTGGAAGAGTGGAAGGATGATTCAAGAGAAGAAGACCCTAGAGGAGATGGATTAATAGAGCAACTGGCATAATGGGGGTAGGTGTGTTGGAGACAGTGAGATTGGTTCGGGATAGGGCAGGGTTAGGAGGTATGGTGCCTAGGGTTTCTCTGAGTCACAGTCGATTCAGTGGCACATAATAGCAACAACATTAATAGTGAAATTTTATCATTTCCATGTTCTGTCAGATCACCTTTTGAAAAAAAATGCACACAGTTATGAATATATTCCAGTCTATTTCATAAATGCATTTTGTCTTTTATAACAGCTAAATATTTTTTTCCCCCGGGGAGTTCTGGTGGCTTAGTGGGAGATGAGTTGAGCTGCTAACCCAAAGGCAAGAGGTTTGAATCCACAAGCTACTCTGAGGAAGAGAGATAGACAATCTCTTACCAAGTGATTGATAGCCTCTGAAAACTCACTGGAGAGTAAGCTATGAGGTCGTTCTGCCTTTGATGGTGATGAACTGAATATGAGTTTTTAAGGACTATTTCATCAAATGGATTTGTAATTTAGTCTCAGAGATTTTAAGGTTTTGTAAGTTCTAGCTCATTCTCTTGCCTGTTGATTCTTCTCCCAAGAGTTAGATGTGCAAGGAGTTGTGATTCAAGTGCCAAGTGAGAAAGTCCCCACATAATCAAATATTCAGGGCAAAATTTCTGTGAAACTGTTCTGAGTGGTCCTATTTCTTTATTTCCTTTTCTATAAACAATTTCCACAAGTTTATGGCCGTTTAGTAGTGTAAGTTTATGGCTGGACATTTTAGGCAACTTCAGAGTTTTCAAATGATGAAATTTCAGATTCTAAGAGAGATTGATGATAATTTTTTTTTAAAAACCCTATGTTTGAACACAAGGAATCCCTTTTATCAAACTCTGTGTTCTCATTTATCATCACTTTATAATGTCATGAAACAGACTTCCCTTGCAGAATGTTTCTCCTAATTTTTCTAAACCAGCTCTTAGGAAATGTGTCTGCATTGGTCCTGTCTTTCGGATTATCTCTGAACAAGCATGTACCTCTTTCTTCGACGATCTTGTAGATATTAAAGGACAATACTCTTATCCACCTAAGTTTACTTTTCATTTAACAGATGTTTCTCAACAGCCTATCATGTTCTAAGTATTTTGTACGGCACATTGTAAATTCAATGAAGCAAAGAGTTAAGCCCACATTTAGTATATATTATACCCACCACACCTAAAAGAAAAAAAAAACAAACCCCCAAAACAAAAAACCTTGAATACAGTAAACATTTAATAACTATTGAATTAGTAAATGAATAAATACAAAGTTGAATAATACAATGTCTCACATTAAGGAACTCTTCAATAGAGAAGATGTTGCCAGAGTGTTCCTTAAAGACAAGGTTGGTGAAGCTTCATCTCATAGACTTTGGGCATGTTGTTAAAAGAAGCTATTCCTTTGAGAAGGACATCATGCTTGGAAAAGTGGGGGGACAGTGAAGGAGAGGAAGACCTTCCACAGGGGGAGTTGACACAGTGACTGTAGCAATGTGCTCAAAAGAGTCAAAGATTGTGAGGCTGGCACAGGATAGGACCGGGTTCAGATCTGTTGTTCATAGGGTCACTGTGAATTTTACAAGGTTTGATGGCACCTAATAAAAACATCTTAGTGGGATGGGGATACAGAGCTATAGGCAATTAAAATCGAGGGCAGTTAATACTCTAAAGGCAATTATAATCCAGAGCAGTTAACAGTCTAGCAGAAGTGAACAGAAATGTGGATAAATAACCCCAGAGAAAAGACTCCTAACCCACATTACCTTACCTCCCTTACCCACTATAATATTTATCATATCATTTTCCATGGTGTGTATGCTTGGCAGTCTTCCCCACTGGCCTATTAGCTGATATTTAGCTTCATAGTCTTAATGCTTATTAGTGTCTGGCAGAGAAAAACTATTTCATGTTTGTCAAATGAATTGAAAGATCAGTGGATACCTAAATGTATCAATAAATTAATATTCCCAGGGGAAAATAAAGACCATTCTTACTGGCTTAAGCTATTCTTAGCTTAAGTTTTACCAATGCAAACAGTTGTTTGGTGAGGTAGAAAGAACAAGTATCTTGGAACAAAATAGTCACATCATTCTACAGTTCCAAGTAGGCTTTTTGTTTCAACCGTGTTTCTCGATGCATACCAGCTTCTCAATGGCAGGCATGTGGCCACACTCGAGAAGGACATGACAGGCAAGACACAGTCTGTGGCTGTAAGGTACTCACAGACCAGCAGAGGATTATGAAGCAGATAAAGAAAGTCCTTTTACAGGCGTGCAAAAGGTATTGTGAGATCATCTGGATGGAATGAGTGGCCAGCATGGGTTTCTGAATGAAAAATTCTCTAAACCACGTGGGTCTCTGAACCAATTTTTCCTAATATAGTTATGACTGATGAAGTAAAACTGGAATAGAACTGCGTGTAAAAAATGTGAATGAACTAAAAATGGGAAAAATTATGGGTCAAAATCCTGTTAGGAACTTAATTTCTCTCGTAGAAAACAAGGATAGTGTGCTTGTTGCATAGTAATCAGCAGAGTTGGAAACAACATTTTCCTGCTCAAAGATGGTGGTTGATTATGCAGCTGTGAATTTATAATGTTTTCCACAGCTCTGGCTATAATCCAATCTCCCACCTCAATCTCCTCAAGATTCTGCTGAAAATTATCCAAAAACAACTGGGACAGCACATCAATTGAGAACTGCAGATGTGCAGGCTGGGTTTAGGAGAGGCCATGGTACTAGAGATATTGACTGAAAGCAGAGAGTACCAGAGAAATGTCTGTGTTTCATTGACTGTGCAAAGGCATTTGACTGTGTGAATCACAACAAACTGTGGCTGACTCTGAGAAGAATGGGAATCTCAGAACACTTTTTTGTGCTTATGCGAAACCTATACTTGCACCAGGAGGCAGTCATCAGAATAAAGCAAGGAAACACAGCATGATTCAAAATCAGGAAAGTTATACACCAGGGACGAGATCAGTTGACTCAGTGATTGGGCTAATGGGAGTAGGTGTGTCAGAGATCTCAAGGTTGGCCCAGGATAGAGCAGGGTTCAGAGCTGTTGTACACTGACTGGGTCACTATGAGTCGCAAGTGACTGGAAGGCACATAACAACAACAGCAATGTGCTTCTTCTAAGTCTTATGTTCCAAGGTTTAACCAGTTTCCCCCATTCTAGTTAAATTTTATTTCACCCAGATTTTAAAAGTTGAGGGCTGTCTTGGGTTTGGTTTGGAACAATTTGGAGGCCTGAAACCAAATCCTGAGGAAGTCATCTAGATAATGAGATAAAAAAGATCTTTCTATACAGAGGGAACCGCATAAACCAAACCATAGGGATGTGAGAACACAGTATTTTGAAGAATAGAGGAGTAATGAAATATTAGCTTCTTCTTGTTGTGTACCATTGTGTGCACAAATGTATACACTTTTGGATATGCAGTGTAACCCTTTAGTCAGCTTTGGAGGCCTAGTGGGAAGAAGCTGTGCTCCAATCCCAAAGGTGAATGGTTCAAACCTGCCAGCTGCTCCTCAGGAAAAGGATGGTCAATCTCTTCCCGTGTGATTACTGCCTCCGAAAACTTGTCAAAAGATAAGTTATGGGACAGTTCTGACTTGATGGTACACAACAAGAAGTTATCAAACCTCTTTAAATATAAGCTAAACATATAACAATTGTCATATAAGGAAAAACCTTGTATGGCCTTGCTTAAGAACTTAGACATTAATTTGAGGGCATGCTGAAGTCATGGGGAAAAAAATTCTAAAATCTCATAATGATTAGATTTACATCTTCAATTGTTTTTACAGCAGTATATGTAGAAAATGGATTGAGGGAATAAGAATGATGGGAAAGAAACCAATGAGGAAATTCATTTACTAATACTGCAGGTTTAATACTGCACTTGTCTGTTCATTGCTGTACAGAGGTAACTCATGGTTACTGTGATGCTAAACACTGACACTGATGGGACAAATGTGATAATGGTTACCCATGGTGGACAGTGTTTGATGGAGCTTCCCGATTAAAACAAGCCTGGAAGCAGGAGTGGCATCCACTTCCAAAATGGCTTTCCTCTGGAAACTCTATGAACAGTGCTCAGGCCTTTTGTTCATAGGGTTGCTATGAGTCGTCTACGACTTGACAGCACTTAACAACAACAACAGTACTGCAGGAAGAAGTTGCAAGATATTTGGAAAATAGATGGAGAGGACAGGCAAAGAAAACATGAGATTCTCTTCTCTTCATTCTCTCTTTGCCCCTATTAGAGTATTTTCTTTTCTGGTCTTGTTGACCAGTAAGTCAGAACTGACCCATAGCTGGCCCTCCAGTGGATTTTCAGAGGAACTACACAGGAAGAGATGGCCTATCATTCTCCTGTGGGGCAGCAGGGGGATTTGAACCGGGTGCCTTTGAGATTGAAGCGCAGCTTCTTCCCACTAGGCCACCTGAGCTCTATAATTCTATTCCTTCAACCTACTAGATTTCCTTCATAAAAGGCATGGAAAAAGTAGTTTTTCAGAACTCAGTGATCAGATGGCTGCCCTGACCTCAGATTACAGACGTGGGTAACTGGATAGATGGGAACACCATTATCCACGAGAGAGAACAGGATGTGGAGCAGGCTTTGAAGCAAAGATGATGAGTTCCACTTGAGGCATGGAGAGCTGGGGAGTCTGTGGGAGATCTAAGAGGAAGAAAAACATGTGAGTCAGAAGTTCAAGGAAGAAAACTTGACTGTGATACAGATTCAGGAGCCCCCAGAGGCCACAAGTAGAGGGTGAAACTATGGAAGTGTGTGACTCACTTAGAAAATGGGGATAGGATAAGACAGGGGAAAAGAGTCATTTAGAGTCTCAATAACCCTTTGTGAAGATTTTCAAAACATTGTGAAGAATTTTCTGAGTGCCTCAGAACTAACTATACAGAGCAGCCTCCTGACGCAAAGCAAATAGAGAAAATGATGATAAAAGAAATTAGAGAAAATAGCAGTGCTGAGAGGAGCCTAATTTTCAAGGGTCTCCTTGCAGTAGCAGGAACTCCATGAAGGGCTTCACAAAAAAGTTGAGTTGAGACCAGCTTGAGCTGTGTAGGTTTTGCTTATTCGGGGGCATGAACTAGACCCTACCCAATCCCAGAGCCAAGATAAAGTTTTATGTTTTCCAGCAGCATCCTTTTGTACCTGTACCTCTACCTCTATGGATGTTTTGATCTTCTGTACACAGAAGGCTCCAGAAAGTCTGTAGGTGACAGGCATATGTGCCACAATGGTCCAATCAAGTCAAATGTACATGGAAAGCTCTCTTCCTACTGTGAAGAATGAAAACCAGTGTTTCCGAATCAGAACTACTCCTGTGGTGTGCCCCAGAGGTGATTCACAACCTAAGGTGAACTGTAGTAGGAAATCAGCAACTGAGGATGTGTATGAACACAGATTAGCCTACAACTGCTATGTGCTCGGTCAGAGGACAGACAGAAGGTGAAAGAGCAGAACTGTTCTTACACAGTCCTGAAGAGAGCCTGGAAGAGCTGGGCTGCTTCTGCTAAGATCTTTAAATTGTCATCATAAGGAGAGAAGAAACTTTTCCTAATGCAAGAGCTAAAGGACCCCTTAAGTTCTCCAAGGACCAGGGCTGTTGTTTTTCAGGAAGTTTTGGATCACAAGGACAGGCTAGGTGAAGCTGGGGAAGTGATTAACTCAAGTACTACCTTAAAATTTAAGGGATACCCTGGAAAGTGGCCTCCTGGTCATTCTGAACCTTATTCACAGCCACTGCCTGTCAGTGGTGACACGTGTGTTGGTAACATGCAGAAACAGGTTTCCATGAAGCTTTCAGACTAATACAGACTAGGAAGAAAGGCTTGGGGATTTACTTCCAAAAAACACTTAATGGAAATTCTATGGGTTACAACTGCACATCTATGAGCCAGGGGCTGACCTGATGGCAGCTCAAAAATAACCATGAAGGAACCACCACCACACAAAACCAATTCGAAAAAGAGAGAGAGGCAGCATTGCACAGAGGAGATGTAGACTTGGGAGGAAGATATGAGTTTTGAGTCCTTCACTGTGTGACCTTGGACAAGACAGTTATTTCTCAGTCTCAGTCCATGACACTAAAACGATGATAAAAATCTCTTGCCTTCTTGATTCTTGGGACAATCAGATGAAGGTAAAGTATAAAGACGTGCTTTACTGGTCCTTCAGACAACACATTAGTTAAGATGCTGTAACAAAGAGACCAAAATAGCTGGGGCTTAAATAAGATAAAAGTTTCCTTTTTCTCTAGAACTGTCTAAAAGAAAGTTATGATTTGGTATTATTTGCATGATAATAGTCCAGATAGGAGGTGCATAGCACAGTGGACGAGGGGGTGGGGGATTGGAGGAGGGAGGAAATTTTGCAACAATTTTTGCAATTTTTTAAAAGAGAAAAATGAACTGGGGTGGAGGGAGGAAAGAAAATGTGCAACAATGAATGAGTGGATATCCAATTTTTTGGTAAACTTCTGTTAAAATATCAATAAAAAAAGATAGACATTCTTCTGGTACTCCTTGCCTTCAGTCAAGATTCATCTAACATTAGCTACAATATCCCTAATACCACGACCCCTTCTAAACCTAGCCTGGACTTTCGGCAGTTCTCTGCTGATGTGTTGTTCCAGTCATTTTTTTATAATCTTCAGCAAAATCTTGCTTGCCTGTGATATTAATGATATTGTTCTATAGTTTCCATACTCTGTTGGGTCACCTTTCTTTGGAATGGGAACAAATATAGATCTCTTCCAGTCAGTTGGCCAAGTATCTGGTTGTTTTCCAGATTTCTTGGCACAACTTGGTGAACACATCTAGGGCAACACCTGTTAGTTGAAATATGTAATTGGTATCCTATCAATTCCTGGGGCATTCTTAGCCAATTCTTTTAAAGCAATCTGAACTTCTTCCTTCATCACCATAGGCTCTTGCTCATATGTTGTTTCATTAAATTCTTCTGTGTCTCCCAATTCCTTTTGGTATAATGACTGTGTACTCTTTACATCTTCTTTTAATACTGGCAGGATAATTTAATATTCTGCCCAAAGCATCCTTTAGTATTGCAACTTGAGGTTTGAATTTCTTCTTCAGTGCCTTGAGCTTGAGAAATGTTGAGTGAGTTTGGCCCCTTTGATTTTCTGACTCTAGCTCTTTGCACATTTCATTATAATACTTTACTTTGTCTTGTCACGCAGTCTTTTGAAATCTGTTCAGCTCCTTAATGTTTTGATTTCTTCCTTCTGCTTTGGCTTCTCAGTGTTCTAGTGCCATATTCAGAGTCTCTTCTGACATCCATTTTTGTCTTTTCTTCCTCCTCTGTCTTTGCAACAACTTTTTGTACTCTTCTTGGATGATATTCTTGATATCTTCCCATAACTCATCTGATCTTTGCTCATTAGTGGTCAAAGCCTCAAACCTGTGCAAACCTGAGATGGTTCTGAAACTCAGATGGTATAGACTCAGGTCATATTTTGGTTCCCATGGGCTTGATTTCACTTTTCCTTAGCTTTAGCTTAAACTTGCATATGTCAAGAAAACAAAGATTCATACCGTAAGGCCGATTGGCAGCATCATGATGGATAGTGAAGACATTGAGATTGTTCAGTTTTGGTTTGCTTGGCTCCACAGTCAACACTCTTATCACAAGAAGCCAGGAAATTAACAGATGTATTGCAATGGGAAAGTCTGTGGTTAGAGACCTCTCTAAAGTACTGAAGTGCAACGAGGTCAGTCTGGAGACTAAGGTGTGCCTGATACATGCCATGGTCTTTGCAATCACTTGCTATTCATTGGAGAGTTGGACAATGACTAGGGATGACAGAAAGAGAATTGATGCCTCTGAGCTGTGGTGTTGGAGAAGACTATTGAATATACCATGGACTGCTGAGAAAATGATCAGGTTTGTCCTAGAGAGAGTGAAATCAGACTGCTCCTTGGAGGCAAGGATACTGAAGCTTCATCTGACATACTTTGTTTTTGGTTTTTTTTT
>NW_006399782.1:667840-752493 GCF_000299155.1 Elephantulus edwardii | reverse complement strand
TTTTAATGCAGCATAGTATTCCATTGTGCGAATATACCACAGCTTCTCTAGCCATTCGTTTGTTGATGGGCACTTAGGTTGTTTCCAACTCCTTGCTATTCATCTGACATACTTTGGACATGTTGCAAAGAGGGACTGGTCCTTGGAGAGGGACATCATGCTTGGGAGGGTGAAGGGACAGCGTAAGAGGGGAAGGCCCTCTATAAGATGGATTGATTCAGTGACTAGGGTAATGGGGTAGTTGTGTCGGAGATCATGAGATTGGCATCAGATGGAGCAGGGTTTAGGGCTGTTGTACATAGGGTGGCTATGAGTCACAGGTGACTCAATGACACATAACAACAGCAATAAAAATAATTTTTTTTAAAAAAAGAAGTTTTCTTTTTCTCTTATGTAAAAAATGCAAGTCAGACATCATAGCTCTGGTCTGTGAAGTCACTAAAGGCCCAAGATTCTCTTCCGTTGTTGCTTAGATGCTTTTTCTCTCAGATGGCCCCAAATGGTGTAGGATATGAACAAAATCTAGCTAGAAGAGGCAGAAGTGGCAAGGAAGAATAAGCCTCTTGCCTATAACCAAGAAGTTAATACCTCCTTTCATTGTCTGTGGGCCAGAATGTGGCCACAGATCACACTTTGTTGCTAAGGAGGCTGAGGTAATCTCATTGTTTTCAACCACAACATTCTGTGATTATGGAAGAAGAAATGGATATGCAGGGGCAACTCCTTGTTCCCACTGCCTCTTCTTTGTCTATTTTATTTATACCCTCAGATCACCTGATATGTCACTTCTCTGGGAAGCCTTCTCTGATCCTTCCACTGCCTTCGATTCTCCTACTGTTTCCTCACATCTCCTTCACAACATGCACTACACCTTTAAGTTTAGATTTATTCTCTGTTTTCCCTACTAGAATAACACATTCTGCAAATGTGGGACGGTGTCTGTCTTTCTCCTTTTGCCAGCACAGTGCTGGACACAGAATAGCTGCTTAATATGCTTGTGCCGACTGTCAAGGTGCTGCTGCCCTAGGGCTCTGGGCTCTGAGAGTTCCTAGGGATGGAACGTTATTATAGCTTTCAACTCCTTTGAAGCTATAATAACACGTCCTTCAGAACCCATGGTTTGCTTGCAATGGAACCTTCTGCTGCCTCCTGGGCAGTGGACATGGTTGTCTTGCTGAGAATATGTGGTACTTTCCCTGCACTGCACCCTTTCCTTCCTCAGCCCTCTCTCTGCAAAGGCCTTCCGCTGTAAACCCTTGTTCTGCGGCTCCATTATTCAGAATCTGGGAATACAAGGGAAGTTTTGTGGGAAATACTCTTTGTAATACAGTAGTCAGAATTAAAAATACATGTGTCTACCAGAGATTTGTTTTTCTATTCCTATTCCCTGTATTACAACCAACAGGCCCAATGCCTTTCTTGAGAGGAAGCAGGAAAAGACATTTAATGGGAGGAGTCTCTGGGGAGGGAAGCCATACCCCCTGCAAGAAAAAAATGGCTGTCCGGAGAAGGGCTCTACCAGGGTGACCTTCAACTAAGTCCTACCTTGACATAAACCTCATCATTTTGTTAGAATTCTCCCTCTTCTTACCCCCAATTCCTTTCATGGCATCCTATTAAATATGACTGAGTCCCATGATGGAACCAGCCTCTTGGAGCTGACCCCGGGGCAGACCATCAGAGACCTTCTTTTCACTCTCTTTTACTGGCGTGAGAGGAGAGCCCAGACGCAGGCTGGCCACTTTGCACGGTCAGCGCATGTTGGCAGTCTCCAGAGAAGCTGGAGGAGCAAGTCACCTAAGACCAAGCCCCGAGGGTGGCTAGGTGCTCGGGTTACACTGATATACAAAATGAGCCTATTCAAGAGCCAAGTTCAAATTTCCTTGCTTGTATTTTTCCATGGAGTTGGGGGGAAAGCCTTACACTGCCAGCAGCACTGGGAACTCTGGCCCTTGCCTGGTACCAGGGACTCTTTTCCCACCCCACTACAGCTCTGCACTGGTCTGGGAATGAAGACCAGTGCAGCTTCATTCCAGTAGCTAAGTTTTATCCCCCTAGAAAATGTTGGTGTCCCTTTAAGTTCCCGAAGGGCTCTTCTCTGGACTGGCGATAGGTTAAATGAATCACTGACCAGACTTTTCTCACTGGGGGTTCTGGGCTGCAGATTCCTCCTATTTGCTTCAGCTTGTGTCCAGGAACAAGGAGCAGTTAAGAAGGGATTAACTTTTCCTTCTGTTGGCCTCTCTCTTCTTCCTCAGAATAATCCCACTTTTAACTGCAGGGATTTGGTTTCTTTAGGAGCCCTGCTACTTTCCTGGTTCTTTATTCACTGTGCACAAACCAATCTCTGGTGCCTTGGTCTTTCCTGTTCCTGATGTGGGGACAGGGGGTTCTTCTGGGTTGATTTCCCAGCATGGTCTCTTCTACCCTTGACTCCAACAATTTCATCCATTTCTCTCCTGTAAAAACCCTGACCTTGACCTCTGTACATTCCAAATCACTTTCTATTAATAATCATGTTATTTCTCCAAGTAGCTTTTTCTTCTGGGAAAAGAACACGTTGCTCAACTTACACACGTGTACTGGCTTTCATTAGTCTTTGACAGCAGAGGGAGGTACAGACAGAACTGGTTTGCTCGTTCTCATCTCCTTCTGGAAGGAACTAGTTGTGTGACTTTGAGAAAGTCACTTTTCTTAGCTGAGTCAGTCTTCTCTGTAAAGTGAGGTTCCTTCCAGTGTGAACGTTCTAGTGTCTACATTAACTAACTGTTCAGTGATCAGTGTTTCATCAAGCCTCATCACACATATGTACATATGCAGATGATGACTTGACCTGGAGACCCGGCTGAGCCCAGCAGTGAGCAGGATCATGGGATGCCTGGCCTCAGCACGCAGGTACCTTGAATAGATCTTGCTTCACTCAGTCCTTCCCAGAAGAGTGTCTTACAAGGTTAGTGACGACCCAAGTGGTAATGAGATGAGACCAAACCCAGACAGGGAGTTTGATAGGCCTAATATCCTAAGATCTCCACCATCCCCAGCGACCTCTGGTGGTCGTGTCAGTAGGGAGTTGTGCTGTTAACCCAAAGGTAGCACTTTTCCAGCAGTTTGAATCCACCAGTGGTTCCTCAGGGGAAGGTTGGGCTATCTCCTGTTGTGCAACTTACAGCCTCTGAAAACCTGCTGGGGGGTCAGCTATGAGTTGGTCCTGAAATGACAGCAACACAGTTTTTCTTTTAGCTTTTTAAGTCTTTCCAGTTGTTGTACTTGGTTCTTAGATGAAAAGTCAGAGGTTTGTGGAAGTGCCTTGAAAGAAAGTCTTTAGTGATCCACTTTTGCAAAACTCAGCCACTGTGTTGGGGTCAATTCAACCGCAGCTTTTCTAGGCCATTCCATTTCTGTTCATAGAAGGGCACAAGAGATTCCTGCAGTCGCATGCTAAATAGAGGTCTGAGCTGGAATCAGCTGAGGCCTGGTGCAAGGAAGGTCCCGGGACAGACTATCATACATTTTGTTTGTTTGTTTGTTTTACATCTTGTTCAGTTCTTCTCTCTGGGGACTCTCAGCAGCCACCTTGCCTATACCTCATCAGGTATACACCACCCTGTCCCTGTTGGTGGCCTCATAAACAGGCTTGACTGTGTTTGAGACTAGTGACGTTTCTGTCCAGCAGCAGCTTCCCCCAGCAGCCGTGTGTTGGTAACTGTAGCTTTCCAGAAACCTGAAAAGAAGTCTGCTCTCCAAACAAACGTGAAATGTATGCAAGTTTTCAGAAAGGAGTTGGGTCTGTTTTCTATAGGGAAGAAAAAGGAGCCATAAATGTGGTAATTGGAAGCAGATGTGTCCCCCATTCTTTTAAAGCAATGGAGACGTTGTAAAGCTTGCACGTCAGACCTTTTTGTGAGAAGGACCATTTGGGGACACATGGTCTCTGCTGACACATTCAGGAAATCAGGCTCTGCAGCAGCAGGGAGTATAGACCTGCAGCAGTCTGGGTTTCTCTCCTGGAGCACAGTCTTGACTCACAAACAGAGTCGCCTTCAGGACTGGGCCTGAGTGTGAGCTGACGGAGGATGAGGTCTAGGAAAACATCCCTCAGATGTGTTGTCATGGGATCCTCGATCTGGAGGAGAATTCAAGTGGTCCTTAGGGTCTCTCTCTGTGGAGAGATGCAATGATTCGTAAGTCATGGCTGGGCTCCATTTCCCTTTTAACAAGCGTTCCCTGAGAAGATGCTACGGCTTTCTGTGGTCTTAATGTCTGTGCAGGAGGTGGGAGTCCTGGGTCTAAGCCTCACTCGCCCCATCCGCAGTGCTTCAATTAGACCATTCTCTTCTGCTGTGGGAGAAGAATAGAGAGTGAACCAAACCGTTTCCTACTCACAAAACTTGATGCTATCAGAAATATGCTGAGTAGGAAACTGGTTGCTAAAACCTATCTGGCCAAATGTGTTCATGTAGGCTGTTGTTTTCAGGCTTCTAAAGGTCTGACCGGTGGAGCTCTGGTGGCCTGGTGGTAAGGGGCTGTGCTGTTCAAAGGCACTCGATATGAACCCACAAGCTGCTCTATGGGAGAAAAATAGACAATTCCTCCATTACCACTTAGAGCCCCTGAAAACCTGCTGGAGAGTCAACCATGAGTCGGTTCTGAATTGACAGCTCATAGCAGCAGCAGCAGCAGCAGCAGCAGCAGCAAAGATCTGGCTAATCTAGAGAGCAGAGCAAGAACCTCTACTTTTGCTCCTTCCCTATGCAATTTGGTTGCATTATAGGTATAACTCCCATGGGGTTTTGACTTCAAGTGTGAATATTTTAAGTTTTGTACAAACATTAAATTAAAGGTTGAGACAGAAACCCTATAATCATTCATTTTGGTCTAGGGTAAAACAATGGCTCACAGCCATACCTACACACCAGGGAAGCTTTATAGAAATTCTCATGCTTGAGCCCACCCCCAGAAAATCTATTTTAATTGATTTAAAGTAGGACCTAGGCATTGATTTCCCCCACCCCCCACCCCTTCCCATTTTAATTGCAGCCAGGCTCAAGAACAATTGTTCTGAACAATGCCTGAGAAATGTGCTAATTTAGTCTTAGTAAGGATGAAGATGGTGATGGGGGCGGGGCAATCAAATGAGAGTTCAGTGGGAATTGGCTGGCTGGCTTTGTCAGTGTTCAACCTCGTATCTGGAAGGAAACAAAGCCAAGATTACAGAGTAGTTATGTAAGGCTTGGCAGGCAAGCCTCTTCCAAAACTGCCTCATGACTGTATGTATAGTTCACCCAGAGCATTTTAAATAACGAGAAACTGTCGGGAAGAACCTGTTTCCCAAATATAGTTCATACTCAATAATGTTCAATCATAATCACTATTTGGCCTGAATGGACAGGAGATAATAAAAAAGAACTCTCACACTGAAAATAATAGGCGCTGGAAAGTGCTAGTAATACCAGCTCGTAATAAGTCCAGTAGTGCTGATATTCAGAGTGCCTTGAATTTTGGGACAGCTCTCTAGTGATTTATCACGACTGGAAGCTTAAATCACCCTCTCCCGTCCCTGAGATGAACTTCTGGTTCAGTCTGTCTGTAGACAGAGTGGGAAAGACAATTCAGGTAGCAGAAGAGAACAAAAGAACAATCACTGAATAGGCGAATTTGAGCTCGTTAGTGGTTAGTCCTGGCTGGGCTGATCACCTCCCAGAGGGATTTTCAGACACTGCAAATGGTTAGAACCTTTGTTTTCCTTTCTTTGGGAAAGATAGGTCCATTAGCGCTCTGGCTGCCTTAGAACATAATTTGTTTTTTGTACTCACTCTCCTCACCCCTGACTGTAGGGAGGGGACAGTACATTCCAAAAGTAAAGGACAGTTAAAGGAGATTCATCCTCTTTGTAAGATATCATGAAGCATATGGTGTCTCAGAGGGGTGGGGAAGACCATTAAGAGACAGGAGCCAGGGTTAGAGCACAGAAGAGAAGGCCACTGGGCTCAACACAGGAAGAGCTGCCAGGGAAGCAGACTAAAAGCTCACATCTCAGCCTGTTTTTAAGGAGTTGTCATTTCTGAATGTGTGAGGACAGAGTCAGAAATGGCCCTTGAAAAGGAGATAGTGTTAAACTCACAGACAGGAAAAAACCTCAACCCTTCGGAAGCTTGTGGCCAGTTCCTACACATGTGACTCACTGCTTTGTCCTAGCGTCCAGGATGTCCAGGCCTTGGTGGAAGGTGCAGGCCAGCATTCTCAGGGGATTAGCAGATCCCACTTCTTCAGAGGCAAGACACTGACATTTGAGGCTTGAATAAGGCTCCTTTTACAAGTAAATGACAACCTGCTAACTGAGCCAGGTGCTTGACATTTTCAAACTTTCCATTCAAAGAGACCCACAAGATTAATTTTTCACTCCCATGAAGCTCTGGCCCAGCCTCCTGGTGGAAACGGGGCACCCCAGACCCACTGTGGCTCCTGAATGAGTCAAAAGCTGAGGCTCCACAGCTCCTGGCTTAAGCTGCTCCCTTCTCCAGGTCCCAGTCTTTACTAGGATGAGAAAGGCTTTTGAGGAGGCAATTAGGCTGTGCATAACACCAAGTGCATCCAAACGGCAGTGTAAACAGAACACTAGAAAAATAAGGTAGAGAAAAGAGATGTCCAATTACAGACTGGGACAGAACTCTAGGAGATGGAGTTGTGGGGAAGGCCTTGTTTCTCCTGTCCTTGTCTGACATTTGTGGCTTAAATAACAGCACCTCTCCACACCCTGTGGTTCAAACCCACCAGTTCAAAACTCACTGCTGGAGAAGAATTGACATTCTCTTCCCATGCATACTGCTTCTGAAAACCTGCTGGAGGGTCAGCTAGAGGTCAGTTCCAACTTGATGGCACACAGCAACAACAACTCCACACCTTGTAGGGCGAGATGAGCTCCTTTACCAAATAAGCAAAATATAAGCATCTGCCAAGAGAACAAACGGGTATGTCTAGGGAAAAGTGCAGCCCTTTGAGGCAAAGATGGTGAAGCTTTGTCTTTCATACTTTGGACATGTAACTAGGTGAGGCTATTCCTCGGAAAGGGACGTCATGCTTGGAAAGATGAAGGGTCAGCAAAAGAAAGAAAGATTCCCAATGAGATAGATTAAAACGGTGACTTCAGCAATGGGCTCTAGTGTATCAGAGATGATAAAGAGGGCACAGGATAGGGCAGGGTTCAGGTTGGCTGTTTATAGGATTGCTATGAGCCGTACTTGACTTGACAGCACCTGATAGGGTATTCAAAGGGCTTAGTGGTTAAGAGTTGTGCCATCAACACAAAGACAAACAGTTCGCATCCACCAGCTGTTAATGGGAGAAAGATGGGCAGTCTCCTTCCATATGATTTACAGTCTCTGAAAAGTCATTGGAGGGTCAACTATGAGTCGATTTTGACTCAACAGCACATCACAACTCCATCTGCCACCCTATCTCCTTCGGCAATCCTTGACTTAGGTCCCACGGGGCCATCAGCCTCTCCTCTAAGCTGCTTGAGCAATGCTTTCTATGCATATGGTGCTGCTTGTTCCTGGGCCTGTGACTTACCGGGAAAGCAAGTCTCCCTCACCACTCTGTTTCTGGGTTTTACTCATCATGCACCCTGGGATGGTTCTGAACAAATATCTATTAAATGAATTCATGGAGCTGTGTAGTCTACTTACTTTCTCTAAGAAAGACTGGAAGCAGAAAGACAGGAATGGAGCAATCGGGAAACAGAGAAAAAAGTATCAGGTGACAATGAGGTATAAATAGAAGGTTGAAATAGGTCATGAAACCATCGATAGTAAGCTAAATTCTCTCCCCATGTCATCTCATGCTCCACACCACCAGAGGAGGAAGTCCAGTGGACAGGGCTTGGCTAAAGTTTCAGAGAACTTCGGTCAAGAGACAGGAGACCTAACTTCAATCTAATTGACTTTATTTTCTCGAGAAAATCGCTGTCCTTTGGGTCTCCTATGGGAAGAAGAAGACCAGTCAAGATGACCTCTCAAGACCTTCACAGCTTTAATATTCTATACCAGCACCATAATTCCAAAGTAATTGATAAATGGACAGTATCTGGAGTTTGAGGGAAAGAAGATAAAAAGCAGAATAGTCCAGACCCTGTGTTTACCCATTGACCCAGAGACACAGAGGATCCAAGTAAGTTCCACCTCAAAAATTTCCCAGTGCCAGACCACAGCTGTATAAAACAGGAACACATCATGTTAGGAAATGACTGAGCCGCTGGGGCTGTGGAAAACATCACTGGAAAGAAAGGACTTTTCCATTGCATGCATACATGCGTGCGTGTGTGTTGGATGGGGAGGGAATTAGTACTATTATGTCTAAGAATGCTGTCTGCCCAAGCAGTTCTCACCAAACCCTGCCCCCTCAAATCCTGTTCTCGTCCACCTGATTTCGGTCCTGATGATAAATGCAGGCTACTCTCCCTTCCTGGCCCTAGTTGTCTCAGGAATCAGACTTGGAAAAGCAATCCCTAAATTCAAGTTTGGGAGAGCTGATTTTCAATATTTCCTTCAGAGGCAAAATCACAAAATGCTTTACTAGAATGGGTTTTTGAGATCACTTTGTGATTATCATTTAATTCTCTCTCTGAAACATGATGTTCCAGGTAGGGAATTGTCATAGTTAAGGCTGATGGAAAGACATCTTGATTCCCAGTTCAGTGTACTTTCCAGTCACTACACAGCATTATTCTCTGTTATCTTCTCTTGGAAGCTGTTTCTCAATCAGCCAACCAACTAACCAAACAAAGTCAACCAGTTAACCAATTGGCCAAATAACCAACATACAAGTGCCTTGAAATAGTCTCTGCTGCAAATAACTATCTTCACCTCGATCTCACTCACTCAATGCCATCAAGTTGCAAGTGACTCACTGCTCACCCTCCAGCAGATCTTCAGAAGGTATATATCACACCAAAGGAGACTGCCCATCTTTTTCCTTAAGAGCAACATGTAATGCAAACCACTTGCCTTGGGTTGGCAATACACCTCCTTATCACCAGACTATCTATCTATCTATCTATCTATCTATCTATCTATCTATCTATCCTGGAGAAAGATGGGCATTCTCCTTCTGAATGATTTACAGCCTCCAAAAACCCAGGGGTAGGATAAGCAGAATCAGTTTCAGCTTGACAAGGGGTAGGATAAGCAGAATCAGTTTCAGCTTGACAGCAATAAGTGAATGAGATAGATAGAAGGAGACAGATGAGACAGAAACAGAGCAAGACACACATACACACACACACACACACACACACACACACCCCTTCACACCTTCTTTTTACCAGATAGTATTTGAAGGTACTTGTAGGTTGGCTAGTTGGTTGGTAGGCTAATTGGTTAGTTGGTTGAAAGGCTGTTTGGTTGTTTGGCTATGAAACCTAGACCTACACCTAGACCAAGAAGCTTTTGCCTGAACAGAACAAGGAGAAACTGCATGGTTTAAAATCAGGAAAGGTATGTGTCAGAGTTGTGTTCTTTCTCCATACCTACTCAATCTGTATGTTGAGCAAATAATTTGAGAAGGTTGGCTAAATGAGGAAGAATGTCGCATCAGGATTGGAGGAAGACTCATCAACAGCCTGCACTGAGCAGATGACACAACCCTGCTTATTGAAAGTGAGGACAACTTGGAAATACTTACTGCAAAAGTTCAAAGACTAATAGCCTTCAATAAACAGCACCCTTCAATTGCATCTCAACATCAAGAAAACAACATCCTCACTACTGGACCAATAGGCAACATCACGATAGATGGAGAAAAGATTGAAGTTGTCATTGATTTACTTTTACTTGCATCCACAATCAGCACACATGGTACTATCAGTCAAGATAAAAAGACAAAATATCTGGTGGTGACATATCTGATAAGGAACTTGTTGTTATGTGTCATCTAGTCGTCTATGACTCATAGAGACTCTATGCACAATAGCTCTGAACCCTGTCCTATCCTGAGCCAGTCCCACTGTCTCTGACACACCTACCCTCATTACCCCAGTTATTTTTGTCAATCCGTCTCATCAAGGGTCTTTCTCTCCTGCACTGTCCCTCCAGCCTTCCAAGCATGATGTCCTTCTCGAAAGACTAGTCTCTCCTTGGCTACATGCCCAAAGTATGTGAGACAGAGCCTCAAAATCCTTGCCTCCAAGGAGCAGCTTGGTGTTACCCTCTCCAGGACAGACTTGTTAGTTCTCTTGGCAGTCTATGGTAGGTTCAATAATCATCTCCAGCACCACAACTCAAAGGCATCAGTTCCTTTTTTGTCATTCTTTATCATTGTCCAGCTCTCTGATACAAAGCAAGTAATTGCAAAGACCATGGTCTTGATCAGGCACACCTTAGTCTCTAGACTAACCTCATTGCCCTTCAGCACTCTGAAGAGGTCCCTTTCCGCAGATTTTCCTAATTCATTTTTTCCTTTGATTTCCTGACTTCTGGTGCCAGGAATGTTGATTGTGGAAACAAGCAAGGTGAAGCCATTAACAATGTCAATCTCTTCTACTTCTATCATGGTGCTTCCAATTGGTCCAGAGGTAAGAATCTTTGTTTTCTTGATGTTGAGCTTCAATCCATATTGCAGAGTACAGTTCTTGACCTTCTGCAGCAAATGCTTAAGGCCCTCTTCAGTTTCAGCAAGCAAGGCTGTGTCATCTGAGTAATGTAGGTTACTGATGAATCTTCCTCTAATCCAGATGCCACATTCCTCTTCATTAAGTCGAGCCTCTCAAATGATCTGTTCTGCATATAGATTTACAAAGTATGGAGACAGGACACATTTCTAGTATATACCTTTTCCGATTTTGAACCATGGAATGTTTCCTTGCTCTCTTCTGATGACTGCCAACTTGTCCAAGTATAGATTGTGCATGATTACAATCAGGTGTTCTGGGATTCCCATTCTTCTCAAGGTTAACCACAGTTTGTTGTGATCCACACAGTCAAATGCCTTTGCGTAGTCAATGAAGCACAGATAGATATTTCTCTAGTACTCTCTGCTTTTGGCTAAATTCCATCTGACATTGGCAATGATGTCCTTAGTGCTGTGGCCTCTTCTAAATCCAAATTGTGCTTCTAGTAGTTCTCTGTTGATGTATTATTCCAGTCACTTTTGATTAATCTTCAGCAGGGTTTTGCTTGTTTGTGATATTAGTGACACTGTTTCATAATTTCCACACTCTGTGGTAATAAATATGTATATCTTCCAGTCAGTTGGCCAGGTGGTTATATAAAAAATTTATAGAATACTGCAGGATTTCAATAAGAAAAAGGTAAACAATCCAATTGCAAAATGAGCACAGGATATGAATAAACACTTCATCAAAGACGACATTCAGATGACAAACACACACATAAGGAAAGGCTCAAAATCCCTAGTTACCAGAGAAATGCAAAGCAAAATACTTATGAAATATCTTCTCACACCAGAAACAATAACAATATTCAACAAGGCAGCAAACTACAAATGCTGGCAAAGTTGTAGAGAGATTGGAACTCTTATTCACTGCTGGTAGGAATGTAAAATGTTACAACTACTATGGAAGGTGACTGGGACTTTCTAAAAAAGTTAGAAAATAGAAATAGGATTCACTTGACCTAGCAATTCTACTACTGGGAATATACCCTAAAGAAACCAGAATCATAACTCAAACAGATATATGCACACCAATGCTTATTGTTGCATTATTCATAATAGCAAAGAGATGGAAGCAACCCAAGTACCCATCAACAAATGAAAGGATAGAAAAACTATGGTACATTCACATGATAGAATATTATATAACACTGAAAAACAATGAACAGATGAACCTGGAGGGCATTGTGCTGAGTGAACTATCTCAGTCAAACAAGGACAAATACTACATAACACTGCTGTTATAAAATAGGATAACACGGAGGGTTGGGGGAGAATAGGAAAAAAGTGGATAGATAATGAACACTGCATTAGAAGAGATGAGGAAAAGAATGATCTGAAAAATATGTTGTTGATGTGATGTGCAATTGAGTCACCTGTGACTCATAATGACCCTATGTACATTATCTCTGAAAACTGTCCTATTTTGTGCCAATCTCACCATTTCTGATAGACCTAATCCCATTACTCTGGTCCCTTAGTTAATCCATCTCATTCTGTGCCTTCCTCTCCTGTGCTGGCCACCCTTCCAAGCATGATGTCCCCCTCCAAGGACTGGTCCCTCCTGGCCACGTGTCCAAAGAATGTGAGACAAAACCTCAAAATCCTTGCCTCCAGGGGTCACACTGGTTTCATCCTCTCCAAGACAGACAGACCTGTTTGTTTACCTAATGGTCTACACAGGAATCAGATTGACTACATCGGGGGTGGGGGGTGATCATTGGGGAAGCTTAATATCAACTGCGAAACTAGGCCAGGTGCTGATTGTGTAATAAGGCCATCAACTACTAATATACAAGTTCAAAGTGATGCTAAAGAAAATAAAATCCAATCTACATGAATCAAAATTTGACCTCAAGTTTATCCCATCAGAATGTAAAGATCATCTCAGGATCGGGTTTGAAACCTTGAGCACTAATGAGCAAAGACCAGATGAGCTGAGGGAGGATATCAAGAATACCATTCATGAAGAATGCAAAAAGTCAAAGAGAGAGAAGAAAGAAAAGACCAAGATGCATGTCCAAAGAGATTCTGAATATTGCACTACAATACTGTGAGAGGAATATATGATTAAGTACTATATGCTTAATAATCTGGAATAATAGGTGCAATGCAAAGTGGACGGGGGTAGGAAGAAGGAAGAAAATGAATAAACAACAATGAATAAGCAGCAATGAATAAACAACAAAATTTTTTTTAAAAGATAATTCAGTCCTTGAAACCACCTCACCACCCCCACAAAAAGAAAAACACATGTTACTATGGGGCCGCAGAGTTTGGTGGGTAGAGCAGAAAGGGAAAGAAAAAAAACCCAAAAACAATGCACAGGAATGAAAGACAATGTAAACTAATTATTGTATGCAAATCAATTAAAACATTTTAAAAATTAAAAATGAATTTGCAAATGCAAAATTATATAACCCTTGAATTTTCAGAAGTGAAAATTTCACTACTTAGAACACTCATTTGAAGCAGGCGATGAGCACCTAAATAAATATTCCTCTGAGAATTTACTTCTGCTCTGTACTGAGACCAATAATTAAAACTGACTGAAACTCTCTGGAGTAGAGGGAGGGGAAAGACATGTTAAAGTGGGAAAATGCCCTAGGGGGGACCTCTCCAAAGTGCTAAAGAGCAATAATGCCAGTTTCAATACTTCAGTGTACCCGATCCAAACCACAGTCTTTTTACATATTGTCTATGCATACGAAAGTTGGACAATAAATAAGGAGGACAGAAGAAGAATTGATGCCTTTGAATTGTGATGTTGGAGAAGAGTGCTGAATATCCCATGGTCTGCCAAAAAGTAAACAAGTCTGCCTTGGAGAAAGTACAAGAGTTCTCCTTAAAAATAAGGATGGTGCAACTTCATCTCGCATACTTTGAGCATATTGTCAGGAGGGGTTTTTGGAAACACCCATTTATGTTTGGGAAAATTTGAAACCTTAGGGTCAGAGAAAGAGAAGGAGACCTCTAACAAGGTAGATTGACACAGTGACCATGAGCTGGAGCATATCAAAGATGGTGAAGATGGCACGGGGTAAGGCAAGGTTCACAGGGCCTTTATGCATCATAGCTGAATTGATGGCACCTAACGTGTGTGCGCGCGCACACACACACACACACACACACACACACACACACACACACACACACACTTAACTGTTCCAAATCACAATAATGCTATGCAAGTAACTTTTGAGGAGGAGTAGAATTAGCTTATAACTTTGAATCCTCACTCAGTCTCTGGAACTCAAAGTGTTCCATTTACTCTTCGAAAAATATTTAGAGGTAATTAGAAACAGTAGTTAGAAACAGTAATCTGGAGTGGGATCCAGTGGGGTGTCTGGTCAGATTCTAGTTCTGGGCAGTGACTTGGGGCTGGCGGGTCTGAGGCCTTGTGGGGAGCAGCACCAGGCAGAGAGGATCCCTTTGCTGACCCGCTGCTCACTCCGGTACAGGCACCTCTGTCTGACAAGACTCCACTTGCTCTTCCTGAGGCCCCGGGCTACCCCAAGTGAGTCCCTCCTTGCCTTGTCATATTCTATTTGATCACTTAGCCAAAAGTAAGAACATTCTTCCCCCTCCCGCCCTTAGATCCCCGTAGTAAAAGCTGAAATTTTAAGGGAGAAATTTTTTCCTTAAATTTTATTTCTTTTGTATTGTTGAGAATACAGCAAAATAGGTACCAATTGAACAATTTCTACGTGCAAGACAGTCCCACAATGAATGCATTTTTGAGTAATGCAATCCTTTCCACCCTCCTTTTCTGCATTGCTTCTTCCTCATTAGCATCAAAAGTATCAATGACAAATTTCCCTCTTTAAGGTGCTAAGTCTTCAAAATTCAATTCAGATTCAGCACATTTTAACCCCTTGAACAACCATGTCGAATTATGTTGATTCAAGGACCGTTTACCTAGGAAAGGGCTAAGTAACAATGAACCGAAAACTGAGGTGTAAGAGAACCACAAAGATAATTTGAAACTTCAGGTTAGCAGCAAAGCTGTTGTCATCTCTACACCTGAAGGGACCAGGGAGAGAGGTTACTGGTGCCGGGAGCGTGAAAGCGAGAGACCTGTGCAGAGCTTCGAGGCACAGGAAGGAGGGGCGGGGCCAGGCAAAGGCACCCTCACAAGGATGGAGCCCAGGACTTGGAGAGGGCATACCTCCTTTCCTCTCATGTTTTGCCAAGACTTTCTGTAGGCAGAATAAACCAGTTAGGAGCTTGTTGTGTTTTTCTCCCAGTGCAGAGAGCAGAGTGGAGAATCAAAGAACATGAATGTCATTCACTTGTTCACTCTTTCACTTGGTGCCTTCAACCTGAAACCAACTCATAGCTGAACCTCTGATGGATTTTCAGAGACTATAAATTGCACAGAAGATTACTCATCTTTCTGTGGGAGCTGCTAGTGGGTTTAAACTGCCAGAGGGTTAGTGGCACAACTCCTTATGAACGGTCATCAGAGCTCTTTAAAGTGAACCTTTGTTTGAGGGAACCGAGAAAGGCCAATAAACCATCTGGCATATCTTTCACATAATATTGACACATTACCATAAATAGTAGTTTAATCGCCCAATTTCCTTCCCAATGAAATGAGTATCTGGTTTTGATGAAACCTAGCTCTATACTGACAAAATGTAATAATTTACAGATTATCTAATCCCCATGTCTTAATCCTGCATATGTTCTTAGACTGTTATTATTGTTATGTAACATTGATTAGCAATCAACCCATAACAGACCCTCCAGTGCATTTTCAGAGGCTGTAGATCATAGAGGAGGAAATTGCCCATCTTTCTCTGTTAGAGTAACTGGTGGACTTGAACCAAGTGGTTTTGCGTTGGCAGTGCAACTCCTTACCACTAAGCCACCGGAGCTCCCTTGTTCTAAGACAAGTAGACTCAAAAGTAGTACTTGCTATTTGATACTCTGGGTGTGTGTATATTTTATAATTTCAGTCCCAGAAAGTTTCCTTGAATATTAGCCCTTGGTAAGAAGCCCTTCTCTATGCCTCTAATTTTCCAGAGTTTACTTAGAGTGTCTGCTTGCTCGGCTCCTTCTAATCCTGCCTTCATTCCTACCCACTCATCTTTCTTTACCTGTCCCCATGCTTTCCACTCACCTCATCTCACTCCAGCCACTGCTTCTCCTTCACAGCCAGCCTCAGGAGCCTGGTGCCCTGCTAGATCCCAATAGACCGATGAGAGCAGGGTCCTGGGAAGGTAGGGGTGATCATTCTGGACAAAGAAGCTCAGAGTCCATGTGAACCTTCCTGGGACAGTATGCTAAATTAACCACCCCATCCTTGAGTCTGCAGAGCTCTGGTGGCAAAGACTGTAGGGTTGCACTGCTAACCCACAAGTAAAGCTTCCCTGGGAGTTGGAATCCATCCACAGCTCTGCGGGAGAGGGATGAGAAGTCTACCCCCATGTGATTCACAGCCTCTGAAAGCCTACTGGAGAATCAACTGTGACTCAGTTAGAACTCTATGGCAATTAATTGAGTGAACCATTGGACCTGGGGATATGATGAGTTAAGTGATTAAGTGTTGGGCTAGTGCCTGTAAGGTCAGCAGTTCAAATCCACCAGCCTCTCTGAGGAAGAAATATGTGGCAGTCTGCATTCATAAAGTGTTATGGCCTCAGAAACCCTATGGGATGGTTCTACCTTATCCTAAAGGTTGGTATGAATCGAAATTGACTTGATGGCACAAGGATTTGTTATTATTTAATCAAATCTCCAATTGCTGTAGTCCAAGAAACTGTCAATCGGGTGAGGAAACTACCAGTGTTAAACAAAGCTGGCACAGATGGCCTGGGCAACTGGCAGGGAGAGGACTGAACATGAGGAGGTGGGCTTGGTCTTACTCTTTATCATCTATCTATAGACTAAACCAGGAGGTCCTGGTGGCACAATGGTTAAATGTTCAGCTGCTAGTCAAAAGGTCAGTGGTTTGAACTCACTAACTGGTCTGTGGGAGAAGAGACATAGCAATCTGCTCCTGTGGAGATCACCCCCTGGGAAACCTATGCGACAGTTCTAGCCTGTGCTGTAAGGTCAGCAAGAGAATCAGCCTGATGGCACGCAGCAACATAGACAAAGCCAAGGTATGCTTAGTTGAGGACCAGATGCACCAGAGACCAGGCTGGAGGCACTGTGCTCAGGCTCAAGGAGACTCATTTGAAAAGGAAGAGTCTGAGAAGGAGCGGTAGGGAAGGTAATGCTGTGATAAGGATGTGGAGACCAGAGGGAGTCATTTTATAGAATAGGAAACAATCTGCTACAGAGATTATTACACTTTTGAGGGAGGAGAAGGCAATTTAATTTTGGGAAAAAGGCAACTGGTAAACTGATGAGGATGTCATTTGAAGGAACTGTCATTCTGCACGTTTCAAGGCTCTGAAAAGGCTGAGGAACTTGTCCTCTCCTGAGCAAGGCCAGGAAGCACTGAAGCCTTTGTGCTGCAAGGAAGGACAGGGAGCAGCAGGGACGTCCTGCCCAACACTGTGCTTGGTGCTAAGCAGGCTGGCTGTATCTGTTCACCTGGGGCCTCTAGCTTTGTACGCCTTTGTTTATTCCTTTGTCCAAAAAAATTTGTTATGGAGAGCAGTCACTTAGATGAAATGAAAGTAAGTCAGGACTTTCACCACCAGGAACAAGCAAATTAGAGTTCCAAAGCAAGACCAGTTTTGAGAAGGAAGAGCTAAATTAGATGGAAAGTTTGGGGAAAAGATTAGAGAATAGGCTGAGGAGGCTTGGCTAATAAGGGGATGGCTGAGGAAAAGGAGCAGGGGCTGGGAGCTACAGGACGGGGAAAAAGGTGAGTTTATCCCCAAAGCCCAAAACCAGCTGCTACGCAAAGATTTATTAATTCCTCAACAATGAATATAGAACCTAGTGATCCATTTCCTGATTCCTAGAAAAATACCTTCTTCTTCTTCTTTTTTAAAAAGACCTTCTTTTATGGTAGAACTTTAGTGGCCTAGAGGGTAAAGAACTGCATTGCCAAACCAAAGGCTGGTGATTCGAACCCATCAGCTGCTCTGTGGGAGAAAGATGGACAATCTCCTCTGGTGTGGTTGAGAGCCTCTGAGTCTCTGAACTGGAGGGTCAGCTAGGAGTTGTTTCTGACTCGATGGCAATGAGTTTGAGTTTCTGATGGTAGCCCTGTGGGGCAGTGGTGGTGGTTCAGTGGTTAAATTCTCGCCTTCCATGAAGGGAGACTGAGGTTCGATTCCCAGGCAATGAACTTCATGTACAACCACCACTCGATTGCCCAGGGAGGCTTGCCTGTTATTATGATGTTCAACAGGTTTCAGCAGAGCTTTCTGACACGGATGGACTAGGAAGAAAGTCCTGATGATCTGCTTCTAAATCCCAGCCAGTGAAGACCCTTTGGGTTATATAATGGCCCAATTCACAGCCTACCATGGGGATCATGAAGGACCAGTTATGTACGAACTCAATGGCTGCTAGCAGGACTCCAGATTCTCCAGAGTCTGGAGTATCTGGACTCACTTGAAATCATAGCTTCTGGAAAGAACTCCCCATTTTCAGCTCACCCTACTACTCTCTCCTCCACAAATCTGGATCCTCTACCCTTTCTGTTGTAAATCACTATGGATCCTTTGAAAACCTGCCATTTGTGAATCTCCTATCCCAGAACGAGGATAAAATGATTACACATATACAGGTTCTGTCACTCTGAGGTAAGTGAAAACAATGTCCATTTCCAAGAAGCTCAAGCAACATGCCAGATATGAGCTAAGAGGCCAAGAAAGCTACGACAGAACCCGAGATACAGAAAGAGGCTCTTTTAAAAACCAGAACAAGTAGCACAAATGTAAGACGTCTGATTCACCCTGCAATGACTTGATCTACATACCACCAAACAACTATGCCTTGTTCCCCGTGCTAGCCGGTCATAGTTCCTGAGATGCACAAGGCTCTTATTATTTAATTATTGGATGGGGGGGGAAAAAAAGAATACACCAATAGTAGACTGATTTGCCTCAAACTGCCTGAGACTTGTGGTTTGCTTTACCAGATATTTTGAAGTTGTAAGATTCAGGTGTTGGATGTTTAAATACATCTGCATTTCACAGATTCCCCAGTTATTAGCATCTAGGAAATGATGCAGCACTCAGCAGAGGCAGAGGAGAAAACCCACCTCTGGTGGTTATTGATAATCATGAGATAAAGATGAAATCATGATGTGCATGGGAGAGGGGGACACTGAGAGCAAGAAGGTCAGAAGATGATTCAGTAATGGAAGGTCTCTGGTTTGATACTTGATTCTACTGCAAATTCTCCTGGCCAGCTCCCTTTGGGAGAATCCATCCCCTGCAGTTCACATAACCCACCCATCCCTCAGCCTGTAGGATTTTGCTGTGAGTTTGCAGGGACTCCCCAGTTCTCAAGAGGTTGCTGTTCTCTTTCTCAGCTTCAGCGTCCTTCCATTCGGAAGTCAGAGTCTTATAAATGAAAAATTTGCTGTCATTGGGGGCCATCAAGTTGACTGTTACTCACAGTGGCCCTACATCCAACAGAATTAACCTACAACCAAGAGAAAATAAAATAGATGAATGGGACCTTCTAAGAATCAAAACCCTATGCACATCCAAAAACTTCTCCAACAGGGTAAAAAGGGAAGCCACAGACTGGGGAAAAAGATTTGGTAATGACATGTCTGATAAGGGACTTATATTTAGAATTTATAAAATACTCGGGCACCACAACAAGATAAAGGTAAACGATCCAATTGAAAAATGGGCACAGGATATGAACAGACACGTCACCAAAGAAGACATCCAGATGGTGAACAAACACATGAAGTAATGTACAAAATCCCTAGCTCTAAAAGAGATGCAAATCAAAACAACTAAGAGTTATCATCTCACTCCAGTAACAATAGCAAAATTCAACAGAAGAGCAAACAACAAATGCTGGCGAGGTTGTGGAGAATGAAACACCGCTTGGTCCTGTACCATCTTCACAGCACTGCTGAACCTGAGCCTGTTGTTAGAGCTGCTGCGTTCACATATCTTTTTAAATTATTATTATTATTGTGTGTGTGTGTGTGTGTGTGTGTGCGCCGTCAAATCAGATCTGACTGGTACAGGAGGAGATTGTTCCTTCTTCTCAAGCAGAGCATCTGGTGGATTCGAACCATGCATCTCTTGGATTGCAGTGCAACTTCTTGCCACTAGGCCACCAGAGCTCGCTGCATTCATACATCTTGTTAAACATCTTCCTTTCTTTTGCTGATGCTCTACCTTACCAAGCACGATGTCTTCCTCCAGGACCCGTCCTTCCTTAGAAGACACCCAAAACATGTAGATGAAGCCTCATTGTCCTCACTGTTGAGGTGTACTCTGGCCACATTTCCTTCAAGACTGATTTGTTTGTTCTTTTGGCAGTTCATGAGATGGTCAGTATTCCTCACCAATATCATAATTCAAAGGCATTAATTCTTATTCATTGTCTAGTATTCACATGCGCTTGAGGTTGTTGCAAATAGCTGCATTATATTTGGAGATTCTCTTCCTTCAATGTAGGGAGTTCTGATGGCCCAGTGGCAAGGAGCTGTGTTGTTGCTCCTTACAAAGGCATGCGGTTCGAATCCACTATCTGCTTGGTGGGAGATAGGTGTCATCTCCTTCTGTGTGATTAAACTGCTTCTGGGATGGTTCCTATTCAGTGGTTCATAACAACACACTTCAAGGAAAAATGTCCTAACAGCTTGTCAGGGTCATGCTGTCTCCACTCATAGGTGACAGTGCATTGGGTAGTCCTTCCTTTAAGGCAGGGAGCTCTGGTGGTATAGCGGCTAAGCAGCTAGCTGTGCTGCCCTCTCAAAGGCACACTGTTTGAATCCACCAACTGCTCCAAGGGACAAAGATGGGCAATTCCTGCCTTGTGATTTATTATATCTGAAATCTAATGAGGAGCTCTCAGCTAGCAGACTCAAGAGCACATAGCAACAACAACATCTTTAAGGCAAGAAAGGCCTCCTGGAGGATATGTGGAAGCTCTGTGCCCCCCATATGTTGGTGTTTAACAACGGGATAATTGATTCTACTTCCACCTGAGTGGGGCCAAGCATACTGGGAAGGGGGTAGGCACCTACAGGTGTGGATCAAGGGAACTTTTCAAAGGAAGAGATTGTTCCATGTGACTCCAGTGTGTTAAGTATGTGGCTTTGGTGTGATGACTGCTAGGCAAATCCACTGGCTTCCCAGAGATGTGACTTGTGCCTCCCTGCTGACGTACAAGCAGGAGAAATGGGATGAAGGTGGGATGTAGTGTGCATGATGCTGGGGAGGTTGAACTGTAGTTCCTCCTTCCTGGGGGACGAGGGCCCAGCAAGCAAGCAGGAAGGCATGCTAAGGGATTTAGAAAGACTACATTTGAAAAGTTTGTCTTTTCTCCAAATCGTGAAATTCCCCGAACACTGACAGGAAACTGCTCATATTTCCTTGCAAAAGATGCAATCTTGGGCTCACCAGATGTGAAGACAAACAACAGATTGTGAACTTTCTTTCTCTTAGAGCAGCAGTATGGGGGTGGGGGTGGGATAGAGACGTTCATAGAAACACACAGAGACAGGCATAATTAATTAGTCTTTCTATGAAGTATTTGGCCACACAGATTCAATGAATTGAAAACCAGCAGTCATCCCCCATATCTGTTTATAATCAAGTGTGGCGGGGGGGGGGGCAGGAAATCAGTTTGGTAAGTTTTTGTTTTCCTGACATTTTAATAGCATGGAATAAAAATCCAACAATGAGAGACGGTACATGCTGTGGGTTTTCTGATTGGAAGTGTGTGTGTGTGTGTAGTGGAAATGAAGGAGGGGAGTGGAGGAGTGAGAAATAAAAGTTTCTCTCATATCTTTGTCAACTTATAGATTCTAGTGGAAATAGCCCAAGAAGCAGACTGGGTTTCCCGTTTGTTACCAACTTTTCAGATCAACTTGCCTTATGGTTTGGGTTGATGTTTTCTTTCTCTTGTCCTTAATAAAAAGGAAAGTCCTTTTGGGTGCCACCTTCTTAAACTTCCACTACCAATTGTTCTGGAGTAACATGATCGCTTTGGTGACTTCCAAGGCCATAATCCGGGGCAATAAAAAGGCTATAGAGTGACTGATCAAAGGGGAAGTAAATGCCCATTCACAACCCTTCTGGCAAGTCCCCTTTCTTTCTCCCTGACCTTTTTTACAGGAGTTTTTCTCTTTCCTAGCTCAGATCAAAGATTTGGATGCAAAGGATCTCCCTGCCCCCCACCCCTGATCTGGCACAGAAGTAAGGGATTTCCCCAGAAATTAAAAGCCTTAATGGAATGTATTTACACCCCTCTCCCTTCCTACCACACCACTTCCCACTGGGGAGAGAGAGAGGCCTGGAGCCTTTCTTAGAGGCAGGAGGAAAACAAAACAAAGGCAAGATCTGCTCAGATTCTTGCAGCAGAGCAGATACACTTTCTCTCTCTCTCTGGCCTCCAGCCTCCAAAGAGAAATTCTCTGATTGCTTGTGCATGTTTTGAATTAAATCTACAAGTTGCTGGAATTGTGTTTATTTATTTGTCAGTGACTTCCCCTTTCCTCCCACTCATGATAAAGGAACAATCGCCACCCTGGGCTGGCAACTCAGGACCCTGGGAGGCAGATGGGAAGACCCCACTGAGTATGTTGCATTGATTCAGGCCCCTAGTCCTGTGTTAGACACGCTGGGGATGCTTGGTTGTTGCTATTGTTGTTTTGTGCCATCAAGTCAACTATGACTCTTAGCAACCCTATGAAAAACAGATCTGAACCTTGCCTTATCCTCTGGTATATGCAAGTCCATTGTTACAGTCACCATGTTATTACATCTTATTAAAGGTCTTACTCTTTTTCTCTGACTTTCAACCTTTCTCAGCATGATGTCTTTTTTCCCCCCAAGAACTGATTCCTTCTGAAAATAGGCCAAAAGTAGGTGATGTTAGGCTAAATATCAAAATGAAGGTGGAAGCTCAACTCAGAACATCCTACGCCAAGACATTTTCCCAAACTAGAACTCAGAAAATCCTATGTCAGGACGTTTCCCGAAGCCAGAACTTAGAAATTCCCATATCAGGACTTTCGCCAAAACCAGAAAGTCCCAGAAACTTTATGCACCAATGAGCTACTGCAACATCAACTCATCTCACAAACTCCTAAAACAGACTTGCTTAAACCCCATATAAGCCCTCCCCCCACCCCTTAGCCCAACCCCAGTGCTACTCCCCTTGCTGAGTAGCCTGGTGTGCAATCAATTTCCTTGCTGAGTAGCCTGGTGTGCAATCAATTTTGAAAAATGTTTCTACCTCAGTGTGATTCCTAGGTTGTTCTTTCTTTCTTTCTTTCTTTCTTTCTTTCTTTCTTTCTTTCTTTCTTTCTTTCTTTCTTTCTTTCTTTCTTTCTTTCTATCCAAAACTTTTCTGAGATACTCAGAAAAGAGCAAGGAAACACTGCATGGTTCAAAATCAGGAAAGGAGTGTATCAGCGATGTGTCCTGTCTCCTTATCTTTTCAACCTAAATGCAGAACAGATCATTCGGGAGGCTGGACCTTATAAGGAGGAGTGTGACCTCAGGATTGGAGGAAGACTAATCAACAACCTGCGATTTGCAGATGACACACCTTGCTTGCTGAAACTGAGGGAGACATGAAGCATCTTCTCCAGAAAGTCAAGGACTGCAGTCTTCAGTATGGATTGAAGCTCAACATTAAGCTCCCTCCTGGACCAATTGGCAGCACCATGGTAGATGGAGAGGAAATGGAAGTTGTTAAGAATTTCAGTTTGCTTGGTTCCACAATCAACACTCTTGTACCAGCACTCAGGAAATAAAAAGATTAATTAAATTAGGAAAATCTGCTGTCAGTGTCTTCTTCAGAGTACAGAGGAGCAATGATGCCTGTATAAAGACTAAGATGTACATGATCCAGGCCATGGTCTTTGCAGTTACTTGCTATGTATCAGAGAGCCAGCCAATGACTAATCAGAAGAATTGATGCCTTTGACTTGTGGTACTGGATTAGAGTCTTGAACATATCATGGACTGCCAAGAGAACAAACAGGCCTACTTGGAGAGCATGAAACAAAGTTTCTCTTTGGAGGCAAGGATTTTGAAGCTCTGTCTCACATACTTTGGGTACTTGGCTAGGAAGGACCAGTCCTTGGAGAAGGAGATTGTGTTTGGAAGGGTGGAGGGACAGTGCAGGAAAGGAAGACCCCAGACGAGATGGGTTGACATAGAACCTGGAGTAATGGGGGTAAGTGTGTCAGAGTCAGGGAGACTGTCTGAGGATATAGCAGTCTTCAGAGCTGTTGTGAGTGGGGTTTGAGTCGCAGGCAACTTGATGGCACATACAACAACATCTTTACCTTTAAGGGGCATCCTGGTTTTGCTTTTTCCAAGATAGACTTGTTTGTTCTTTTAGTAGTTCATGAGCTAATCAGCACTCTTTTCCAACACCACAATTCAAAGACACCAATAATTCTGTTATTCTCATTCATTTCCCAACTTTCAAATGCATAGGAAGCAATTAGAAATACCATGGCTTGGATCCAGCACATCTTAGTCTTTAAACTGACATCCTTACTTTAGCACTGTGGAGAGGTCCTTGACTGTAGATTTTCTCAAGGAAACATATCTTCTAATTTCTTGACTGCTGTTACCATGAGTCTTGACAATGGATCCAAGTAAACTGAAATCATTGACAACTTCAATCCTTTCCCTATCTATCATGATGATAACTATTGGTCCAGTGGAGAGGATTTTTTTTGTTTTCTTGATGTTGAGAAATGGATCTTAGTGGTTCAAGTAAATTTCTTGCTTCTTTGTAGGCTGGTACAGCCTCAATCCTAGAGAACACAGAATCTAATCTTGGAAAAAGAGAAACCAAAAGGGAGGAGGAGCTGGAACACCATGAAGCTCCCTGGACACCAGGAATCCAGGGCCTCCTCTCTCCACACACTCAGTGCAGCCCTCAAACAGCTGGGCTTGGTCAGGCCAACTAACATGATAGCGTGCTGACAGGGGTAGAACACTGTGTCATTCTGTTTCTTCAAGAAACTTGGGGGATTATCTAATAGTCCTTTTGTGGTATGGAGGAATACTGCAGAACAAGACCAGTTTGCAGACTTGCCTGCCCGAGCCAGGTCTCCTGACCTAGACAGGCCTCTGTGACCGCATTCTGCTGCCTTGCTGTTCTTTTTGCAGTTGTTATGTGCCATCAAGTCACCTACAACTCATAGTGTCTATGTACAACAGCTCTGAAGCCTGCCCCGTCCTGAGCCTGTCTCACTGATTCTGACACACCAGCACCCATTGCCCTAGTCACTGAATCAATCCATCTTATCCTGGGTCTTCCTCTCTTGTGCTGTCCCTTCACCCTTCTGAGCATGATGTCCTTTTCCAAGGACTGATCTCTTTTTGCCATGTACCGTGTATGTGAGACAGAGCTTCAAATTCCTAGCCTCCTAGGAGAAACTTGGTTTTACCCTCTCCTTAGAGCTTCACAAAGGCTACCTTGTAAAGGAAATTAGGCTTCTGAATGTTTGGTCCCTCTGAGACTGAGTTTGGCATTGTCTGGCTAATCAGGAAGGCCTCTGGGAGCACAAATGGTTTGCACTCATCAGCCCACCTAAAGGGTGGTGATTGCCACCCACTCAGTGGTGCTGCCTGAGCAGAAGAACTGGAAATCAGCTTCTCTAAAAACCATAGCCAAGAAAATCTTACTCAAACAGTCCTACTTGGCAACACATGAGATCTCAATGGATCAGAACTGACTGGCTATGGGTTGGGTTTAGTGTAGATGATCAGGGGGCAATGACAGTGAGTGTGGAGAACATCTTTGGGAGACCTGCATTCCAAGTCCTTCACAAAACTGCCTCTTCCAAGGAGACATCTAACCAACTCTCTGCATGGTCCTACCCTCTGTGACCTTTCCACATTAAGGCCCTAAGCTCTACTTCCACCCTAAGTCCATCTACTCATATTCTTACTGTTGCTTCTTTGTCCATCCTCTTTTTCCTGCTTGGAGAAAGTAAGCATTTCTCTGTCTAGTCTACTCTCCCTTTCACTTCAGCAATTCCTATCCATGTTTTAAAGTTCCACCTGCTCCTTCTCCTGTTTAGAAAAGCAAGGTGAAAATGGTTCACACTACTTGAAAAATTTAATCAGTGCCATTGAATTGTACAGATAAAAACCTGTTGAATGGGTGTTAGTTTTGGGAAAAGGCATCATGCTGGGAAAGATAGATGGTTATGAAAGAGAAGAAGATCCTCAAAGAGATGGATTGACACAATGACTGTGACAATGGCCTTGAATGTAACAGAGATTATGACGGTGCAAGCTGGCAGAAGGTTCTGTTGTTCATAAAGTGTCTATAAGTCTTGGTTGACTTGATAGTATCTGGAAACAATATTCTAGGCAATAAGAACAACAAAATTATTTAAAAAAATTTAAAATAGGAATATACTAGAAGAAAAAAGAGAAAGGAGACAGAAAGAAAATGAAGAGAACATTAAGATCATGTGGGATAACATTAAAAGGAACAACATGTATGTATATAATTAGAATTTCACAACAAAAGGGGAAACTGGAAACTTGAGGAAATTGTGGAAGAGGTATTAGAAGAAAATTTCTCTGCTATCAAGAAGAATGAGGAAATCCACATTCAAGAAGCTCACAAAACCCCAAACAGACTAGGCCCCAAAAGAAAAACATCAAAAACTATCATTATCAAATTCTCCAAAATAAAAGGATAGAATAATAAAAGCAATATGAGATAAACAAAGTGTCACCCACAGAGGAGAACTAATTAGATTAAGTTCTGTTTTCTCAACAGAAACCAAGCAAATAAGTAAACAATAGGATCACATACACAAGAGGCTAAAAGAAAATGATTGTCAGCCTAGGATCCTGTACACAGCCAAGCTGTCCATCAAATATAAAGGAGAAATTGGTCATTTGCAGAAAAGCAGGAATTAAGGAATTTGTGAAAACAATACAAACTCTACAAGAAATGTTAAGGGAAGTCTTTTATACAGAGACTCCAAAGGAAAATGGATGGACCACAGTAACCAGAAACAGAGACAAAGCAAGATGTCAGGCAGAAAACCAGGTCTGTCAATAATCACACTTAATGTGAATGGCTTGAATGCACTAATTAAGAGAAAAAGAAGCTGTTGAATGGATGAAAAAACAAAGCTCATCAGTACGTTCCCTACAAGAGACACATGTAAGAAATGAGGAAAAAGACAAACTAAAAATCAAAGGTTGTGGGAAAGATATACCAGGCAAATAGCATACACAAGAAAGCAGGAGTGGAAATGCTGCTCTCTGATAAAACAGACTTCAGCATGAAAACCACCATAAATTTAAGGAACATCACTATGAGGAGAATTGTGGCATCAGGATTGGTGGAAGATCTATTAACAATCTGCGTTATGCAGACGACACAACCCTGTTTGCTGAAACTGAGGAGGACCTCATGCACTTGCTGTGGAGGGTCAAGGACTGCAGCCTTCAGTATGGACTGAGGCTCAATGTCAAGAAGACAAAGATTCTCACCACTGGACCAAGTGGCAGCGTCAGGATGGATGGCGAAGAGATTGAGATTGTTCACAGCTTCAGTTTGCTCGGCTCCACATTCAACACTCTTGGCACCAGCAGTCAGGAAATCAAAAAGCGTATCGCGATGGGAAAGTCTGCTGTTAGGGACCTCTCTAAGGTACTCAGGAGCAACAGTGTCTCTCTGGAGACAAAGGTGCGCCTGATACAGGCCATGGTCTTTGCAATCGCTTGTTATGCATCAGAGACTTGGACAATGACTAGGGAGGACAGAAGGAGAGTGGATGCTTTTGAGCTGTGGTGCTGGAGAAGGGTACTGAATGTACCATGGACTGCCAGGAAAACAAACAGATTCATCTTGGAGAGGATTAAACCAAGCTACTCCTTGGAGGCAAGGATTCTGGGGCTTCGTTTGACATACTTTGGACATGTTGCCAGGAGGGACGGGTCCTTGGAGAGGGACATCATGCTTGGGAGGGTGGAGGGACGGCGCAGGAGGGGAAGACCCTCTATGAGATGGATTGATTCAGTGACTGGGGTAATCGGGATGGGTGTGTCAGAGGCAGTGCGGTTGGTGCAGGATAAAGCAGGGTTTAGAGCTGTTGTGCATAGGGTCGCTATGAGTTGCAAACGACTCGACAGCACATAACAACAACAACAACAACTATATAGTGATTAAAGGCACAATAGGTCAAGAAAACATTACCTTGGTCAACATCTATGGATCAAATGATGGAACTAAAAAACACATAAAACAACAGTTAATAAACTTAAAAGAAATAGCACCATAACAGTGGTTGTTGTTGATGTTGTGTACCATGCAGTCAGAACTGACCCATAGCTGACCTCCAGCAGGTTTTCAGACGCAGTTAATCACTTAGGAAGAGATTACCCATTTAATATACACCAAAGGATAGGTCAACTTGAAAGAAACTTAGCAAAGAGGCAGAAGATCTAAACTATACAACTGGCAAACATGGCCAATTTATTTTCTTTTCATGTGCACACAGTACACTTTCCAGAATTGATCACGTATTAGGACACAATGCAAGCATCCACAAATTAAAAAGTGTTGAAATAATACAATATCTTTTTTTCAGACCACAATATCATAACACTAGAAATTAATGAGAAGATAATAAAGCTTCAGAAACCATGCACATGGAAGGAAAAGAACACCCTGCTAGAACTTGACTGAAGGAGAATATGGAAGAAATTAAAGATGAAATAAAAAATTTCCTTTAAAAAATGAAAATAAAAATTCAACATACCAAAACCTCTAGAATACAGCTAAGGCAGTCCTCGGTAGGCAGTTCACAGCAATAGGCAGAAACATTAACAAGGAAGAAAGAAATAAAATTCAGGAACTAACTCAACACCTCCAGCAAATAGAAAAAGAACAGCAATCTAACCCTCCAGAAGAAAGGAAATTAGAAATACAAGAACTGAAATCAATAAGATAGAAAGCAATTGAAACTATCAACCAGACAGGAGCTGGTTTTTTGAAAGGATCAGTAAAATATACAAAACATTGGCAAAACTGGCAAAAGAAAAGAAAGAGAAGACACTAATAACTCAAATAAGAAATGAAAGAGATTACATTGCAACAGACCTAGCTGAATTAAATAATAAGAGATTATTATGAAAATTTATACTCTGATAAATCTGAAAACTTAGAGGAAATGGACAAATTCCTAGAAATTCACATTCAACCTGGACTGTTGCGATCAGACATAGGGCACTTGGACAGACCCATCACAAAAGAAGAAATTGAGCAGGCCATAAAAAGCCTTCCCCACAAAAAAGTTCTGGCCTAGATCTCTTTACAGCTGAATCTACCAAACATTCAGAGACAAGCTATCACCAATTCCACTCAAACATTTAAAAAAAAACCCCAAAAACCTAGTAGGAAAAAAAAAAATATACCCAGAGTCATTCTATGAAGCAAGCACAATTCTAAAACCAAAACCAAGTACCAAAAAAGAAAACTACAGACTAGTATCTCTCATGAACATAGATGTAAAAATTCGCAACAAAATCTTGGCCAGAATCCAATAGTGTATTAGAAAAATAATTCATCATGACCAAGTGGGATTCGTAACAGGAACACGAGGATAGTTCAACATAAGAAAAACAATCAACATAATTCATCACATTAACAAAGAAAAAATAAGAACCACATAATCTTATCAGTTGATGCAGAAAAGACATTTGACAAAACCCAACACCTCTTCTTAATTAAAACATTCAACAAGATAGGAATTAAAGGAAACTTCCTCAACATAGTGAAAAATGTATACTCAAAACTAAGACTCAACATCATTTTCAACGGACAAAAATTAAAGGCATTCTCCCTGAGAACAGAAACCAGACAAAGATGACCACTTTCACCACTTCTATTCAATATTGTATTGGAAGTACTTACTAGGACAATATGACAAGAGAAGGAAACAAGAGGCATCCAGATTGACAAAGAGGTGATAAAATTTTCACTATATGCAGATGATATGATAGTGTACAAAAAAAACTCCAAGCACCCACCAATAAAACTGTTACTAGGTCTGACTGTTAGTAGACCATTTCAGTAGAGTGGCAAGATAGAAGAAGACCAATATACAAATATCAATAGGATTCTTCTATTGTAACAAATAAAACCCAGAGAAGGAAATTGAAAAAGCAGCACCATTTATAAAAGCCAAACAAAAGGTGAGGTACTTAAAAAACCTATCTTGAGAGACCAAAGATCTTTATAAGGAAAACTACAAAACACTTCTGCAAGAAACAATAAGAGAGCCAACTAAACAGAAGAATGTTCCTTGTTCATGGATAGGAAGACTCAATATAGTGAACATGGAAATCCCACCAAAAGTAATATACCTGTTCAATGTAATCTCAATATAGATACCACATTCATTTTTCAAAGAGAAAGAAAAAGCAATAGACAAGTTAATTTGGAAAGGAAGAGACCCTGAATAAGGAAAGCACTTCTGAAAAATAAAAAAGGAAGTGGGAAGCATAGAACTCTCTGATTTCTAAACCTACTATTGCTCTTGTTATGTGCCTTTGAGTCACTTGCGACCTTATTGTCTCTGACACGCCTACCTCCATTAACCGAGTCACTGAGTCAATTCATTTCATCCAGGGTCTTCCGCTTCTGTGCTGTCCCTCCACCCTACCAAGCATGTTGTCTCTCTGCAAGGACTCGTCCCTCCTTGCAACATGCCCAAAGTATGTTATACAGAGCTTCAGAAGCCTTACCTCCAAGGAGCAGCCTATTTTTCCAGGATGAACCTGTTTGTTCTCTTAGCAGTCCATGGTATATTCAACACTCTTCTCACGCACCACAGTTTAAAGGCATCAATTCTCCTTCTATCATCCCTAGTCATTGTCCAGCTTTTTGATGGATAGTGAAGACCATGGTATGGATCAGGTGTATCTTAGTCTCCATACTAACATCATTGCTCTTTAGTATTCTGGAGAGGTCCCTGATAGCAGACTTTCCCAATGCATTCATCTTCTGATTTCCTGAGTGCTGGTACCAAGACTGTTGATTGTGGAATCAAGGAAGCTGAAGCTGTTAACAATTTCAGTCTCCTTGCTGTCTATCATGATGCTGCCAATTGGCCCAGTGCTGAGAATATATATGGCTGTAATAACCCAAACCACTTGGTACTTGTACAATGACAAATACATAGACCAATGAAACAGAATTGAGAACCCAGAAATTAACCTATATATCTATGGACAATTGGTATTCGACAAAGAAATAAAACCTATTAAATGGGGAAACAACAACTTCTTTAACAAATGGTGCTGGTGAAACTGGAAACTTCTACCACATCTCACAACATTCAAAAAAGTCAATTCAGGGTGGATCAGAGACCTAGGGGGTAAAGCCCCAAACCACAAAGATCATAAGAGACAAAATGGGATGAAACTTAGAAGGCCTAGCCTATAGTATAAAGATGTTGGCAAATGGAACCATCTAAAATTTAAGTCCCTGTGGGCATCAAGAATCTTTTCCAATAGAGTGGAAAGAAAACCAACTGACTGGGAAAAACAGTTGGTAATGACATCTCAGACAGGGGTTCATAACAAAAATTTATAGAACACTACAGAGCCTCCATAAAAAAGAAAAGTCTGATAACCCAATTGCAAAATGGGCTAAAAATATGGATAGACTTTTCCCAGAGGAAGACATTCACATGGCTCAGACACATGAAGAAATGCTCAAAATCACTGGCATTAAGAGAGATGTAAATGAAGACTACAATGAGATACCATGTCACCCCAGTAGCACTGGCAAAGTTTAACAGGATAGCAAATAATAAATGTTGAAGAGATTATAACTCTCATAAACTGTTGGTGGAATTTTAAAATGATACAACCACTCTCGAAGCAGTTTGGCATTACCTCAAAAAGCTGAACCTAGACACTCCATATGACCCAGCTATACCACTGCTAAGAATATACCCCAAGGAAAACAGAACTGAGAAACAAATGAAGATGTGTACACCGATGTTCATAGCATCATTTCTCACAATAGCAGGAACAGGGAAATAGCTGAAATGTCTATCAACAAATGACTAGACTGAAAAACTCTGGTACATTCACGTGATGGACTACTATGCAGCACTCAGGCGCAATGATTTTGAAAAATACTATGTAACCTAGGAGAGGCTAGAGAGCATTATGTTGAGTGAACTAATGCAGGCATGTGAGAACAAATACTGTAGAAGTCCATTATTATAGAAACAGAAGGATAACCAATGAGATGTGTATGGATATACAAATGGTTTTTAGCTGATGTTCATGAGGAGTAATGAGCACTTAGAACTGTTCCACTATCTTTTTTTTTTATATGCGTGTACCGTCAAATTGGATCTGACTGGTACAGGAGGCGACTGTTCCTCCTTCTTCAGCAGAGCATCTGGTGGATTTGAACTGTGCACTTCTGGGATTACAGTGCAGTTTCCTGCCAGTAGGCCACCAGAGCTCGCCCTGTTCCACTATCTTAAAAGGTGCATTTGTGTACCAGAGTGCTTGTTCTTTTGATAGTCCATAGTATATTCAACACTCTGCTAATATCACAATGCAAAGGCATAAATTCCTCTTCAGTCTACCTTACTCATTGTTCAACTTTCAATTCCCAATGAAGCAATTGAAGCAATCATGGCTTTGGTTGAGTGCACCTTAGTCTTTAAAGTAATGTCCTCACTCACTTGCACTTCAAAGAAGTCCTTAGCAGCAGATTTGCACAGTGTAATGTGTTGTTTTATTTCTTTGCTGTTGCTTCCATGGGTATTGATTGTGGATATATATTGTTGTTGTTATGTATCATTGAGTTGCCTGTGACTCATAGTAACCCCATGTACAGCAGGTCTGAAGCCTGCCCTATCTTGAGTCAGTCTCACTAATTATCACACATCAACCCCCATTATCCCAGTTACTGTATCAATCCATCTCATCCAGGGTCTTCCTCTCTGATGCTGTCACTTCACCCTTCTAAACATGATGTCCTTCTCCAAGGACTGGTCTCTGCTGGCCACATGCCCAAAGTATGTAAGATGGAGCTTCAAAATCCTAGCCTCCATGAAGAAATTTAGTTTCACCCTCTCCAAGACAGACCTATTTGTTCACTTGGCAGTCTGTAGTATGTTCAAGACTCTTCTCCATCACCACAATTCGAAGGCATCAATTCTTTTTCTGTCATCTTTAGTCATTGTCCAGCTCTCTGATGCACAGCAAGTGATTGCAAAGACCATGGCCTGGATTAGGTGCACCTTAGCTTCTAGACTGACACTTTTGCTTTTCAGCACTCTGGAGAGGTTTCTGAAAGCAGATTTTCCCAATGCAATTCATATTTTGATTTCCTGATTGCTGGTGCCAAGAGTGTTTATGGAGCCGAGCAAACTGTAATTTTTAACAACCACTATCTCGTCTCCAGCTATCATGGTGTTGCCATTGGCCCAGTAGTGAGAATCTTTGTCTTCATGATGTTGAGCTTAAATCATATTGAAGACTACAGTCCTTGACTTTCTGTAACAAGTGCTTCAGGCTCTCCTCAATTTTAGTAAGCAAACTTGTGTCATCTGCAAAACATAGATTGTTGATGAGTCTTCCTCTAATCCTGATGCTACATTCCTCCCCTTAAAGCCCTGCTTCCAGATTGATCTAGTCTGCATATAGATTGTAAAGGTATGGAGATAGGACACATCCCTGGTATACATGTTTCCCGATCCATCTGACATTGGCAATAATATCTCTAAGTGCCATGGCCTCTTCTAAATCCAGCTTGTCAACTTCAATCTTTTATCCATTCATAGTAACATTATTTATTGGTCTTAGAACAGCATTGTTGTTGTTGTTGTTGTTATGTGCCATTGAGTCACCTGCAACTCATAGCGATCCTATGTACAACAGTCTTAAACCCTGCTCTATCCTGTACCAATTTTATTGTCTCTGACACACCAACCCCCATTACCCCAGTCACTGAATCAATCCATCTCATTGAGGGTCTTTCTCTCCTGTGCTGTCCCTCTACCCTCCCAAGCATAACGTCCTTCTCCAAGGACTGATCCCTCCATGCAACATGTCCAAAATATGTCAGACGAAGCTTCAGAATCATCTCCAAGGAGCTGCTTTGTTTAACTCTCTCCAGGTCAACCCTGTTCATTCTGTTAGCAGTCCATGGTATATTCAATACTCTTCTCCAACACCACAGCTCAAAGGCATCAATTCTCCTTCTATCCTTCCTAGTTATTGTCTAGTTCTCTGAAACCATGGTATGTATCAGGTGCACCTTACTCTCTAGACTGACATCAGTACTCTTCAGTACTGTGGAGAGACTACAGACTTTCCCAATGCAATACATCTTTCAATTTCCTGACTGCTGGTTCCAAGAGTGCTGATTGTGGAGCCAAGCAAACTAAAGCTGTTAACAATCTCAATCTCTTCACCAGCCATCATAATGCTGCCAATCCGCTCCATGGTGAGAATCTTTGTTTTCTTGATATTGAACGTCAATCCATATTGAAGGCTGCAGTCCTTGACCTTCTGCAGCAAACACTTCAGATATGAACTGGAGTCAGAAAATCAAAGAGGCCGAACTTGTTCAGCATGCCTTAAGCTCAAGGAACTGAAGAACAAATTCAAGCCTCGAGTTGCTGTACTTAAGGCTGCGTTGGGTAGAATATTAAATGATCCAGGAAGTATTAAAAGAAGATGGAAAGAGTATACAGAGTCATTGTTCCAAAAGGAATTGGTGTACACAGAAGAATTCAATGAAACAACGTATGAGCAGGAGCTTGTGGTGATGAAGGAAGAAGTTCACGCTATTATAAAGGAATTGACAAAAAAACAAGGCCCCAGAAATTGACAGTATACCAATTGCTATATTTCAACATAGAACAGCATAAAATAGCAAATTAAAAAAATCATGAAAAAAAACCATCATGAAAAGTAGACAGTGACTGTAGAAGAAAGGAAAAAGTTATTTGTTTTGGCTATCTTTAGTGTTACTTTTTCCTGCTATTTCAATAACAGCTCCAGATTTTTGCTACAAATTATGCCATCTCTTGTCCAGCCTTTCCAATATCCTAATGGGGACACTTCTGAGAATGACATGGGGCATATAAATAGTTATGTGTGGACAGAGGTATAAACTAAGACTATTTTGAGTTTATTTATTTTGAGTTTATTAATCCTAGCCTGGGCTTGGAATCCTGGGACATGTAAGTCATTCATGGTTAAGAAAAAAGCAAGGTAAAGTTAACTCATTCTATATCCACTCTCTCACTTGAAAGAAATTTTACAATTTTTACATGTTTTACACTTTTCTATGAAGGTTTTCCTTTCTAAGTGAGCATATATTAACTAGTAGGACAGCTCCAGTTGTTTTCATAGATTTTACTACAGGGAGCTCTGGTGGCCTAGTGGCAAGAAGCTGCACTGCAGTCCTGAAGACACACAGTTCAAGACCACCAGGTGCTCCACAGGGAGAAGGATGGACAATCTTCTCCTGGGAGATTTACTCTCTCTGAAAACCCACTGGAGGGTCAGCTATGGGTTGGTTCAGACTCAATGATACACAACAACAACATCATATTACAGGCTTAGGAACTGGATTCTGCCTCTTCCTTGCCTGATCGTCTGCACCTAGTCAGAGGGAGTGTTTGGGGGCTCTTTATTTTTAGCTTTTTCCAGCCTATGAAACCTCCATTTTCTATGCTTTTGCACTCATCTGACTTTCTTGAAACTTTCTGACATGCTTTCATACATTCTTGATTCTGGGCCCCTCCTTCTATCTTTGCGTGTGTCCTCTTTAAATCAGAGCTCATCAACAGAAATGCTGTTTTCTTTACATGTCTCTTCTTTCTCATCCTCATTAGGATTATGTGCAATTTTAGGCTTTGGGTTTTATTTTTAGAGTCATCCTTTTTCAGTCATATTCCCTTTTAGAGATTCTCACCATGAGACTATTTTGAAGTCTGCTTTCTTAAACTCTACATATCTAAGTATACACAGCAGACCTGCCCAGGCTCCTCTTCCCTACCTAATGGATATTTCTATCCCCCCAGATTAATTACTTTCACATCACTCACAGTTCTCCACTGGTCATAATGAACCTTGGAGTGACAATTCTCCTTGTAAACACTCCTTTTCAATTGTTGTTGTGTGCCGTCGAGTCGGAACCAACCCATAGCTGACACTTTGGTGGGTTTTCAGAGGCAGTTAATTGCACAGGAGGAGACTGCCCATCCTTCTGCTGAGGAGCAGTTGGTAGCCTCGAACTGTGTGCCTTCAGTATTGCAGCGCAGCTCCTTGCCATTAGGCCACCGGAAAATGTACTAGATGCTCTGTTTTGCTCCATGGCAGACATAAAGATTTACTATGCACGTGATGAGTTACTGTTGAGTGCCTCAAACCCAAAAGAAAGTAAACTTGACCACTTATAAAGAATGTTACATTATTTCTGTATTGCTGTATTTAATTTTGTAACTTTGCACCTGTAATTGAGCTTTCTCATCTGTCTATTCTATTTGCTTTTTTAGGAACAAATAATCCTAGATATACCTCCTGTGTTTTTGGTTTTTTTGATCCATAAACCTTTAAAGGCAAATATTATTTGTAGCACGCATAGCCAATCCTTGATGTCATTGATTATTTCTTAAGGGTCTCACCACAAGTGGAGAGTGCTCCAGTTTCTGTACACTAGAACAATCGTGTTAATTCATTTTCACCCCTTATTATAATTTGTTCCTATGAAAAGTCAGATCATCTGGGTTTTTTAAAATATAAGATTCTAAAACAATAGTTTTAAAAAAGCTTATTTTATGCAAACATGTTATGTGGAGAAGCAAAAGGTTTTATTGAATATTTAACTGACCAAAATAATTTTCATGTAACTATATCTTTCAGAAAAAATAATCTAGCCACCAAACTGTAAATTACCTTAAAAGGTATTTTAGTAATTTAAATAAGTTTGCCTTCTTGACTTGTAAAAAAAAAGTGAGTTTTACATATAATGTTGAGTTGATTCTGACTCCAAGTGACTGTATAGAACAGAATAGAACTACCCCATAGTGTTCCCTGGACTGTAATCTCTGCGGGAAGGCATGATGTGATGGTGTAGTGTGCTCCATGCGGGGATGATAATTGAAAGGTCAGTGGTTCAAATCCACCAACTGCTCCACAGGGGAAAATAGGGAAGTCTCCTCCTGTAAAGATTTACTACCTCACTAACCTGATGGAGGTTGTGTTTAGTTGGAATAGATGTGTTAACAGTGGGGTTGGGGCAATCTTTATGGAAGCAGATCACCAGCTCTATTCTGCTGCGCATCTGGTTGAATTCAAACCTCTTGGTTAGTAGTAGAGCATTTAACTCTTGTATAACCAAGGCTGCTCAAACTCCACCAGCATTTGGGCATGCCGGAGCTAAAGTGGCAGTAGGGCCTGGCTATGTCTGCAGGCTGATGGCTATTGGGAATTGGTGTTATGCTGGCTGATGGAGTCTCACACCTTGCTGAGGGTCATGTAAGGAACCTTCAGAGAGCTCTTTTGGCTTTATTTTTGCCCACGTGGGGGTCAGTGGCTTGGACTAGCCAGATGGTTTGGGGGTCTCTGGCTCATAATTCACCAGCATTTGGGAATGCCAGAACTAAAATCACACCAAATATTAATTGATTTTTGGATGAATATTATTTTAAGAAGTACAGCAGTTGTCTATTTGCTCTCCCTGAAGTAACTTGGAATTGGTACACTGATGAACAAGTACATTGATGAACAACTGTGCCATGGGTGTGTCAAACATCATAATCGACTACCCATCATGGGCAGTGTTTGGTGGAGCTCCCAGATCGACTCAGGTTTGGAAGTAGGAGCAGCATCCACTTCCTAAACCACATGCCTCTGGAAACTCTATGAGGACCCTTGTATTTAAATGTTGGTTGGGCCCAAGGGCCTATTGTTATTGCTATTGTTATTTAATTTTGGAGGACCATTCTTCTAAGTTGTACAGCACTCTTCTATCAACTTGCTGTACTGAGGTAATCTGGGTTTGCTGTGAAGCTGAACCTTGAGCCATTGGGGGTCAAATGCCATACTAGCTGCCCATGGTGGACAGTCTTTGGTGGAGCTCCCAGTTTTAAGACAGATTTGGAAGCAGGAATGGCACCCACTTCCTAAATCACATGCCTCTGTAAACTCTTTGAACCTGGAGAAACAACAATATTTATGGAAAAGCTTCAGGATTTTTGTTCATAAAGTCACTATGAATTGTCCTCAACTCGACGACAATGAACAACAACAACATAACCAGGGGTCTTTATGAGACTTACGATTTTCACAGACTGTCTGGTTTTAAAAGGCCTCTACTCGGAATATTATTGCTTTTAAATTTTTGACTCATGTACTTTTACCTTGTTAGTTAAATTTGTGTCTTCTATGCTGCAACACTTCCATGATACATCTTCAAGGATATGAACATGTACGGCTAAGCACAATTGATAACAGTGCATCTAAATTCCAAAATCAATCTCCATAATAGTCTAGTGTTTCCTACTGCCAAAGGGGCCCTTTAGAGTAGTGAGAGAAGACCTTTACCCTGAAAACCACAGCGTCCCTTTTCAGAGGAAGTAGCTAAGAGAATATGCCATCCCCTTTTCCTTATGAATCAGGGTGAAGTCTCTCTCAGGGAGGAGTGATAGGGAATGGCAAGGGACACACTGACAAAGGAGATTAACCAGAACTGGCTTTGACAAGCACTGTGGCAATTGGACAATTAAAACAGACATTTGGGGGGGGGAGAAGAACAAACTGGGGAGGAGGGTAGAGAAAACAGTGCAACAATGAATGAATGAAAACCCAAAATCTCTGTAAATGTTCATTAAAACTAATAAAATTTAATAATAATTTTTAAAAAGGCCAAGATTTAGCATTGTGTTTTGTCTACATACTAGTCTTTCAAAGATAATTATCTTCTCTGTAACTATCATTTCTCTCATTAAGATGTAGAATCTATGTTTCCACCTCTTAAATGAGACAAGTTAAGACAGTGACAGAGAGACTCTATATGACTCTAAGGCCAGAAAATAAAGTGATTTCCTGTGGAAACGATTTCCCAGGTTTCAACATGGTTCTCACCTGGTTCTGGGGATGTGTCCTCTTAGAATTCAGAACCCATGCTACGAGAAAGACTACACAAGGTCCCTCAGAGAGAAAACATAGAGAAGTCACATGCAGAGGTCCCAGATGACACTTGGCTTAGGGCCCAGTAAATAGGCAATAATAACAGCCAGCTGAAGCCTTCCAGATGTGTCCAGCTCCTATTCACACCCAGACTTCAATTCTTCCCACTTGAGGTAAGTCATTGTGGAGAAAGATAAGACATCTCTGTTTTACAGTCTGAATTCTGATCTACAGAAACCATGAGAGAGAATGTGAGGATTAGTAGGCTTTTTAATCACTGGGTTTTGAGGATAATGTGTCACATAACAATGGAGAATTCACACAATAATGAAAACTATATTGACCAAGAATGAATGAAAAAGAATTTGTTGTTGTTATTGATTGCCTTCAAGTTGAGGGTGACTCATAGCAACCCTATGAACAAAAGGCCTGAAGCCTTTCTATAACTATTGTCATTTCTCCAGGTTTATAGAGTTTCCATAGGTATGTGGTTTAGGAAGCGGATGCCACTCCGCTTCCAAACCTGTCTTAAACGGGGAGCTCCACCAAACACTGTCCATCATGGGCATCTGACACGCAAATGGCACAAGGCTCAGCATCACAGCATCCTCAGGTTACCTCAATACAGCGTATTGATGGAAGAGAGCTGTGGCAATTAGAAAAATGTTCTTCCAAAATATAACAACTTACTTTTAGTACAAAGGCCCTCCTCAAGGTTTTATTGACTCTAAACAAGAGGCTTAAATTAAAAAACAATGAATATGGTATATTTCAGTTGTTATGTGCTGTTGAGTTGTCCACGACGCATAGCAGCCCTATATACACCAGCTCTGAACACTTCTCTCTCCTGAGCCAGTCTCACTAATTCTGACACATTGCCCCAGATACTGCATCAATCCATCTCATCTGGGGTTTCCCTCTCCTGCACTGTCTGTCTGCCATTCCGAGCATGATGTCCTTCTCCAAGGACCTGCCCAAAGTATGTGAAACAGAGCTTCAAAATCCTAGCCTCCAAGGAGAGACTTGGTTTCACCACCCTCTCCAAAAAGAATTATGAATACATGATGCATAACCTATTCTATGGTCTGCTGTCTTCTAAAAGTCTATCCTTTCTGCCCTCTTCCACCAAGTGATAGCAAAACTGAGTGCTGCAGTCCCCAGGCAGACAGCGGAGGCTGGACTTACTTTCCTACCACAGACCTTTCTACAAAACCCCATTCTTGTTATTAAAGCATTAGATCTTTCCTGCTTAGCAAACAGTGTGAATTTAAGAAAGAGTAAAATTAAAACATGTCTCACATACTTCTGTAGCTGCTTCATAGAACAGAAATTCCGTCTCATTTCAGACTCCCTACTGGGGAACATTCTCTCCTGTTCCCATTTATTGAGTCAGAGATCATTTGGTTGCAATAAACAGAATTTATCCAAGCTAGTTTAAGCAAACATGAAAATTGATTAGGAAGAAATTGAGTGATCTGGTAGAACCCAAAATCAGAAAACAAGACTGGTTTTCATAAAGGCCAGGTACCAGAAACCACGAAGCTCCTCAGAGCCAGGCTAGCTCATCATTCCGAAGTTCTTTTCTCTCTGAAACAATAGTATTTCTTCTGCTGGGCTGCATCGAGCTTCCTTTATCTCAAAGTCTGTGACTCCTGGGCTTCACAGAGTTAAGCACAGGGTTAAGGGTAGTCTCTAGAGCAAAATGCTAATTCAAAAGCCAGCTTCCCTTGTCAGTTGCAAGTTATTTTAGGCAAATTTTTTAACCTTCTGTGAAAAACTCACCCTTTAGCTATTCTGTGGAAGAAAAGACTGTGGCAATATGCTATGTAAAGATTCTCAACTCAACTCACTGCTGTCCAGTCAGAAGCGACTCATAGCTGACTCACCAGCAGGTTTTCAGAGGCTGTAAATTGCCAGGGAGGAGACTGCTCATCAAACCACCAGAGAGGTGCTGCTTTGGGTTGGCAGTACAACTCCCTACAAACCAGGCCACCAAGTCTTATTTGGAACAGGGAAGTCTTACTCACTCAGGCAGGCTCACTTGAAGCCAAAATTGAGTCAACTAAGTATGAAGGTAATCATGGCATCTGTCCACTTTAAAAGACTGTTGTTAGAGGGAGCTCTGGTGGCCTAGTGGCAAGAAGCTGCACTGCAATCCTGAAGGGGCATGGTTCAAACCCAGCAGATGCTCTCCTGGAGAAAGAGGGCCAATCTCCTCCTGTACCAGTTGGACCAGATTTGATGGTACACACAAAAAAGACAAAAAAAAAAAAAAAGACTGTTGTTAGATTGTCCCAGTACACTGAAAATGCGTGCCTTCATTATTATTATTTTTCTCTGCTCATTTATTCAGGCACAAGCAGAACTGTCTCAACCCCATGTCACAGTTTCATCTTGCTTGGATGCACAATTAACACCCGTGTTACAAGCAGTCAGGAAATAAGGAGACACACTGAACTGAGAAAATAAGCAGTTAGAGACCTTTCCAAATTATTGAGGAGTAATGGTGTCCCTTTGAGGGCTTAGGTGCATATGATTCAGGCCATAGTCTTTCCAATCACTTGCTACTCATCTGAGAGCCGGGCAATGAATAAGGATGACAGAAGAAGAATTAACACCTTTGAGCTGTGGTGTTGGAGAAGAGCACTGAGCATCCCATGGACAGCCAGAAAAACATACATGTCTTGGAGAGGGTGCAGCTGGAGTGCTCTTTGCCTACCATACTTTGGACATGTTGCTAGGAGGAGTTATTCCTTGGAGAAGGATATGATATTGGGAAGGGTGGAGGGAGGGTTAGCAAAGAAGAGGAAGACCCTCAACCAGGTGGATTGACACAGTGACTGCTGCAATGGGCTCTTGTGTGTCAGGAGTGTGAAGATGGCACAGGATAGAACAGGGTTCAGATCTTTTATTCATAAGGTCGCTATGAGTTGTTCGTGACTAGACAGCACATAACAACATAGCACGTACCTAGCAAAAATCTACTAAATTTCTGACTTCCAACCCCACCCTCTTAGGAAATAGCATCTGATTGTTCTTGCTGGCATCAAATATCTACTCCTGCTCAAACCAGCTATGGTAGAAGGTAAGGGAACAGGAGAGAGCAAGTGTTATCAGGGACAGACTCGACTCAGTGCCTTTCATCAGAACTCATAGCTGACACTTGACTGGGTTTTCAGAGGTTTTAAATGGGAGAAGATTACCCCTCTTTCTCTAGCATAGCAGCTGGTGGATTCAAACCAATTGCTTTTGGGTTGGCAGCACAAATCCTTACCCTCTAGGCTACCACCACCAGAGGACATATCCACCAGAGACAAGGAAGTGGATTCTCTGGGAAGCAGATGAAAGTTGGTTTATAAAAAGAAAGTTTGCTTGCTAGTACTTCCAGACATTTCTCAGAAGTATAATTCTCACCTTGCAGAGGGAGACCGAGAAGCAATGCCCAGCCAGTGCAGCATTTCCCATTCTGTTTTGTGTTGTGTCATTCTAAGGCAGTTAACAATGATAATAGTCCCTGTCTATCTCTCCTGTTTGTATCAGGAAAGTTGTGTGCTGGCATTGCATCCTTTGTTCATACCTTTTCAATCTGTATGCTGAGTAAATAATTTAAGAAACTGGACTACATGAAGAAGAACATGGCAGCAGGATTAGAGGAAGATTCAGCAACAACCTGCCTTATGGAAATAACACAATCTTGTTTGTAGAAAGAAGAGACTTAAAGCACTTGCTACAGAAGATCAAAGACTCCAGGCTTCAATATAGGTTACATCTCAACATCAAAACCCCTCAAAATCCTCACTACTGGACAAATAGGCATCACCATAATAGATGGAGAAAAGATTGAAGTTGTCAACCATTTTTATTTTACTTGAATCCACAATCAACACCCTGGGTAGCGGCACTCAAGAAATGAAAAGATGTGCTGCACTGGAGAAAACCACTGTCCAGAACCTCTCTAGATTGCTAAAGAGCAATGATGTCAGTTTAAAGATTAAGGTGTGCCTGGTCTAAGTTATGGTCTTTTCTTTTCCTTCCAGTGCATCTGAAAGTCGGACAATGAATAAGGATGACAAAAGAACTGATACCTCTGAATTGTGGTGTTGGAGAGAAGTACTGAATAGCCCATGGACTTCCAAAAGAAATCTGTGTCAAACAAACAAATCTGTGTCAGAGGAAATGCAATAAAGATCCTCCTTAGAGGCAAGGGCGGTGACACTTTATCTCACATACTTTAGGCATGTTGTCAGAGAAATCCTTGGAAAAATATCTCGTTGGGAAAGGTGGAGGGTCAGAGAAGAGGCAAACCTTCCACAAAATTAATTGATGCAGTGACTATAACAAGAGGCTTATTGTAACGATGGCAGAGGATGGGTAAGCATCAGATCTGTTGTTCACCGGGTCATTTTGATTTGTAGTTGATTCAGTGGCCCATAACAACAAGAACAACATTTCACTCATTGCCACTGAGTCAGAGCCGACTCATGGTGGATCCTCCATTGTGTTTCTGAGGCTGTAAATTGCAAGGAGAGAAGATTGTCCATCTTTCACCCCCAGAGTTGTTGCTGGTGATTTTGAACTGCCAGACAGAGAGGGATTAGCCTTTGGGTTAGCAGCACAACTTACCGTGGACTACGCCACCAGAACTCCCTCCTGCATGACTAATCACCTACATTTTCACATCACAGCAGCCCTAGAAGCTTCTTACATGATGGGGAAAGCTCATACTAGTGACTGACTAAAATGGTGTGAAGATTGCTTCCCTTAGCCCACCAGCCTTCTTCTCTCCTTCATCAATACCTCTTGCTCTTCTGGTCACATTGAGAGTTCTGGTGTTCTGAGAAGAGGCCTGGTGACACAATGGTTAAGTGCTCCTTTCTAACCAAAACACCAGTAGTTTGGCTGAGCCACCACTCTGCATGAGAAAGAAATGGCACCCTGCTCTGGCCTTTGAGACACCATGGGCAATTCTAGTTTATCCTGTAGTTGAGATTGACTTAACAGCAACAGGCTTGTAAATCTCAGTATTGTGAGATGTCAAAAGGCACATATCTATCCATACTAAAAGCGGTGCAGGCTTTTACAAATCCTCCATATCAAGAAAACAAAGATTTTCACCACTGGGCTGGTTGGCTGTGTCATGATGGATGGTGAAGAGATTGAGATTGTTCACAGCTTTAGTTTGCTTGGCCCCACAGTCAACACTCTTGGCACCAGTAGCCAGGAAATTAAAAGATGTATTGCAATGGGAAAGTCTATGGTTAGAGACCTCTCTAAAGTGCCTAAGTACAAGGATGTCAGTCTGGAGACTAAGGTGTGCCTGATACATGCCATGGTCTTTGCAATCACTTGCTATGCATTGGAGAGCTGGACAATGACTAGGGATGATAGAAGGACAATTGATGCTTTTGAACTGTGGTGTTGGAGAAGAGTACTGAATATACCATGGACTGCTAGGAAAGCAAACAGGTTCATCCTGGAGAGGGTGAATCATCTGACATACTTTGGACATGTTGCGAGGAGCGACCAGTCCTTGGAGAGGGACACCATGCTTGAGAGGGTGGAGGAACAGTGCAGGAGGGGAAGGCCCTAGATGAGATGGATTGATTCAGTGACTGGGGTAATAGGGGGTAGGTGTGTTGGAGATGGTGAGATTGGCACAGGATAGGGAAGAGTTTAAGGCTGTTGTACATAGGGTTGCTATGAGTTGCAGACGATTCGATGGCACATAACAACAACAACAACAACAATAATATCTATATTTGCCCCTCAAAATTTAGCATGAATTTTCCCTCAGAGAGCTGTGGAAGGAACACTCGCTTCTGCTGCCTCCCATCTGCTATTATGACCTAAGCTGTAATAACTGGTGATTATTGGCTTGTTGAGGCTACCACTGGCAGTGGAAATTTTGATAAATGGCTTCAAAAACAATACTTAAGATTATTGATCTGACCATTAAGGAAAAGTAAGTGGAACAGAACGCTAATCCGGTTAGCAAAAAGATAATGAGTTTTGAGGAAATATTGCTCCAGTGAAGTTCCCTTTCATTTCTATATATCATTTTAATCTCCATTAGATTTGGCCATCTGGGGGAGAAAGCTTAGAAACAGTGTATTTTAAAATTAAATCTTCAGATATTCTTGAAGGCCATGGACGAATCAATAGTACTTTAACTCCAGGAGCAGAGCTAATTGGTGACCCTCCCTGGGGAAGGAGATGCCAGCCTCCACCTGGCACCTGCTGACCTTCTGCCTTGGTTCCTTTTCTCTCTCCCTTTGGTGATTTTTCCTCTAAAGTCTCAGAAAGTCTTAAGGTTGCAATGACTTTTGTTGTTTTAGGGTCTCACCATTAGACATTCTTAATGTCTGAGCAGGGTTATTAAGCCTTGTGTCTTCTTAAAAGTATTCTTTTAGTAAAGACAAGAGGTTGTTTTGGTGGGAAATGACCCATGACTGACTATTATCTCTGATTAGCCAAAGACAAGAAAGGAAGTGTAATTGTCCCACCGACCATAAATGAGAAGATTGCTGACGACTAAAAACCCCACTGCTGCTGGTGACTCCTTTTTCCTCCAGCCCGAGCCTCTATTTCCTTTCCTCAGATTCATCCTTTAATGAATTGATTGCTTCTCTCCATTTTGTTCCAGGGAAATTGCTCTCTAGACGAGGTTATTGAGCTTATTCGTAGCCTCTTTCCCTCCATCAACTTCAACTAGAAGCAGACAGGACAACCTTAATCGGGTCCAAAAGAAGCTTAAAAGAAAGCAAGACAGGTGTGACCTGTTCTTAAATTATTGCTAAACACTTAATAAACTCTGAATGTCAGAAACAATACATAAAAAATGCTCAGGACATGTGGCAACAGCAATTAACACAAGTTACTCTGCTGAATTCAGCAGTCTGCAAGAAGCATTACATTTTTGGCTGCACTTTCCTGACCACTGCATCCTAAGAGACCACTCAACTCCTCTTTAGTCCACCAGTCTATTTTAATTTCTTGCACAGTACTTACCATTGTCAGACACTTTCATAGTCTTTGCTTGCCATTTGTTTTTACTTCCTACTAGAATAGACCTATTTCCTGTTAGAATACCCAGAGGAGAGTGGAACCTCTTTTTTTTTTCTTTTGGTCTCACTCACCATTGTATTCTCAATGCTTAGAATGAACAAATTGCTTTATGTATTAATGCACCTCCAAGTGCATTAATCAGTTTAGCCTCACCACCAGCTCCTAAAGAGCGTATCATTTGGTTTTTCAGCTTCTCCTCCACACTGAGCCCTGTCAGTGTCATAATTTATGCCTCAGGCTGCTATGCCTGTAGATGTGGCTCTCACTGGCGAATGACAAGGGTGCCTAGGAAAAAGGGAAGGGAATTATGGGAGGCATTCCACTGGCTACCACTACATTTAAAAGCTGTCCCAACCCCTTGGGGAAATCCTGAAGAGTTGAGTTTTGCCAGAGACTTAGTTATTCATTAGGAATCAATTGGATCTGTACACTGGAACGCTGTGCAGCAGCACAGGTATAGTGAACTCCCAGGAGCCAGGCCTAGCATGTGGTAAATTATTAGAATCAGCTCCACAGAGATTTACTGTCATGGAGGAGCTCTGGCCCTGTGCCTCAGGCGCATTCATGCATTCTTTCAGCAGGGAAAGGTACAAAACCAAAGCAGAGCATCAAAACCTCCTCATTTCTGACATCTAGTCTTGATGTTTTTGTCATCTTAGTATCTGAGACTCCTTCCCCATTCCCATCCCATCCACAGCACACAAAACCTCTAGAAAGCCTCTTGCTTCAGTGATCACATTTCTCAACACTTAAAATATCTTACTGCTGCAAGCCAGATACTTGCTTACATTTATCACTGTTTTGGATTAAGTTGTATTCCCCGAAATATGGATGAAAATCCTGACATGTACCTGTGAATAGGATTGTTTGAAAATGAGGTTTTCTTTATATTAACCGGCTCATACCCAAGTAGCTGTTGTTGTTGCTAGGTGCCATCGTGTTGACAGAGTTGACTGCAACTCACAGTGACCGACCCCGTGAACAACAAATCTGAACCTTGCCCTGTCCTGCACTCTCTTCTCAAGCTCTGACATGCTCCCGTCCATTGTTAATCAATCCATCATATTGGGGGGGTTTCCTCTCTTTCTTTGATGCCCCCCCATCCCAGCATGATGTCCTTTTCCAAGGACTGGTCCCTCCTGACAACATGCTCAAAGGATGTGAGATAAAGTTTCACTGTCTCATCACTTCTAAGCAATGGTAATAATAATAAAAAGAGCAGAATGGACAGAAGGATACACATAGAAAGAAGACAGAGAGAGATACATCTACAAAGATTGCCAGCTGCTCCTAGAAGCTAAAAGAAATTAAGGAGAATATTTTCCCAGAGCCACACCTTGAATTTGGAGGAAGCATGTCACCTTTCCCCCAAGCCTGACCAGTCCTTGAGGAAACCTGATAATGTTTTGATAAGGCAACTAGACAACAAGAACCTGATAAGGCCCTGAACCCAATCACATCCTGACAGGACTCCTGAGGCCAAATTCCTGAGTAAACTATTATCCCCTCTAAATCTCCTTAACAGCCACTATAAAAAGAAACTTTGCCTGCAGGCCATTCTGATCTTCTCTATGAACAATCACAGATGCCCCTCTCAGATCACTTAACAAAGGCCTCTTCCTTTCTTGGGACCAGCTGCTTCTTTCTGTATCTCAACTTCTTTTTTTCTATCTAACATAATTCAGATGTTTAGCTTCTTAAAAGGAAGTTCTCATAACCAAATGAGTAAGGAGTTGCATAGCCAATCCAAAGGCAGACAGTTCAAATCCACTAGCTGATCCACAAGAGAAAAATGAACTATCTCCTTCCTTGAAATTTGCAGCCTCTGAAAACCCACTGAAAGGTCAGCTATGAGTTAGTTCCAACTTGACAACAATGATTTGAATTGAGCCTCCTAAATGGTGATAAATTTTTGTCCTTTAAAGTTGCCAGTTTATCCATGGGGAAGCCTAGAAGACATTATGTTGAGTGAAAGATCTGTCACAAAAGGACAAATACTGCAAATACCACAGTTATAAAATAGGACGGACATGGGTCTTGGGGAGAGAATAGGAAAAGATTGGATAATGAACACTGCAATGAAGGGAGGAATTATCCGAAAGGAATATATGATTATGCTTTATAAATTAATAATCTGCATGTCATCCTTATACAAGGGCCATGCTAATCTCTGTATCAGTCCTGTTTTAGTATATGTGCTGCCAAAGTGAGCACAAATATTACAATAATCTGGAAAAAGGGGAGCGTTGCAGAGTGAGCTGGGGTCAGGGATGAAGAAAATTGTGCAACAATGAATAAAAAAATTAAAAAAAATAAAGGCTCCGTCTAACATATTTTGGACATGTTGTAAGGAGAGACCAGTCCTTGGAGAAGGACATCATGCTTGGGAGGGTGGAGGGACAGCGCAGGAGGGGAAGGCCCTCTATGAGGTGGATTGATTCAGTGACTGGGGTAATTGTGATGGGTGTGTCAGAGACAGTGCAATTGACACAGGACAGAGCAGAGTTTACAGCTGTTGTACATAGGGTCACTATGAGTCGCAAGCGACTTGATGGCACATAACAACAACAAATAAGAAATAAAGCCTCCCACTTGCTGTATTGGTGCTACGGCAGCACTAGGTAACCAAAACAATCTCCATTCATAGAGCATTAGTTCCTTGAAGCTGGAGATCATGTCTTGCTATATGTCTTCTCTTCCAGTATAGAGTTTTCATATGGTTATTGTTGTTGTTATTCAGTGCTGTTAAGTCACAGACAACTCATAGTGACCCTATGAAGGAGAGTCCTCAACGCTTGGGTGCCTTTCATCCTCTCTCCAGGGTCATAGGGTTTCCGGAGGCAAGCTATTATGGAAATAGATGCCATTCATCCTTCCAAGCTTGTTTTAATCGGTGAGCTCCACCCCACTCTCTGTCCACATTGGGTAACCAACCATTAACGCATTTGACACATCAGTGTCACAGTGTTCAACCTCACAGCAACCACAAGTGACCTCTGTACGGCAACTTGTACACCAGGGCTATACGACGAAAGACAGGCCCGAGGGCCGCAGATTAAAAGTCACCCACCTTTGGCTTGCTGGCATATGGTAGGAATTTAAAAATATATCTGTTATCTTCCTAACCTTTATGCCTTCTCAAGCAAGAAAAGGATAGACATTCCAGCCATTAATCTTCTGTGTCCCTTTTGACTATGCACTCTGGGAAGTCAGGTCTCTACAGCTTATCCACCTCATCAACTCTGAGCTATTTTCAACTCTGTTGAATGAATGAATGAATGAGTCTGAGGGGGAGAGCTATAGCTCTTCCCAGGTGGTAACGCTACGTGAACTTGACTGGGGCAAGGTCAAGAAGCACAGCTCTTTGCTGAGATATGTTTTGGTCTTGATCTCCACACCTGGGAATCAGGTCTAGGGCAGCTCCAGAAGATCTTGGCACAGTGAGGGGTCCTTAGCATAACCGAGTGTTCCAGATGGCCAATAAATTCTCCTGCTCTAGAGGAGTTAAAGAATCTGGAGTGGTTTTAAGGCACAGCTAGTAGTTTAAAAGCATACTCTGCTTCCACTTACCTACCTGACAAGAACCTCCAGGGGATGGTAGGTCCTTAGAGAGAGTTAAGAGAGGATTAAGAGGCTCTGTGTGCCAGAGAAACCACTTTTTTTTTCAATGAGGGAGACTAAGAAGAGAATAAAAACATCTCTCAAGCGAAAGCTGTCACAGAATGAACAAAGGAAAAAGAAGTTAGAGACGATGAAGGTCTTCAGAGAAGACTAGTGCTAAGGAGGTAGGCGAGAATAGGAGAAAGAGTTCAGCTAACTAGAGTTTTTTGTTGTTTCAATTTTATTTTAATAATTTTTAAAAATAATTTTCATGAACATTTACAGAGATTTTGGATTTCCATTCATTTATTGCTGCACTTCTCTACCCGCCCAGCCCTCTCCCCCAACCCCAGTTCACTCCTCTCTTTGAAAAGTAAAAGAAAGACTCCCTCCGTGGTACACAATCCCCCCCTGAACCCTTCCCACTGCCCCAAGTACACTCCACTATGCAACCTTAATTGTGGACTCTTGTGATAACCATAATACCCTGTCATATATTGCTTTTAAATTATTCTCTCCCTCATCTGTTTCAGTGCAGTATACACAATTTATCCAGTTTTTCTCAGTCTTACCCCCACCCTGATATCAGTCCCATTTTACAGCAGCAGCACCACGCAATATTTGTCCTTTTACACTGAGATATTTCACTCAGCATAATGTCCTCCAGGCTCACCCATTTTGAATAATATTGCCTGAGTTCTTTGTTTTTCAATGCAGGGTCATATTCTATTGTGTGAATATACTACAGCTTCTCTATCCATTTGTTTGTTGATGGGCACCTGGGTTGTTTCCAGCTCCTTGCTATTGTGAACAAAGTCGCAATAAACATGGGTGTGCATATATCTGCTTGGATGTCAGTTATGGTCTCTTTGGATTATGTTCTCCAGTAGTGGAATTCCTGGGTCAAATGGTATCTCTATTTTCAACTTTTTGAGAAAGCGCGATACCACCTTCCACAGTGGTGGCACCATTTTACATTCCCACCAACAGTGAATAAGGGTTCCAGTTTCTCCACAACCTTGCCAGCATTTGTTGCTTGCTGTTCTGTTAAATTTTGCTATTTTGACTGGGGTGAGATGATATCTCATAGTTGTTTTGATTTGCATCTCTCTTAGAGCTAGGGATTTTGAACATTTCTTCATGTGCTTGTTGGCCATCTGAATGTCTTCTTTGGTGAAGCATCTGTTCATATCCTGTGCCCATTTTTCTATTGGATTATTTACCTTTATCTTGTTGTGGTGCTCAAGTATTTTATAAATTCTAGATATAAGTCCCTTATCTGACATGTCATTACCAAATACTTTTTCCCAGTCTGTGGCTTCCCTTTTCACCCTGTTGGAGAAGTTTTTGGATGTGTATAGGGATTTGATTCTTAGAAGGTTCCATTCATCTATTTTATCTTCTCCTGGTTGTAGATGCTAACTAGAGTTTTAGGGCCAGCTGTTTGCGTGCTAGGGGTCCCTGTAGAGGTGAGGGAGGACACATACTGCTGAGAAATGCCAAGGAATACTGAGACCTTTATTAAACCACAGATGTTATGATGTTAAGAACTGGAATGTTCTCAAATTCCCAACCTCTTTCTCACTTTTTCTTAACAAGAAAACTGATATTTTGAGAAGTCAATCTAGGATATCAACACATAGGCAAATAGCTCAGGGAAAAGGAGGCAGAATTGGGGTCAAGACCAGGCCTGCTGATGCCCTGTGATATGCAATTTGAGTCTTCATTGGTACTTGTGACACCCAAGATGAGACAGTTTGACTGAGGAAGTATCCAGAATAAAGAAAAAGGAGAAAGTCAGGAAATACATGCAACTCTCCAGTGATAACAGATGCCATTCAGTGAGCAGTGTTTAATGTCACTTAATGCTTAGGAGGGAAGCAACAGACCACTGAGCCCTTCTTGACTAGAAGGAAGTTACTAATGAAAAGAACTGAGTTGAGGCCAATGTTTTCCCCTCTAAGACGCCAGAGCATTTGTGTAAACCAAGCGGAGCTCTTCTGAAATGCTCCTAGGATCTTCCCTACGACCTTTCCAAAGGAACAAAATAGCCTGCACATGACTCTAAAGGCAGGATCTTTTCTTTCTATTTTTTTTAATGGTTTTTTTTTAATTATTATTTTGTGTGCATGTACCGTCAAATCAGATCTGACTGGTACAGGAGGATATTGCGCCTCCTTCTCCGGCAGAGCATCTGGTGGATTAAAGGCAGAATCTTTATGTGTTTAAATTCTAGTGTTTCCGAGGGAAAAAATTGTTTGCCTTTGAAAAATGTGCTTTGTTTGGCTGGTCAACTAATGAAGGCACACTAGACCCGAAATGGAAGAGCCCAGAAGATGCCCCTATTTCCCAAGACCACAGGTCTAGAGACTCCTCCCCCAGGACCCTAGTGAGAGTGGAGGCCAAATATCAAAGCTCACTTTTCAGCCCTCTGGCTGTTACCAGGTCTTTATGGCTAACACAGAGAGAGAGAACTCTGTAAGGCTTTCCACATCAAGATTAGAGATAGTACTGATAAATCCAGAACAGGTGAGCCAGGTTAGAGAGAGGGAGGGAGGGAGGGAGGAGTCATCAGAGATGCTTATTGCAGAACTGTCAGTGGAAGGCAGGGAGTTAGAGATCACCGAGGGTCCATCTTGGGAAGTTTGGGAGGAAAAATGAGGTAAGATGTGTGCACAGCAACACGGAGCTTAAAAGCAGAGGTAGGAGAAAGAAGGGAGAAACTAAACCTACTTCATCACAAAACGTCATTTATCTAAAATAAAAACATCCACTTCTGAAATGGCTTGCCTCTGGAAACTCTATGCACAGTGCTCAGGTCTTTTGTTCATAGGGTTGCTAAGAGTCATCTAAGACTCAATGGGCACTTAACAACCTAACAGCAACAACGTGAGAAACACCACCACATAGTTTGCAAAAATATGCACATTAAAAGTATTAGAATACTTGCTAATGGGGAAGTGTGTGTGTGGGGGGGTTGGTACATGGAGGGAAAAGAGTTTGAGTAAATAAAGGAGTAAATAAGGGGTGAGCAGGACCTACACAGACCAAGGAGAACAGTGCATTATCCACCTGAGGTGAAAAAAACAAACCAGGAGTGGGGTTGTATCATCCAGATGGACGCTCCTTATGAAGACCAAGTGAAAGTCAAGAGAAACTCTGCCTAATCTCTGGGCTGCCACTATAATCAGTTGCCACCAAATCAATTCTGACCTACGGTGACCCATATGTGTAGACTAGAATTACTATATAAGGTTTTCAAAGTTGTGACCTTTTGGAAGCAGATCACCAGCTCTGCCTTCTGGGATTCCTTCAGGTGGATTTGAATCTGCGACCTTTCAGTTAGTAGTTGAATGTTTAACTGTGTATGCCACCTCGTAACTCAGCTCTGATTCTACTACATAGTAATTTGCTGCTGCAGTAGCCATAATCCTTCAGGAAAGAAATGTGTGTGTGCCTGATATGTTATTTCTCTAGGTTGAAGTGGACCAGGAGATGAGAGGCCTCTTCCACTTGGGTCCCTCTTGTATGCCCTGACCTCTCTGGGAGTTTTTGGTTCTAAATCCTAAATGCTAATGGGAATAGAAGGGAATGGCCTCCCATTGGAAAAGGGTGCTACTATATACACAGGAAAAAGTGCATGCCCAAGACACTGATGGAACTGTTCAATTATTTCTGTAGAAAATTTGATCTTCTGCAAAGGGAGTGGCCCTCAGGAAATTCTCAAAGTATGTACCATTATCAATTTATATATAAAGTAACTGAAGTTTAGAGAGATTGGACAACATGCCCAAGGTCATCCCTCCCTCCCTCCCTCTCCTCCTCCTCTTTCTCCCTTCTTTCTCTCCCTCTTTCCTCCGTCCCTCCTCTCTCTCTCTCCCCCTCCTCTCTCTCTCTCTCTCTCTCTCACACACACACACACACACACCCTTATGTTACAGAAGTCACATATCTTGAAACAAATTCACTCTGGACTCTTTAGAGCACCATAGAGAAGTGTCCTTCAGGGGCAGACAGGGCAGCTGGAATGGTCACAGATTTCCTTGTGTAAAGCCAACTAGGAACGTCAAGGAGCAGACAGGATTGGGGAGTAGAGCAAAGAGTCAATGGGGAAAGAACTTCTCAGTGAGGAATGTGGATTCAGGAAAAAAAATTGAAGAGGGATTTGGAGAAATTCTTTGCAGCAGGTGTACGTGTCCATGTGCACAACTCCATCTGAGTCTAAGGGGCAGGGGGCTGAAAAAGGATTGCCATCTCTGAAGTTGTCATGTACTTCTCTTTGGCTGAAACTCTTCTTATGGTCAACGATGATGCTTGCAGAGGTGATGGAATTTCAAAGTCTCATGAGATATTTAAAAGTTATCTCAGACAACTGAGTTACAGATGGTGGAAAGGACAATGACCTACAGGACACACAAGGACAAGAACCCATGCCTTTGGATCCCAAGTCAATGCTAAATTACCTGTACCACCTTCCTGTCCTCGTTAACTCAGCTTGAGGGGACCACTCCTCCTGGTCCATCCAGGAGACCCTAGGGGCCCCAGCCTGTCCATTTGTTCTCCAGCCACCATTTCAGTTTTGTTTAGGAGATGAGTTCTTTTAGAGGAGTGACAGTCAAGGAGGCCAAGGCAACCTCTCTTCAGGCTGGGAGACAAGAGTTCAGAGGTGACCGATTAGAAGATAAATAGTATGGCCATGCCTCACAATGAAAAAGGATGACAGAAGAAGAGTCAGTGCCGTTGAGTTAGAGTGTGAGAGAAGAGTGCTGAAGATTCCACGGACTGCCGAAAGAACAAACATATGTCTTAGAGAAAGTGCATCTGGAGTGCTCCTTGGAGACAAGGATGGTGAAGCTTTGTCTCACACACTTTGGATATGTTTTTAGGTGAGGTTATTCCTTTGCAGACAGACATCATGCTTAGAAATGCAGAGGGTCCGTGAAAGAGAGGAAGACCCTCCATGACATAGATTGTTAGTGTCTACAGCAATAGGCTCAAGAGTGTTGGGGTGTTGAGGACGGCACAGGATAGAACAGTGTTCACATTTGTTGTTCATACGGTCGCTATGAGTCATACTAGACTTGAAGGCACCTAAAAACATCACCTCCCTCCACTCACCTATTCCAGTCCTCCCATGTACTGCCTTCCCTCTAAGTCCTTCCTTCTCCTTTCTTTTTAAACCTGGAAAATTCTGATAGTTCTGGTCAGTTTATTCTTCAAAGGGAGACCCAGACTCTGATGCAATCACGGGAGTGTCTCCAACAGCAGGGAAATCAGAGCCTATTATAGTAGATTCTCTTTGTTTCAGTCAAAGCAAGAGACACTCATGGGACACAAAGACCCTGAGAATCTCTTCTTGGGAAACTGACTCACAGACATGAACTCTTCTCTTCAGCTGTGGCCTTGCTGCTTCTGGAGGACAGAGAGTTTAAATTCCTCCCCAGGCTGAGTAGGGGTCCGTCCTGCACACAGCTGGAGGTGAGGTAAGTGGCCATCTACCATTTCTCAAATGCTCTTATACTCATTGAGTTGGAAGAACACATAGCTGCCCCTCCAGCAGTTTGTATCCCAAGGCTATAAAGAGATGCCCATCTTTTTCAAAGTGGGCTGGTGGATGGTGGATTCAAATCAGCTGAGATACACTGCCCTTTGGGTTGGCAATACAGCTTTCTATAAATGGTCATCATACATTCTTTTACCACATTATTTTTTAAAAGAGTATCTATTTGAATCTGAACTCCAGTGAAACCTTGAAGAACAAGATATTCAGGGAAGCAATGTGTATGTGACTGAGCTCTCTCTGATCTTAGGAATGAAATCTTGACCCATTTCTCTCCATAATAGCTGTGTGGCCAGGAGGTCCTAAATAAATGTTCAAAAAAAGAAAAATAAAGTCCAATAATTTGTTATTGTTGTTGTTGTTGTTATGTGCTGTTGAGTTGTCTATGACTCACAGCGACCATATAAACAATGGCTCTGAACTCTACCCTATTCTGAGCCAACCTCAATGTATCTGACAAACCTGTCCCCATTTCCAGTCACTGCATCAATCCGTCTCATCCAGGGTCTTCTTGTCCTGTGCTGACCCTCTACCCTTCCAAGCAAGATGTTCTTCTCTAGGGACTAGTCCCTCCTGACAACATGCCCGAAATATGTGAGAAGAAACTTTGAAATCCTTGCCTCCGAGAAGCAACTTGATTTCACCCTCTCTAAGACAGAGCTGTTTGTTCTCTTGGCAGTCCACGGTATGTTCAATACCCTTCTCCAGCACCACAAACCACTTAATTTTCTATAAATTAAATTCTATTTCAGGCTTGTGGTTAAAATATTTTAAAATGTATTTGGTAACATTTTTACGTTTGGAAGACTAAAGAAGTGATACTTTTGACTTACAGTACTGGTGAAGACTATTGAATATACCATAAACGAAATCCACACACTGCTCTGCAGGAGAAAGACATGCGGTCTCCTCCCACGCAAATTACTGCCTCTGAAAATCCACTGGAGGGTCAGCTATGGGTTGCTTCCAACTCATTGCCACATAACAACAAACCAGAAGAAGAGAACAAATCTCTCTTGGAAGGTGTAAAAGTAAAATACTCCTTACAAGCGAGGATGATTAGACTTTGTCTTACATATTTTAGACATGTTATTTGGAGAGACCAGTCCTTGGAGAAGAACACGAGGCATGGCAAAGGAGAGGGCCTCAAGAGGTGGACTGACATCCTTGCTGCCAACAGTGTACTCAAGCATAGTAATGTTGTGAGGATGGTACAGAGCTGGGCAGTGTTTCGTTCTGTTGTACACAAGAGTTGGTACTAGTTAGAACAAACTTGGGATTACCCAACACCAAAGTAGGGGAGCTCTGGTAACCTAGTGGTAAGCTGTGCTGCAATCTTGAGGGCATGCAGTTCAAATCCACCAATAGCTCCGCAGAAGCAGGATGGACAATCTCCTCCCATGTGATATACTGCCTCTGAAAACCTGCTGGAGAGTCAGCTGGGAGTTGGTTTCAATTCAGCCGCACACAGGAACAACAGCTCCAAAGTAGGGAAGCTCTGGTAACCTAGTGGTAAGGCGTTGAACTATAGTTAAAATCTACCAGCTGCTCCATAGGAGAAAGATGGGCAATCTAACCTCCTCTTGTGCAATTTACCTCAGAAAACCCAACGGACTTTCAGCTATAAGTCAGTTCTGTCATGCTGGCACATAATACCGCCACCACCACCAAATTATATTGAACATCCTTGTATCTCCTTATTGGAATATTGACATTTTGTGGATTTTTTTTCTTTTCTTTTCTCTTGTTGAGTCGGATGCAACTGGCACAGGAGGAGATTGGTCCTTCTTCTGGTGGATTCGAACTGCACGCCTTAGGGATTGAAGCACAGCTTCTTGTCACTAGGCCACCAGAACTCCTTTTGGAATATAACTTTTCTTGAATGGTCATGATCATTAATGAGAACCTTGACTATCCCTGACTAAATGTTGTTGGGGACTGAGTAAGGCTACAAAACGTTGGAGAGACTGAATTTGTCTTAACTCATGAGATGTTGAATTAGTTTTCTGCTATCATTTTCCTTGAGCCTCAGGTTGATGTAATGTTAAGTGCTTGAAGGAGACTAAGATATCATTCAGCCCCCGCCCGGGTCAAACTTAACCAATGGAGACATTAAAGCCTGGAGAGGGGCGTGGCTTGTACACAGCCCTTGGAGAAACTCCACCAGAACTGGAACCCTAGGCCCTTAACTCTCACTTCAACATTCTTTTCTTTTTTAGATTTGTCTCTGTCTCCTAAGAGCAGAGAGCAAATAAAAATTCTGATAAATTCAGGATTAATCACTTAAGGGTAAAGAGATAGAAATTTTTACACAAGGACAAATTGGGATCTGTCATTATACATTCTACTGTCGTCATTTCTACAGGGTAACTAAAGAATAATGCAAACACAAATTGTCCCCGTCTGTTGCATGATGATGATAATGATAATATTTCCAGTTTTGAATACTCATAATACCAAGCATTGGGTAAGTGTTTTGCATGCATTCCAGCACAATAATTCTCACAACTGCCGTATAGCCATCTGTATTAGACATCTTTGAGTTACTATTATAGATTGAATTGTGTCCCCCTGAAGTACATTGGGAGTTCTTATGGCCTGGTAGTTAGAAGCTGCACTGTACTCTCAAAGGCACACGGTTCAAATTCACCAGCTGCTCTGCAAGAGAAGGATTGGCAGTCTCCTCCTATGTGATTAACTGCCTCTGAAAGCCGTCTGGAGGATCAGCTGTGGATTGGTTCCAACTTCAACTTGATGGCACACAACAAAGTTCACAAAAGACGCTCAGGTGGTCTAGTGCTAAGGAGTTGCATTGTCTTCAAAGTCAGAAGGTTCAAATCTACCAGCTGCTCTGTGTGAAAAAGATAGGCTATGTCCTTCTGTGTAATTAATAGCTTTTGAAAACCTTCTGTAGGGTCAGCTATGAGTCATTTCTAACTTGACAAATCATACCAGCAAAATATACATTGAGAACTCTGGTGGGGAAGTCTGTAGTGAGTTGGGCTGATAACCCCAAGGCTTCAACTTCAGGGGCTCAAATCCACCAGTTGCTCCTCAGAGAAAGACGGGCCATCTCTCCCATTACAATTTACAGCCTCAGTAATGATCAGCTATGGGTTGGCACCAACTTGACGGCAGTGAGGTTTTTCTGAGTTTTAAAACACATGTATGTAATGATGTTATGTGGAAACTATGCAATGATCTCTCTTGATCTGAGAAACCAAATAGCTGTAAAAAGATTAAAGGTGGAAGGCAGTACTCCTTAATCCCATCCAGCCCTAAAGTTTCCTGTAACATCTTTTATCTCACAAGAGATAAAAGTGAGGAGAGTGAGCTGAGAGGGGTGACCCCAGTACCTCCAAGAAAGAATTACATGTAGTGGAGTTTATTCTTTGGACTTAGGTACCTAAGCTAGGAAGCTCCTCAACATGATGAAAGCCAGGACAAATGGAGTATCTCCAAAGAATGCTGGGCCTACAGATCCTGAAGGAAACGAAGACCTTTCTTCAGAACTGATAGGATCTTTCCTTAGAGCTGGCACCCTGAATTTGGACTTTGGGGCTTCCAAGCAGTAAGGAAATACATTTCTGATTATTAAACCTCCTAGTTGTGGTATCTCTGTAATAGCAATACTAGATAACTAGTATGGTTGCTGATGACAGAAACCTAACTCAAATGAGCTCAAGAAGAAAGGGGATTATTGGCGCGCGCGCGCACACACACACACACACACACACGCGCGCACAAGTGGCAGGAACTATCTCTTTCAGGCTAGCTTGGATTTACGTGTTCAAACAATGCTCTCCAGCCTCTCTCTCTCTCTCTCTCTCTCTCTCTTTCTTTCCCATCATCACTATGCTGGGATCATTAAGTTAATGAAGTTAATATAATTACTTACAATTAATGTAATTAATTAAGTTAATATAGTCTTTCCATGTGATAAGAAAGAAGATACCCAGTAGCTGTGGGTTCTATGATCTTATAGTTGATAATTTCCAAAGGAAAAAGTCCTGTTCTGATCTAATGTCCATATCAGTCCCCCTTAAGAACCTTAACTGATTGTGTTATGGTCATATATCCAGAGCTGCACCAATTGTTGTGTGTAAAGAAATGGGATATTTTGGGCAAGGAAACACTGCATGGTTCAAAATCATGAAAGGAGTACATCAGGGATGCATCCTTTCTCCATACCTTTTCAATCTGTATGCAGATCAGATCATTCAGGATGCAGGGCTTTATGAGGAGGAGTGTGGCATCAAGATTGGAGGAAGACTCATTAACAACCTATGATATGCAGATGACACAATTGTGCTTGTCGAAACTGAAGAAGACCTGAAGCACTTGCTGCAAAAGGTCAAGGATTGTAGCCTTCAATATGGATTGAAGCCCAACATCAAGAAGACAAAGATTTTCACCACTGGACCAACTGGCAGCACCATAATAGATGGGAGAAGAGATTGAGGTTGTTAGCAATTAATTACAGCTTGCTTAGATCCACAATCAATACTCAGCAGTCAGGAAAACAAATGACGAATTGCATTGTGAAAATCTGCTCTCATGGACCTCTGTAGAGTGCTGAAAAGCAACGATGTCAGTCTAGATACAAAGGTATGCTTAATCCAGGCCATCGCTTTCTCAATTACTTGTTATGTTTCAGAGTTGGACAATAACTAAGGATGACAGAAGAAAAATAGATGCCTTAGAGTTGTTGTGCTAGAGAAGAGTCATAAACACACCAGGGACTGCCAAGAAAACAAATAGATCTGTCTTGGAGAGAATGAAACCAAGTATCTCTTTGGAGGCTAGGATTTTGAAGCTCCACCTCACTTAGGGCTTGTGGCCAGGAGAGACTGGTCCTTAGAGAAGGATAACATGCTCAGAAGGGTGGACAGGAAACACAGGAGAGGAAGACCCCAGATTAAATGAATTGATACAGTGACTGGAGTGATGGGGGTTGGTGTGTCAGAATTACTGAGACTGACTCAGGACAGGGAAGGATTCAGAGCTGCTGTACACAGGGTCGCTATACATTGCAGGCAACTCAGTGGCACATAAAAATAATGACATACTATGACAGGTTTGGAAGCAGGAGTGATATCCACTTCCTAAACCACCTGTCTCTAGAAACTCTGTGAACTTTGATAAATGTTGATAGTTGTACAGAGGCTTCAGACGTTTTGTTCATAGGGTCGCTAAGAGTCATGCTCAACTCAAAGGTAATCAACAACAACAACCCTCATCACATCGAGAAGAAGAGGTCCTTCACTCAGTGAAAGAAACCACACACTCCCATGAAGATAATTCTGATGCACAGTGTCACTAGAGGACAGAGTGGAACAGCCTGCTGGGTTTCCAAGGGGGTTAATCTTTACGGAAGCACATTGAGCCATTATCTTTTGGAGAGCAGCTAGAGTGTTTAAACTGCTAACCTTTAGTTAGCAGTCAAATGCTTTAGCCAATGTATCACTAGGGCTCCTTCAAGTGGGTTAGGAGCTGTCGAGTTGAGTATGACTCATAGCAACCCTATGAACAACAGATCTGAGCCCTGTCCTACCCTGTGTCATCCTCACAATCTCTAGCACATTCAAGCCCATTGCTTCAGTTACTGGGTCAATCCACCTGATTGAGGGTCTTCTGTCCCTCACAGAAAAGAGAGGTAATTTCTATCCTCACTTTGCATATGGTAAAACTGAGAGACAGATAAATCAAACCATTGTTAAGATCACAAGATTACTAAACAGAACTGAGACTTTGAACATGATCTGTCTCTAACGTCTAATGTTTAATCACCAAGACAGGTATTTTCAACTTTACTGTGACCAGGGTAGTTGCAAAATATGTAATAAGCAATTTGTTGAGGAGGACCGGACGCCATTATTGGAAGTCCAGCGTGCACACGGGTAGGTTTCGGGGTTATTAAGAGTCCAGCCTGCAAACAGGTAACTCTCTGGTTTAATATTAAAGAGAAACCTTTGTCCTCTGTCCTGCAAACGGGCTGGGAATTCAGAGGTTTCTCTTCCTGTAAATCATATACCTTAAGTCGTTTTGTTCTCCCAACTCCTTTCATGTGAAAAGCAACATCTATCATAAGGAACAGAGTGTGTACCCTCCCTTGCTCGATTGTTTCTGTATTCATCTTTTATGATTCCATGAAAACAGATATGAGATCACTGCTTATTATGATTCTATGGAAACTCTAAAAAATGAGATCATTGCTTAGACCCCTATAAATTCCAATAAATGCAGCACCATGATGCTGCAGCTTCTTGTCCCGTCTGTGTGAGTGTGTTTTTCTTTGCTGCAGTCCCGTCTTGTCTTCTGTGTGTGTTTATCTCTGTATGTTCATCTCTTCCAGGCATTGTGTAAAGGGTTGCGGTTTGCAACAATTTGTTGTTTTGAACTATTTACTTAACTTTAAAAAAAAATGTAGCCAGAATTCAAAGTATTCTTCTAATAATGTCATCCTCACTTCCTTGATCCTCCTTTCCCTCAAGGGCCTGATGGTGGCCTAGTCCATAGGTAACCGTGCTACTATTCAAAGGTCATGTTTCTCTGGCTGGTTGAATCTACCTCAACTTTGAGGGGGCAATTTTCTTTCATGTGATTTAGAGCCTCAGAGCACCCACTAGAGGGGGAGCTAGGAGTTGGTTCTGATTCAACAAGCAGTCAAAGAGACAGTTCCTTCATGTTCCCTGACTGGTCCTCAAATCACTTTATTACTAAGGGCTTTAGCCTCTTGGTGTAACAGAACAAGTCCTACTTAAGAGTACTGTCACCTCTTGTCATGTCTCCAAGGGAAAATAGTGGGGCACGACAGTTGTTTGACATATAATTTTCCCCATTTCAGGACAGAATGAGATATGGTTTATTCTAGAAAAAGGGCCCCATTTTCTTTGCTATCAAGTCAGAACTGACCTACAACCAACTCTCCAGCAAGTTTCTGAGGCTGTAAACCACACAGCAGGATTCTGACCATCTTTCTCCTGTGAAGTCATTGCATCTCCCTACAGACTACCCTTCTACAATCACAGGTGATCCAGGAAGGACACGTGGTCATGAGAGCTCCTCTAGTGCCATGTTCGCAGCTATAGAAATGACAACTCAGTCGAGCAACATTGCATAATGCAAGAAGAAAAGGAAATCAATGCCATTTCTAGCTGGCAGTGATGAAACTAGGAACACAATGATAAAAAGAGAAACTCATTCCCTGAAGAATCCAAAATATTCATATTTTGGAATGAACCTAAAAGGACATGTAAAACCTAATTAAAGAGATGACCTAGGGGTTGGAAGGCAGAGCCCTTGCAGTGTAGCTCATTATGTGCTGTGTTGCTAACTGAAATCTCAGCAGTTCCAGTACTTCTGCCATCCCTTAGGAGAAAAATGGGCAATATCCTCCTGTAAAGATTTAAAGTCTTGGAAACCAATGACAGGTCTCACTGAATTGGAATCAACTGGACAAACAGTGGGTTTTGGTTTGGATGGGGCTGACGCAGGGAAGGTGACTTCAACACATGGCACGTCAACATGGTAAGTAATAAATTCCATTTGAGGTACAAATGCTCACGCCATTGTGGGCCACAGTGATGGCCGGCTGTTTTAAGGAAGGAGGAATGATTCTGTCCTCCTCTGAGCTGCTCTGAGGGGTGTGGCCAGAAAACCACCCTAACCAGGCTTAGTGGAAATATAAGAACACTGGGGATATTTCCACTGAGTCAGGGATTTGGGAGTAGTATTGAAAAGCTAAGGTGTGAAAGAAGTATTCACGGTGCTGCATGGACCAGGAGTGAGTGGAAACCCCGAGAAGAGAAGTTGTGGCTCACTCAAGGTAGTGCCTTTCTGAAAGTCAAAGCTGTCACTGATTTAAATGACATAATCCTGTGATGAGGCAGAGTCAACGAGATTATTATTCCTCCCAAAAAGATGGAGAAAAGCTTTAGCAAGTAAAAATGAGTTCTCTATAATCACAAGGTGATCCAGAAAGGACATATGATCATGAGGGCTCTGCTAGTGCCATGTTCGTTGCCCCAGGCTCCACGCTGCTTGTGGGCCCAGCATTGAGCTTGAGGTGTTGCAGCAAAATAGGTGTGAACAGTCAGCCATGACTCTTTTCCCCTCCCCATGAGAAAACAGGGAAGCAACCAATGTCAAAAGATGAAAAATAACGCTGAATGCCTGCGGAGAGAAAGATCAGGCTAGGAACAGTGATTGCCTAAAGGAAAGTAATGATTTCTGACAGGAAACAGGGATATCTGTCACTTGAGCAGGAATTTCTGACAGAAAGTCAAAGGTCTCTGACAAAACAAGGATTTCTCAAAGAAGGGCAGTGGTTTGTGACAAGGAACAGAGAATTCTGTCAGAATATGGTGGTGGTGGGGGTGTTTTTTGACAGGGTATCAGTTGATTTCCGACACGAGGACAAAGATTTCTGAAAAGAGTGGAGATTTCTCTCAGAAAAGAGGTTTCTGCTTGGAGATCAGTGATTTCTGGTAGAATAGTGATTTCTGAGTAGGAAAACAGTGATTGCTGATCAGAGACTGCGATTTCTGACAGAACATTAGTGTCCATTACACAGAACAGTGATTTCTGTCAGGAGGACTTCGACAAGAATGACAGTTTCAATTAGGAAAGACAAAACCCAGCAGCTCAGAACAGACTGGAAAACAACAGGGAAGAATCCGATTCCCTTAGGAAATAGCTGTTGGTGGAGGTGTAGAGGGAGGTTCCTCAGTAATCAGAACAAGCCCTGTGAGGGGAAGGATAAAACTGGACAAGGTCCTGGACCCAGTATTTTGTTTGGCTCTGTGGGTGTATCTAGGGGGTTTAGGTAACGCCCACTTCCTTTGTTTCAGTTCACAGTGACCCTGGAGGTCAGAGCAGAACTGCCCCACAGCGTTTGCACAGCGGGAAATCCTTGGACGCATGCAGACTGCCTCATCTTCTGTGAGGAGACTGGTGAATTCAAACAACCCTTTCAGTCTGTAGCCCTGTGCTTCACCGATCATGCCACCACTGCTCCTTGTTTATGTAATAGGTTCACAGAAATGACTAGAAAAGATATTTTTATTAGGAGGCTGGGAGAAAATAGAAGTAAGGAAAATCTGTCCTTTCCTCAATCCTCCGAGCCCAAGAACAAGAAGGCCTTGGTTTGGGTTCAGGAAATGAAAGCTTTTGCCCTCTCTGTTCACGATGACATCTTGTTAAGAGGGCAGGATAGCCATGCAATTGTGTCCTTAAGCTATTCAGGGATCAGATGCCCTCACATTTGGAGATAAATCAGGTGATGGAGAGGAACATGCAGAAAGAAAGGGTGGGATACCAGCAAGGAGCCCCTGATAGAAACCGTTATTACACATCGTCTTGTCAAAACCAGCTATTAACTCACCCTCCAGCCTGTTTTCAGAGGCCTTAAGTCTCACAGGAGGAGATTGCCCATCTTTCCCTCTCTCTTGGCACAAATGGCTAATTCAAACCACATACCTTTGGGCTGGCAGCACAACTCTTTACCACTAAGCTGTTGGTAAAATCTCAACCAGAAGGAGTCGTCCCTGGGTCCCTCCCTGTATCCCTCAGGGCCCCAGGCTAGGCTCAGAAGCACACCCAGCCTCAGTCCTTAGAAGATCTTTTTTCAATAGTTTACTGTAGTTTACTGTGGGCAAGAGCCCAGCAGTGCCTGAGGTAGGACGTGTGTCAGATGGAAGGAAAGCTTTTCCTCTCAGCCTGAGCTCTCATTGACACCCCTTCACCCCCCTCCACCCCCCCACCCCCCACCCCGCTCCCAGGCACCACATCCACTAGCACGTGACTGGATTCCTGTGGGCACCAAGTGCTGGGAGAATTCTAATTGTGCCGATCTCCAGAACAGCTGCAGCACCCCGAGCCAAGAGCTCCAGACACGCGCTTCCGACCGGATATGGGGCTCAGCACAGCTCTTCACACTCAGCCCTCCTGGCCCAGGCGGGCCTCCTGCCTGGAGCTCCCCAACAACCACCCGTTGCTTTGTGGGGGACCTAACCTGAAGACCCAGCTTCCTTTCCAGCTGCCACCACCTGTCCTCTCATTTAGGATTATTTCTACTTCCCAGACTGTAATCTCACTGGCCTTCATGTCATTTTATTATTAAGACACATGCGCACTGCTATCTAGGTCTAGTCAGAACTAATTCACAACTGACTTTCCATCAGGTTTTTGAGAGGGTAAATCACACAGTAAGAGAGAGACTGCCCAGACTACTTTTAGGAGCTTTTAGGTGGATTTGAACCACCAGAGAGGATTTTGGATTAGCACTGCAATTCTATAGGCAGTACAACTCCTTATCCACTAGGCCACCAGACCTTACATCCCAGGACTCTCCCCACCAGAAGCCTTTCTTTAATCCTATGAGCAAAGAGTCAAGCAGTACCCTACTCCTACACACACAGAGAAGACTGAAGGATGGAGTTCAAGGTCCCAGTCACCTTGGGAGGCCTAGCATTTTAGCAACAGTCCACATGAGAAGAGGCTTCCTGTAGGGGATTGCCTTGATTGCTGCCCTTTCTGTCTTCATGCCTCCTCACCTAGTTGGTAAAACATGAGATCCCATCTCTAGGAATTAATCTCTTGTTTCCCTTCTGCTCTTCTCTCTCCCTGGTACCCAACGTGCCCCAGTGCACACTGAAGCTGAAAAAAAACACACACAGAAACCTCAATGTCTGGGCCAAGTGTGTGTACAGAAGCATACTTCCTACAGAGCAGCTAAAGCCAGGGCAGGGGGCTGTGAGGAGAGGGAGCTAGGGGCCTGCGAGGGAGGAGGGACTTCTGACTATTGGGAGTAGACCAGGAGCCGATGGGAGCGGCTTCAGAATGGGGTTGACTCTGCACCAACTCACAGCTGACCCTACTGTGGTTTCTCAGAGATTGTCTATCTTTCTCCTGGGGGGCAGATGGTAGATTCGAACTGCCTGTCTTTGAGTTAGGAGTGCAACTCTCTATCGCTTAAGGCTACCAAAGCTCCTGACACCAACCAACAGTTGTGGGCATTTGTAAGGAACAGGGATATAGAGGTTTGGGGGGCTTGGAGTCAGAATGAGGCCATGAGGGGAAAACCTTACCTCCAACAGGAAAGAGCTGAGTGGAACGGGATAGAACTTCCTCTGTAAGTTGGATCAGTTGAGGAGTTTGACAGGCAGAAATCCTTTCGTCAGATGAAGGCTTTTACCCTGGAGGAATCCTTTAGAAAAAGCCAGAACCATTTCAGCAAAAATTCCTTACTTCATCAGCACAAAACTGGATTTCTCAGACGACAGATATTTCATTTTTCTTTTCCTCTTCCTTTAATTTTTTTTTTCCAGAAAGAAGAGGTAAATAATAAGGAAGCACAATCAAGGATTCCTTTTTTAAAACAATAAAATAGCCACCGCTACTAGGGACTTCCCTGGAGTCCAAGCATGGCCAGACCAATCAGTCTCCATTACACTTTACAAGAACAATTGCTCTTCAGAAGGCTGACCCTCAAATTACTCAACCAGCAGAGGAAGGTTCTGGTTTGCCCGGATGCTCAGCCTCACTATTTCCTGGGTATTAAAGTGGAGTTTGAGTGTATTTCTAAATGTATCAGAAACGCCTTGGGATTGATTTTTCACAAAAGCCAACTTTGTTTGAATATTCCCGGAAAAGGGCAACCCCGTCTACAGAGTTAATGTATTGGGCATTCAGGAATGATTTGGTCTTTGGGAGGAACTTATCTGGCTGCATCTTTACAGACATTTCACCGAAGTCGTTCGTGGTCATGGTTCTCAGATGGAAGGAGGTTAGCAATTTTCCCTCCTTCCCTAATGAACATTTGGCTATGAGACATTTGTCACAATGAGAGGCTGTTATTGTTGCTGTTGAATCAGCACTGCTTCATAGCTGACCTTTAACAGGTTTTCAGAGACTGCAAATCAGACAGGAGGAGATTGCTCATCTTCCTCTATTGGAGCAGCTGGTGGATTTGAACTCTATGCCTTTGGGTTGGCCACTAGGACTCTCTCTAGGTATCTAAGATTTATGAGTTAGATGTCTTCTCTAGCCAATGATTAGCTGTTTATTTTGTGTCGAAGTAATTACTGTATTAAGGAGAGAGGATTAGGATGGGCTACAAGCCCCACCCTACTAGAGGCTTATATAAGCTCATGCGACTTCAGTGCTAGGCTTCTTTTGGGAAGGATAACTTGCCTGAGACACAGCTTCCAGCTGCTCACCTGTCCTACACCACCAGCCTGTATCACCCACAGTTGCCATCCAGCTGTGCCATAACCAACAGTCTATAGGATCCTGGCCCATCGCTCACCAGTTTCTTCAAAACCAGCCTGCTACCTATCGTCATGTGAGTCATTTCTCTGAGTCTCCTGGAGGCCTTCTAGTGAATCATCGAAGCCAAGAAAAGGAGGAGCTGTTGATAAGTCCAGAAATTAGGAACTTTCATGTCAAGCATTTGGGACTGTATTGACCTGAGATTTCTTATAAATAGTCTGCTATCACTGTACCAGAAAGACTTAATTGATACTGAAAAATTTCAGGAAGTACCATATGAAGAGAAGCCAATGGTAATGAGGGAGGAAGTAGAAGCTGCATTGAAGGCACTGGCAAAAAAATAAGGCCCCTTGGATGCGCTCACCAGTCTATACCAGGAAATTTAGAGGACAGTTGTCTGGCCAACAGACTGGAAGAAGCCCATATTTGTTTCTATTCCCAAGAAAAGGTGATCTAACTGAATGTGGAAACTATTGAACAATAAATATCATTAATATCACTGCAAGCAAAATACTGAGATCATTAAAAACAGGCTAGAAGAGTGCATAGATAGGGAATTGTCAGAAGTTCAGGCAGGTTTTAGAAGAGGCCATGGCACCAGGGATATCATTGTTGATGTCAGATAGATCCTGGCTGAAAGTAAAGAATACCAGAAGAATGTGTATTTATGCTTTATTGATTATGCAAAGGCATTTGACAGTGTAGATCATAACAAGCTGTGGCTAACATTGAAAAGAATAAGAATCCCAGAGCACTCAATTGTGCTCATGTGGAACCTATACCTGGACCATGAGGCTGTTCTGCAAACAGAGCAAAGACACATTGCATGGTTTAAAATTAAGAAGGGAGTGTGCCAGGGGTGTATTCTCTCTCTATATCTATTCAATCTGTACGTTGAGCAAATGATAAGAGAAGCTGGACTCTGTGAAGAGGCGTGTGGCATCAGGATCAGAGGGAGACTCATCAATAATGTGTGTTATGCAGATGACACAATCTTGTTTGCTGAAAATGAGGAGGACTTGTTGCAGAAGATCAAGGAATGCAGCCTTCGGTACGGATTCAATATCAAGAAAACATTCTTACCACTAGAACAAGAGGCAATATCATGATGGATGGAGAGGAGACTGAAACTGCCAATAGCTTCATCTTGGTTGGAACCACAATTAACACCCTTGGTACCAGTAGTTAGGAAATAAGGAGATGCATTATACTGGGAAAATCTGCAGTTAGGAACCTCTCCAAATTATTGAAGAGTAATGATGTCAGTTTGAGGACTAAGGTGTGTCTGATTCAGGCCATGGTCTTTCTGATTACTTGCTATGCTTCTGAGAGCTGGACAACGAATAAGTATGACAGAAAAAGAATTGACACCGTTGAGCTGTGGGGTTGGAGAAGAGTCCTGAACATCCCATGGATGGCCAAGAGAATGAACAGATATGTGCAGATATGGAGAAGGTACAGCCAGAGTGCTCTTTGGAGGCAAGGATGATAAGGCTTCACCTCACATAGTTTGACCATGTTGCTAGGAGGGGCTGTTCCTTGGAAAAGAACATAATGCTGGGAAGAGTGGAGGGTCAGTGAAGGAGAGAAAGACACTCAATCATGTGTATTGACATGGTGACTGTTGCACTGGGCTCTTATGTGTCTGGAAGTGTGAGGATGGCACAGGATAGACCAGGGTTCAGATCTTTTGTTCATAGGGTCACTGTGAGTTGTACTCGACTTGATGTCACCTAACAACAACAAAAACATTAGTCATAGAAGGAAAAATTATAAAAACAGTCACCAAATGTGTTATTGGCTGTTAGTCAGTAAAGAGACCAAGATGCTACTCCATATCCTAAAATATACAAGACAGCCTCCTACAACAAGAACTAGTTGTATCAAAATGTCTGTGGTGTTAAGGGTAAGAATCCCTGGATTACAGGGGTACAAAAAAAGAAAGAAGAAGAAAAATTTGTGCCCCTAGCAAATAGGCTGGTTACCCCAAGGTTACTCACAGGCCCGAGGCTTAGAGGCTGGCCCATCAGCACATTGTAGACAGAACCGTTGCTTGGGCTTGGTCAGACTTACCTCCCCCAAACTCTTAGGATGATTATGTGGGCCCAAGCCAGGAAGTCAGGAGTTGTTTGGGTGACTCACATGCTGCCTGCTGTACCCAGGTGTGCCAGGACTCAAGTTCAGGCCTCTGTGAGAGTACATCCTCCCTGGCAGTGCTGGGGTCAGGGGCCCTGCCAGGGCTTGCCTGGACAGAGTGACTTCTTCCAGCTTTCCTGGCAAGCGGCCCTTCTTGTGATCAACACTTTCTGTCTCTGAATGCATTTATGTCATCAGTAGAATCTAACTTTGAACTGAATGCCAGAGTCCACTTAAGTTGATCACTTTCCTTGGCACTGACCCACTCATTATGTTCACATTTGGTTGTTTAGTGCAGGAATTCTCTGATCTCAGAGCAGAGGAAATTACTTTGAGAAGCCAGCTAATCCATGAGAGCCCGGAGGCCAATAACTAACATGGCTTGTTTTTACCTTGTTGTTTTTGTGTACTGTCGAGTTGGAACTGACCCCCAGCTGACACTCCTGCAGGTTTTCAGAGGCATGAGAGAAGACTGCTCACATTTGCCCTGTGGAACAGCTGGTAGATTTGAACTGCAAATTTTTATGTTGGCAGTAATTCCTTATCATCAAGCCCCAGAGCTTATTTGTCAAAAGCATCACCCACTTACTAATATTTAGTTGCTTCTAAGTCATGCCAACCCTTCATGAAGTTTCCGAGACTGTAAATCTTAGTGAGAGGAGACTGCTCATCTTTCTCTCACAGAGCCACGGGTGGATTTGAACCACTGGAGATTCATGGCTTTTCCACTAGCAGTGCAACCCACTACGGAGAGCTCCTCTTTCTAAAGGAATTGAAGAAAGGAAGAAGTATAGGCGACAAAGTGGTTTAAACATTACACCTCAGGCCATAAGTTAACAGTTCCAAGTCTCCAGCTGCTGTGTGGAAGAAAGATGATACAATTTGCTCCTGTAAAGATTTACAGCCTTGGAAACTGATTGCGGCTGTTCTATGATGGTGCTGCTGTGAGTTAGAATCGACTCTATGGGATGGGGTGAGTTACAGTTAGTCTGGTGATGAAGATGATTAAATATTCATCTACAACATGAAAGATGGGCACTTTGAACCCACCTAGAGGTGCCTTGGGAGACAGTCCTGCTGCTCTGCTTCCAGAGAGGTCACAGCTTTGAGAATTCTGTGTATCAGTTCTGCTCAACACACGGCTCAGCACCAACCAAGAGCTTTGCTATGCTGGACCAGCTGATGAACATATAAACATTTTAGAAAGCAGTACAACACACCACCAGAATATAAACATCTTAAAGAGTGATCATAATTCATACTCAAATACCATGAGTCTTATCATGTCATGCAGGGTGGGGTGGAGAAATATTTTGATCATAAAAAAGAGGGATTGCCTGAGACACATCATGGGGAGCCGTCTTAACTGTTTGCATTTGCAGTGCTTTACAATTTCTACACATTTTCACATCTATCATCTTACTGGCATAGAGTTAAGGAATTGTGCTGCCAGTGAAAAGATGTCTGATTCAAATCCACCAGCTGCTCTGCAGGAGACAGATGGGCAATCTCCAGTGTGATTTACTGCCTCTGATAACCCACTAGAGGGTCAGCTATGGGTGGGTTGTGACTCAAATAGTACACTACAACATCTTATTGCCTCTTTGAGCTTGCAGAGAAAAGCACTTCTGCTTTTTCTAAGAGGATGAAACCTGAGAACTCAATTTGCCTTAGGACCTATAGGCATCAGAGTTGCAGCCAGCACCTTGGACCTAGAGCTCTTTCCATTTTCCTGCATATTAGAAGCCCACCTCTCTGGAGGTCTCCAATCCATCAAACACCGAAAATCACTCTATAGTAACTTATAGTAACTATAGTAACTAAGATAGATGGATGGGTCTCATGGACTGAGGGGATGAGATTACAGGAGGCCTGGGTCCAGCACAATGTGAAAAGCAGGAGAGTGACCTTTCCTCCTGTGCCCTGGGGGACATAAGTCTGCATGATTGCATGTGGGTGTAAAGTGAGTTAGAGGGTGAATGTGCACACGCTATCAGAACCTGTGTATGAGAAGAATGAGAGGTGCCACAGTCCAGGAGGCAGTATAGAATTTGATAAACTAGTCATTTAATACAGTTCTGAATCCCAGCTAGTTTATGAGAGTTTCACCACAGCAAAGAAAATAAGAAGTAATGAAAAAGCCCATGTTGAGTAACCATGGAAACTCATGCTTACCTTGGGGTTCATTTTTGATTCAATTTCCTGAAATTATCTTTGAGAGTTTCAGGTGATCTTGAGGCTCTCAGTTACCTTTTCTGGGTCTCGTTTTGTAATTCTGAAAAGTGAAAAATGTTCACCAGATAAGATATTTTGAGGTTATTTTATTTTTGACCAAAAAAAAAAAAAAAAAGACCAACCCCAAACCCCGACCGTACGAATCTATCAGCATTATCAAAGAAAGAAAATCTCTCTAGAATACATAAATGTATTGTTACTGTGATGCCGTGGATTGATTAATATGACTTTTCTAGCCAGAGTCTTTGTTAATTCTCCAGATGTGCCTGCGAAGGACTATGTGAGTGTGAGGTGTCTGTGGCCTGCCAAGGGGACTGGATGTTGTTATTCGACACCCTCAAGTCAACTATGACTCACAGTGGGCCTCCAAACAGTGCATTAGAACCTTGCTCCATTCTCAGGCTCTGCCACGCTCATGCTCATTGTTGTAGCCATGTGTCAGTTTCTATTGTTGAGAGACTCCCTCACTATCAGTGACTCTTTACCTCTCCCAGCCTGATGGCTTTTCCCTCAGGGACTGACCCTCCTGACAACATGCCGAAGATACGTAAGACCAAGTTTCATTATCCTTGCCTCTAAGGGGCACTTTTTCCCAAATAAACTTGTTTAATCAAAGTCCATGGTATATTCAACACTCCTCACCAACACCACAATTCAAAGACATCAATTCTTCTTTGGCCATCCTTATTCATTGTCTAACTTTCAGGTACTTATAAAGCAATTGAAAGTACCGTGGCTTGGACTAAGCACACCTTGGTTTTTAAGCTGCCGTTCTTGCTCTTTACCCCTTTAGAGAGGTCCTTGACAGCAGATTTTCCCAGTGGCAAAACGTCTTTTGATTTCTTGACTGCTGCTGCAATAACTGTGGGCCGTGAAATAATTGACAACTTTAATCTTTTCTCTTTCTCTTATGATGTTGCTGATTGATCGAGTGGTGAGGATTTTTGTTTTCTTGATGCTGAGATGTAATCCATGTTGAAGACTGTTGTCTTTCCTTTAGTGATGTAAATAAGCGGCAGCTTTTGGATGGGAATATGCAAATAAGGTATATAGAATACTAATATGAGGATTGATCAGTGTAAAAAGAGCAGAGGTAACATGTTGGGCTGGCTGTTAAACTCCACTAAGGAGAGCTGTCCCCAGCCATAACATGTAGCATATAAAACTGATTTCTTGGCAAGACATAGTGCCCCATGTTGCTGCATCTACTTCCATTAACCACAAGATCTTATTTTTGTTGTGAAAGTTGTGGTGTTTATTAGGGAAATAGGTTGTGGGGGAAAGACAAAGGATATCACACAGTGAAAGTTCCCATGTTTAGTCCAGCATACCAATGCAAGAACCCTCTGGGTTTTCTCAATTGTTCAGTAAGCTTTGTCTCTGTTCCAAGTCAGCCTTTCCTTCAATCACCCAGAAGCAAAGCCTTTAACTCTGGCTCCATCTTTAGAGTTCTATCAGCCTATGCCTCACTGTAGTCTCTCTGATGTCTGACCAGCTCTCCCTCTTACATTGGTCCCACAGCTGTTGATGATAAGATGTTGATCAATGATGAATCATGTGTCTGCAGTTGAGGCAGCTGAAGACCATGTCCCCAGAGGGGACTAAAGCAATGGCTAGAAAAGCCATTTTCAAAAGACCTAACACCAGAGTCAATTTTGTTGTTCGGTCATACAAAACAAACTCTGGAAGTACAGTTTCTAGCAAGTTGCAATGCTAAGCTGAAAGTTATGCCTCTCTGGCACTTTGAATCTACCAGTAGCTCCTAGGGAGACAGATGGGCAATCTCCTCTCCTGCTATTTACAGGCTCAAAAACCCAATGGAGGATCAGCTATGAGTTGATTGGGACATGACAGCAATGAATTTGAGTCAAACTTAAATTCAATGAAGATAGAGGTAGGTGGAAAGCGGGGGTCTTGCTATCATCAAGAAGAACCAGAGAGTACATACATCCTTTGGATCTAAGATTTCTGGGCTAGAACTTCCAGGAACTAAGAGCTATAATCCCACTGAGACAGCAAAGAGGGAATGCAATGAGAAAGTGGCAGCAGAAGGAGCAGATCCAGGAGACCATCTCGAGAGAGAGCTGTGGTTTTCCTGGCTCATAAAGTGAGAAATAGAAGTGTCTTTGGGTAGGAGGTCATTGGCAGAGTGGGGTGCCGGGTGGGCACTTGCTGGAGAGCTAAACTTGATAATCCACAGAGCTAGAGCTGAGTGCCTTCCGGGTAGACTTGTTGCAGCATGAGGTGATCTTGGCACTTAAAAAAAGAAGCTAAAAGAGCTTTATGACACTTGCCCAAGCAAGACCGAGGTCAGGCTACAAGGCTGGAGACCACAGTGGCATGCTTTTGGATGTGACTGAGAAGATGCTGTCCTGATTTCAAATGTTTCCTCATCTTTAACTGCAACCTGTTATTTCCCTAATAAATCCCATATCGGATTGTCTGGGAGTTCTGTGTGATCGCTGCAAGAAATTATCAAACCCAGTGGAGAAGCAGTGAGTGCCCTGGGTGGAGGGGAGGGGCAATTGGTGTTAGAATTGGTAGAAAAAGGTCTAGAGTGTGGAGCATGGGGGCCACGTCTGACTACATAGGAGTCAACTTTGTGATGCTTCTGTTGCTGTTGATAAGGATTCTTTCCCTGGTGAAGTTAGCAGAGGTCAAACTGTTTTTACAGTTATTTTCATTCAAAAGCCACCCATCCATTCATTTATTTATTCCACAAACACTGACTGATCTAAGATTCTATACCAGGAGCTGTACAGAGTATAGATCTGAGAACAGAAAAAGTTTCATTGCATACAAACTGGTGTGGCCGACCTCAAAGACAAAATCAAGAACAGCACACGAAAGGTCACTATGACTGGCTTACTGTTTTAGCTTAAAACCAGTTTTGATGCAAAACTAAGTGCTCTTCTACTGGAATGTCAAATATGCAGACTTAAAAATTTCCTGCAAGTGAGTCAGAAATTCTCTGACTCCTAAAGAGACTCTCAAATGGGGATAGTGTTTAGAGAAAGCCAGTCACTGAATATTTTACCTTGTCCTTTGTGATAAGAATCTAAAACTTCATCCCTAGAAACTTCACAAAAAGGGCCAGTCCAGCTCTCTCAAGGGCAAGGAAAAAAAATTGTTCCATTTAATCTAGAGTCTAGTGTTGATTGAAGTGTACCAAGGGACTTACTTTCTTGCTGGGGTGGGGGTGGGGGGAAGACACAATACAGTTCTATTATTCATCCCATATCTTTTCATTTGATCAAGAAGTAACTACATTTTATTTGCAAGAGGAGAAGAGATTGATTTGACAAATGAAAACTATGGAACTCTTTCCAGATGGATATTTTGACTTTCACTGTCACATGGAGGATGACCAACCTAGGCAGGAAATTGCAAAAGTCTGTGACACAAAGGAGGAAATTACTTGTGTCATATCCATGCTGAGGATACACTCAGGAGGGGCCCTCAGGGGAGATAAAATAAGGTGGTTGGTAAACCTTGTTTGTTTCATTTCTGAGCATTGCTGCCTGTAACGTTACCAGGTTAACACAGCCAGAGTTGGGAAAAGGGCTGCTGACACAGGCAAGGTGCTGTCCCTGTCTCCTTATAGTCCACTTGCAAGAGGCTCAGTCACATAACTGGATAGTTCCAGCCTGGTATGAGCAGATTCCCAAAGGGACCGACACTGATGGTTGTGTGAGCACATAGTGGGGTGCCCATATTGAGGCTGGGGTCCTGGGGACAGTGGTGCTGCTTACACAAGGATACACAAGAGCTCTTTTTAAAGTGGCTTCCGGAATTTATACCGTCATGTGGCTTTGAAGAAGAAAAAAAATAAAGCACAGAATGATAAGGAAGCCTTCAGAAGTGAAAATGTACATGGGAACTGGTATCAGAGTTTCTGTGCTAATTGCTTGGCCACTCACCAAAAGGTCAGTTCTTGAGTCCACTCAGAAGCACCTGGGAAGGAAAGTCTGGCAACCAATTTCATAAAAGTGGCTGAAAACCCTGTGGAACAGGTGTGCTCTATCATATGAAGATGCTGTGAGTTAGAATCAACTTGGTGGCACCCAACATCAACAACAACAGAGATGCTGGAAATAAAACCACCAGCAATAAGGGCCAGAATTATTGAGTACCTTTCATGTCCTAGACCCTTTACACACGTCATTTTATCCCCCTTACGGGGTTCAGGAACCTCTCGTGGCATCGTCCTCAGGGAATTGCACTGCTAATCCAAATACTGCCCCCCTCTGGTAGTTCTGGCCTCAGCGGCTCTAGGAGGAAAATGCAACATCTCCTGCCATGTGACTCCTGAGCTGGAGGATCAACCGTGAGTAGATTCTGATGCAATGACTGAATTTTGAGTTCATGGGCCCCACACACAATGACTAGAAGAATGGGTTTAAGCATACCCGAGATTGGATGGACAGCACAGGGTGAGGCGGAATTTCACTCCCTTGTACCAATCACTCTGAGTCGGGTCCGACTGGACAGTGGCCAAGTACACGGGGTTAGGCATCTGGGGCGGGGGGCGGGGTGCAACATTCTGAGATACTAACCAAAAAGCTTTCAGTTAAGGTGCATTCAAGAGCTCCTTGCCAGAAAGACTGGGTTATCTACATTCTAACAACCAGCCATTGACAGCCCTGTGGAGCACAATTCTTCTATGGGGTTGCCAATGAATTAGAATTCACCTGGTAGCAACTCATAACTGGTGAGGATCATAACCAGGGCCTGATCACACAATAAACAAAGGAAGCACGAAGTTGCTTAAACTCATTACAGATCAGTACGTAAGGACAAGCAAGCCTGTGCTTACCTTCCTTGCTGGGTACTCCTTCCCTGTCAGGGGTTACACATTAGAAAAGATACTTGATTCTGTAGGAAGGTGTTGTGAGAATGGGAGGGAGACGAGTACCAGCTCTACCCAGAAGCAGAATCATTGATGTGGTGAAAAACACAAAATTGTTCACTGAAAAGGAGTAATGGCCATCCCAGGACTGCCAAAAGAATGATCAGGTATATGTCTTGGAGAAGATGCAGGCTGAGTGCTCCTTGGAGGCGAAGATTATGAACCTTCATCTCACATACCTTGGGCGTGTTGCTAGGAGAGGTCTTTCCTTAGAGGGGGACATCATACTTGGGAAAGTGGAGGGTTGGTGAAAGAGAAAAAGCCCCTCAACCAGATGGACAGGCACTGTGACTGCTGTAATGGGCTTAAGTGTGTCAGAGATCATGAAGACGGCACAGGATAGGCCAGGCTTCAGAGCTGTTGTCCTTTGTGTCACTCTAAGTCATGCTTGACTTGATGGTACCTAATAACAACAGTAGATTATTTACCTTACCTTGCTTAGTCCGACACAGGATCACATCAAACCCTCTAACAAATATCTTCCCTCAATCACACTTGATAACTAGACAAACAAAGACACAGAGGCTCTGGGATCCAGACCACTTTCCCTCAATTTTTGTACAGGATCTTAAGGAAGCTCCAGAGACAAGCACTCTTCCTATTAGTGGTGAATTGGGCCAGAGAACTCACCATAGCTGTGCTAATATTTGCTATATTGGATTACAAAGCTGGGTACCAGCCATTTAAGGTTCAAGCAATGGTGAGGGCATTCATCTGTGTTGTTACCCATTTGAACAGCAATTAATTTGTACTGAAATTAACAATAAAAATGGCTATATGATCTAATAAAGTAGAATTGGTGGCTTAAAACAAAAAAAAAAGCCTTCTGTCTTTTTATCTAATTGATAAAGGCAAACGCAGTTTCCCCCTCTCGTTGTTGTTTATCTCTCTGGAGAAGTCTACTCTCACACAAGCAGAGTAGGGCCTGGGTGTGCATGCTGGCTGTGTTAGGGGTTCAGCCTCAAAGACTGTGGATGGAAAAAGGGGTTTGTGTGATGCGAAGTTCTGCTGACTTGAAATGGCACAGGCACACCATCATTTCAGTGTGCTCCAGAGGAAGGCTGGAAAACAGGCCCTCTGGAATTGTTTAAAACAAGGAGACACAGAATACCCCAAGAATATGTTAGCACAGAATTAGCAAACTGGGGCTTTTGGACAGCATATGGTTAGCAGACGCATTGTGTTTGGCATGAAAGGATTGTAAAAATCTTTGGATTTGTTCCCGATGCTTAAAAATTGGGTTATTTCACATGAATATTCAGATTTCCAATTCTCTTGTAAAGTTGGAAGGTTGTTTGCACGGTATCTGCATTCCTACTTCATAAGCCTTGGCTGAGGCTCAGTGGACTGTTCCCTTCAGTCAGGCAGTTCTACAGTTTACCATAGTCCTCACCATTCCCTGTTGCACCATACTCTCTCTCTCAATATTAACCTGCCTGATATGTGTAGAATGTGGATATATGATCTCCGTTTTGGCATTTGCACAGCACCATGATAGATGGTTTGTCTTGGAGAGGGTAAAACCAAGTTTCTCCTTGGAGGCGAGGATTTTGAAGCTCCGTTTCACATACTTTGGGCACGTGGCCAGGAGAGACCAGTCCTTGGAAAAGGACATCATGCTCAGAAGGGTGGAGGGACAGCACAGGAGAAGAAGTCACCAGATGAAACGAATTGATACAGTGACTGGGGCAGTGGGGGTTGGTGTGTTGGAATTAGTGAGACTGGCTCAGGACAGGGCAGGCTTAAGAGCTACTGTACGTAGGGTTGCTAAGGGTTGCAGGCAACTCGATAGCATATAACAACAAAAATGATAGATGGAGAAGAGATTGAGGTTGTTAACAACTACAGTTTGCTGGGCTGCACAATCAACATTCTTGGCACCAGAAATCAGGAAATCAAAAGATGAATTGCTCTGGGAAAATCTGCTGTCAGGGACCTCTCCAGAGTACTGAACAGCAATGATGTCAGTCTGTCTAGAGACTAACATGCTCCTGATCCAGAACATGGTCTTCTCAATTACTTGCTGTGCATCAGAGAGCTGGACAATGACTAAGGATGACAGAAGAATTGATGCTTTTGAGTTGTGGTGCTGGAGAAGAGTCTGGACCACCAAGAACACGAATAGGTCTGTTTTGGAGAGGGTGAACCCAAATTTCTCCTTAGAGGCTAGGATTTTGAAGCTCCGTCTCACATACTTTGGGCACGTGGCCAGGAGGGATCGGTCCTTGGAGATGGACATCATGCTTGGAAGGATGGAGGGACGGTGAAGGAGAGGAAACCCCCCGATGAGATGGATTGATACAGTAATTAGGGAAATGGGGTTAGGTGTGTTGGAGTCAGTGAGATTGGCTCAGGACAGGGAAGACTTCAGAGCTGTTGTACATAGGGTTGCTATGCGTTGCAGGCGACTTGATGGCACATGATACACCAACAACATAGGCACTTACACAAGTTACCAACCTTGCTCAAGAAACCCTGATGTTTCTGAACTTTCTAGGGCATTTTAGTTTTTCAGAGTTTGAGCATGGAGTCTGATTCTGACCAAGCAAGCACCTTGCTCTTAATACTATGTTCTTTAGTTTGGGCATTAGGTCTACTGTTATAGAATCACAGACACATCCAGGGGGAAGTGGATTATCCAGTTATTTCATTTAGAAACTAAGATTTGATGAGGTCAAGTGATTTGTTCAAGGTCACACAGCAGTTTGATACAAAGCCAAGACTTGGATCAGCATCTCCTAATTCCAGCTCTACTTTGGTTTTCGTTACACTCTCCTCTTGTGTAATATTCATTCAATGTATTGCATGTACTTAAATAAAAATAATGCCATTTTCCAGGTCATCATCATCATCAGTCTTCTCACCTTAAACAAATCCAATCAATGTAGGCATGACAGTCATAGCTGACTGCTCTCCAAGATGGTGTCAAGTGATGAGATTTGATGTTCACAGCTTAGTTTCGGAATCAGTCTGTTGACTTCAGAGAGCCCAAATCTGTGAGTAAAGGCTAACCGGGTTCTAATCCCAGCTCTGACACTTGCTCACTGTGTGACCATGAGCTCCTCACCTCCAGGAGACACAGAATTCCCAGGAGTAAGACAAGAGGGCCTACCTTATGGGATGCCATGATGATCACAGGACATAACAAACATGAAAAGTCTCAGCAAAATGTAAACAGAAGAATGGATGTTGTGCGTCAGAATAAATTATGTGGCAACCTTTTTGTGATTTGGTTTTTGTTTGTTTTTTATTTTTTACTGTGAGCTTTTGCATTTAGATATCATAGACTATAGTTGTTGTTAAGTGCCATTGAGTAGAGTACGACTCACAACGACCTTAAGAAGAACAGATCTGAACCTTGTCCTGTCTGTGCCATCCTCATCATCTCTCACACACTAGAGCCCACTGTTGCAGTTACGTGTCAATCCATCTCCTCGGGGGTCTCGCTCTCCTTTGCTGACCCTCCGTCTTTCCAAATAAGAGGTCCTTTTGGGGAAATGTAGATTCGGAGAGCAGAGTCAGCTAAGCTTCAGCAAAGTTCACATTAGAAAGCAGGTTTTATGGCTTCTCAGACACAGCCACGGTGCAAATCACTGACCATGGACTGAAATGGGAAATGCCTTAACCTCCCTGTGAGGTCCCCACCTCCAACTTCAGAATCAACAGTTTAATACAACCCATTCTGGAGGAAGAAGCAGACAAGGAGCATGGAAGACACGTCCTTCTCCCCAGGGTGAGATTCTGGGTAGCACAAACCCAGGTAGGAGACCTCACCTAGGTAAAGAGCCCCCCATTACTGGTGGCTGATTCCCAGACCCAGAGCAGGGAGTTGTGAGGCACTCTACTGTGGAAAGGAACCCTGTTTCCGCAAGCTGGTGGGGACCCGCCAGCTCTCGCTCAGTTTAACTAGATCTCTGCAATGACACCCAGGCATGTTCTGCTTTAAATTAGAGCTGGTAATTTTAGAGGGAAACAGCTCTGAAATGGCATGAAAGACAAAAATCTGTTCCTTGAAAAATGACACCATATGTGCCTGCATTGCTGCAGTCAGGGTAAAAGGCTTTGCCTCCCTTTGTTACCCATCAAGCCGCCAATGTTAATGTCAGATTTGCAACAGGACCATTTACTAATGGAACCCAAATTAGCTCTAAAATTAGCTCTTAACAAGAAACTCAAGGCTAGCTCACGGCAAGCAGATTTTTTATTTTTTTTTCTAACTGTGAGAGACGGAAAGCACTTTAGCAAAGCAGCCGCATATTGATATGCTTGAGCCTCAAAAAAGATCACTCTTTTCTCTGAGCGAATTGCTCAGGAAGGGATGTGTGCAGCCTGCTGTCTATCTCTGCCTCAAAACCCAGCAGCACAACGAGCACTCTGAAGAAAAGCTCAAAAAGAAGTATGAGTCAGCAGGAAGGGACTTAGGGGGTCAGATATGGATGAGGGACTGGTCCTGGGAGTAGCAGCATTAAGCGTTTTAGAACATGCTCCATCACTGTTTATCTTTAGAGAACATAGAGCCTAAAGAGAAGTTGTTATCTTTCTCCCATAGAGTAGTCAGTGGATTCAAACTACTTGCCTTTGGGTTGAGATCACAGCTCCTTACCATTACATTGCTGTTATTGTTAGGTGCCATCAAATCAAGTATGACTCATAGTCATCCTACAGACAACAGATCTGAACCCTGTGCCATCCTCACACTTTCTGACACACTAGAGCCCATTGCGTCAGTCACCATGTCAATCCACCTGATAGGGTCTTCCTCTCCTTTGTCAACCCTCCACCTTTCCAAACATCATGTTCCTCTCCAAGGGATAGCCCCTTCTAGTAACATACTCGAAGTATGTGAGACTAAGCCTCATTATCTTTGTCTTGAAAGAGCACTCTGGCTGCCCCCTCTACCAGACATATTTGTTTGTTCTCTCGGCCATCCATGGGATGTTCAGTACTCTTCTCCAATATGACAGTTCAAAGGCATCAATTCTTTTTCTATCATTCTTAGTTGTTGTCTTGCTCTCAGATGCAGAGTAATTGATCAGAAAGACCATAGCCTGAATCAGATGCACCTTTGTCCTCAAAATGACATCATTACTCCTCAATAGTTTGGAGAGGTCCCTAACTGCAGGCTTTCCCAGTGCAATACATCTGATTTCCTGAGTGCTGGTACCAAGGGTGTTAATTGTGGATCCAAGTAAGATGAAGTTGTTGATAATTTCAGTCTCTTCCCCATCCACCAGGATGTTGCCTATAAGTCCAGTGGTAAGAGTCTTTGTTTTCTTGACATTTAGGTGCAATCCATACTGAAGGTTGCATTCCTTGATTTTCTGCAACAAGTACTTCAAATCCTACTAACTTTCAGCAAGCAGGGTTTGTGTCATCTGCATAACACACGTTATTGAAGAGTCTCTCTTCAATCCTGATGCCGCATTCCTCTTCACAGAGTCCAGCTTCTCAAATAATTTTCTCGGCATAAGATAAAAGAGGTATGAAGAAAGAATACAATCCTGAAACACTCCCTTCTTAATTTTTAACAATGCAGTGATTCCCTGCTCTGTTCACACAACAGCCTTCTAGTCCAGGTATAGGTTTCTCATGAGCACAATTAAGTGCTCTGGGATTACCATTCTCAATGTCAGCCACAACTTGTCATGATCCACACAGTCAAATGCCTTTGCATAGTCAATAAAGCACAAATAGACATTCTTCTGGTATTCTCTACTTTCAGGCAGGATCCATCTGACATAAACAATTATATCCCTGGTGCCACAGCCTCTTCTAAATCCTGGTTGAACTTTTAGTACTTACTTATCTGTGTACTGCTCTAGCGGTTTTTTAATTATTTTGCTTGCATGTGATATTAATGATATTGTTTAATAGTTTCCATGTTCTGTTGGATTATCTTTTTTGGGAATGGAAACAATTATAGACCTCTTCCAATCTATTGGCCAGATAGCTGTGCTTCAAATTTCCTGGCATAGACCAATGAGCACATCCAGCACTGCATCTGCTAATTGAAAAAAAGTAAATTCGTATCCCATTTATTCCTCGAGCCTTATTTTTTGCCAATGCAGCTTCCACTTCCCCCTTCATATCCATTGGCTTCTGCTCATATGGTACTTCATAAAACTTTTCAGTGTTAGTTGGTTCATTCTAGTACAGTGACTCTCTGTATTCCCTTCATCTTCTTTTGGTGCTTTCTTGGTCATTCAATATATTTCCCATTGTTGTTGCTGATTGCCATTGAGTCGAGCACAACTCATAGCAACTCTATGAACACAAGACCTAATGCTTTTCCATAACTATCATCATTTTTCCAAATTAATAGAATTTCCAGAGGCATGTGGTTTAGGAAGTGAATGCCACTCCTCCTTCTAAACCTGTCTTACAATTGGGAGCTCCACCAAACACTGTCCACATTGGGAGACCATTATGGTATTTGATACCCCAATGGTACAAGGTTCAGCATCACAGCAAACCCAGGTTACTTCATACAGCACATTGACAGAGTGATGTGCAAAGTGGAAGAATGTTCCTCCAGATATAACAACATTAGTCACATTTAGCAGTGGTTAAGTGTTGTCAAGTCGAATAAGATTCACAAAAACCCTTGGACAAACAACCTGAATTCTGTTCTATAACTAACATATTTCTGTATGTTTATAGAGTTTATAGTTTCCAGAGGCATCTAGTTTAGGACGTGGATGCCACTCCTGCTTCCCAACCTGAATCAATCTGGAAGCTCCTCCAAACATTGTACATGATGGATAAGCATTATGATATTTGACAGGACTATGGCACAGGGTTCAGTATCACAACAACTCAGAGTTATTCAGTACAGGAAATAGATGATTGCTGTATCACTTAAAGCATTCTAAAATGAATAAATTTAAGTTCAACTGACACCCACTTTTAGGGGGGGAAACAGTAACACACATCAAACACAACCCCAAAAACTTCCCTTACGTGACCGCCGTCAAGGCACTATGAGCCAACTCCTAGATGGAGGCTCTGAGCCTGCCGCAGAGCAGACTCAACCTCTCACTATGGGATTTTAAAGACACACCCTTAAGCAGGCCTCCACCTTTGGTCAAAAGTTCAACAGACACCCACTTTTGGGCATCTTTCAATATTGTGACTTGAGGCTTAAATTTGTTTTTCAGTTCTCTCAGCTTGAGCAATGCAGAGCAAGTTCTTCCCCTTTTATCCTCCAATTCTAGCTCTCTGCACATTCCATTTATAATTCTCTGTTTTGTCTTCTCGAGCTGCCTTGGAATCTTCTGTTCAGCTCTTTTACTTCAGCATGTTTTTTCTTTGTTTTGACTTCAATGCTCTAATGCAATTTTTAAAGTCTCTTCTGACATCCATTTCGTATTTGTTTTGGTTTTTTTCCTCTTCTTTGTAATGACTTTTTGTTCTCTTCATTGATGATATCCTTGAAACCATCCCATAGCTCGTCTGGTCTTCCATCCTTGGTGCTCAGTGCTTCAGATAAATTCTTGAGATGATTTTTAAATTCAGGTGGAACAGATACAAGATCATATTTTGGTCCTTATTTGATTGGGTGGATCACTACAAGCTGTGGCTGACTCTGAGAAGGATGGGAATCCCAGAACATTTGATTGTGCTTATATGCTTATGTGAAACCTTTACTAGGCCCAGAAGGCAGTCGTCAGGACAGACCAAGGAGACACTCACTGCATGGCTCAAAATTGGGAAGGGCGTATGCCAGAGATGTATTCTGTCTCATACCTTTTCAATCTGTATGTGGAACAGATCATCCGGGAGGCTGGGCTGTATGAAGAGGAATGTGGGGTCAGGAATGATGGAAGATTCATCAACAGCCTGCATTATGCAGATGACACAACCCTGCTTGCTGAAACTGAGGAGGACCTGAAGTGCTTGCTGCAGAAGGTCAAGGACTGCA
>NW_006399782.1:653588-667710 GCF_000299155.1 Elephantulus edwardii | reverse complement strand
ACAGTCAACCCTCTAGGTACCAGCAGCCAGGAAATCGAGAGATGAATTGCATCAGGAAAGTCAGTTGTCAGGGACCTCTCCAAAGTACATTAGACTGGAGACTAAGGTGTGCCTGATCTGGGCTACAGTCTTCACAATTGTGTGCTATGCATTGGAGAGCTGTACAGTGACTAGGGATGAAAGAAAGAAAATGGATGCCTTTGAACTGTGGTGTTGGAGAAGAGTACTGAATACGCTATGGAGTGTTAGGAGAACAAACAGGTTCCTCCTGGAGAGGATGAAGCCAGGCTGCTCCTTGGAGTCAAGGATTCTGAAGCTTTGTCTGATATACTTTGGGACATGTTGCAAGGAGGACGAGCCCTTGGAGAGGGACATCATGTTTGGGAGAGTGGAGGGACAGCACAGGAGAGGAAGACCCTTGATGAGATGGATCAATTCATTGATTGGGGTGGTGGGAGTAGGTATGTCGGAGACAATGAGATTGGCACAGAATAGAGCCGCGTTTAGGGCTCTTGTACATAGCGTCACAAGCAACTCGACAGCACATAACAACAACAACAATGGACTTATTTTCATTTTCTTCTGCTTCAACATGAACTTGCACATGAGTCATTGATAGTCTGATCCACAATCTGCCTCTGGCCTAGTTTTGACTGCTGATATTGAGCTTCTCCAAAGATTCCTTTTACAGATGTAGTCAATCTGATTCCTATGTAGCTCAAGTGAGGTCCATGTGTAAAATCACCATTAGTCTTTTAAAAAAGGTATTTGCAATGACAAAAATAATTGAAAATACCAAATTTGACCGTTTTATTTCCAGCCTCATTTTTATCACCAACTACTCCAATTACTACTCCTTCACTGTTTCCCACTTTTGCATTCCAGTCATCAATTATCATTAATGTACTTCAATAGCATGTTTAGTCAACTTTGGACATTAGGCCACCAGAACCTCAAATATATGTATATATGAAAGAGAGATTGTAAGGAATGGCTGACATGCTTAAAGAGGTTTGTAAGTTCCAGGTCCATGGGTCTGACCTCAGAAGAGAGGCATCTCTGAGGAGCCTGACAAATCCAAGGTTGGAAAATAGAGCTTTAGACTGCTGACTTTGGACCAGAGGCTGACAAGACCAAGGTTGGCAGGCTATACATTCAAGTCCAGAGGTGAAAAATCAGATGAAGGATGGAAAATGGCAAAAAGTTATGCAGGTTTGCCAGAAAACCAAACATATATTAAGTTTACAGGCCACTTTCTTAAGGAAACTTCTTCATCTTCTTAGGCTGTTCATGTCATTATGTGACTGCCTTTAATCCCAAGTCCTTAGTGTCACAGAGGTTAGCATTTACAATACAAGACAGTTACTTACATTATTCTAAGAGTCATAATCCCATTGTAACAGTATTAACTATCACAAGATCTAATCACATTTCAGCATTAAAAATAGTGTGTGTCTTCAACAAATTTATTTACCTTTCCTACATTTAGTTACCAGAAGTCCAGGCTAGGTTTAGAAGGGGTCGTGGTACTAGAGATATTGTAGCTGATGTTAGATGGATCTTGGCTGAAAGCAGGGAATACCAGAGGAATGTCTGTGTTTCATTGACTATGCAAAGGCATTTGACTGTGTAGATCATAACAAACTATGGTTGACTCTGAGAAGAATGGGAATCCCAGAACACTTGATCATTCTAATGCGAAACTTATACTTGGACCAGGAGGCAGTCGTCAGAACAGAGCAAGGGAACACTGCTTGGTTCGAAATTGGGAAGGGCGTACACCAGGAATGCATCCTATCTCCATACCTTTTCAACCTATATGCATAACAGATTATCCGGGAGGCTGGGCTCTATGAGGAGAAATGTGGGGTCAAGACTGGTGGACGATTTATCAACAATCTGCGTTATGTGGATGACACAACCCTGCTTGCTGAAACTGAAGAGGACCTGAAGCACCTGCTGCAGAGCGTCAAGGACTGCAGCCTTCAATATGGATTGAGGCTCAATGTCAAGAAGACAAAGATTCTCACCACTGGACCAATTGGCAGCATCAGGATGGATGATGAAGAGATTGAGATTGCTTGGCTCCACAGTCAACAGTCTTGGCACCAGCAGCCAGGAAATTAAAAGGTGCATTGCCATGGGAAAGTCTGCTGTTAGGGACCTCTCCAAAATACTGAAGAGCAATGGTGTCTCTCTGGAGACTAAGGTGCGTCTGATACAGGCCATGGTCTTCACAATCACTTGTTATGCATCAGAGAGTTGGACAATGACCAGGGAGGATAGAAGGAGAATTGATGCCTTTGAGCTGTGGTGCTGGAGAAGAGTATTGAGAATACCATGGACTGCTAGGAAAACAAACAGATTTGTCCTGGAAAGGGTTAAATCGGGTGATTCCTTGGAGGCCAGGATTCTGAGGCTCCGTCTAACATACTTTGGATATGTTGTAAGGAGATACCAGTCCTTAGAGAGGGACATCATGCTTGGGAGGGTGGAGGGACAGCGCAAGAGAGGAAGGCCCTCTATGAGGTGGATTGATTCAGTGACTGGGATAATTGGGATGGGAGTGTCAGAGACAGTGCGATTGGCACAGGACAGAGCGGAGTTTAGGGCTGTTGTACATAGGGTTGTTATGCGTCGCAGGCGACTCGACGGCACATAACAACAACATTTACCTTAGTCTTCTCTGGTGATTTAAATGTGATGGGATGTGTGAAAGGTATTTGGTAAAAGATAAAACACTCCACAAAGCTAGTTGTGATATATGTGCTACTTCACAGAGTTGGTATGAGGCTTCCTTGAAAGTTCTAGTCAAAGAAAGTTATTATTATCTGAAATTCTAGAATCTTCTAGTCCCAGAAAGAAACCTGATGGAATAAAAATCATTGAGTTATCAACAATTGAGGAGGGAAAGTGAGGCCCAGAATACACTATATTAAGTTAACTAGAATTATCATGGGCAGAAACATACTTTTTATTAAATAAAAAAAAATCTTTTTATGTCAGACAAATATCAAGTTCTCTAACGATACTTATAAATCACTATTTAAGATGAAGAATATGTTATCGTAAATGTTCTCTTTTTTTTCGGGCACTGCTAGGCAGGGCAAATCTCATAAACTCATAACCTTTTATGTCAGTAGAAACAAATCCATCTTCTGCAAATATTAGTTCTCTACAGTTCAAGATTTTGATACAAAATGCACCAACACTGGTAGCCGTGGACTGGCATTCTATCCACTTCTAAATTTACCAAGAGCTTCACGGGGCAATTTCAAATAAACTGTACCCATTGGTTTAAAAAGTACTGCCTTTGGATACAAGATCAGCATATAAAAATCAGTAGGATTCCTCCTACAGTAACAAAGAAAAACAGAGAAGGACAATAAAAAAGTAATACCATTTACAATAGCCAACCACAAATTGAGCTATACTCAGGTATAAATCTAACTAGAGCCACAAAAGAAAGACCTTTCTAAAAAAACCTACAAAACACTTCTATGAGAAACAATAAAAGACCAAAATAAATGGGAAAATGTTCCCTGTTCATGGATAAGAGGACTCAGTATAGAGAAAAGGACAGTCTTACCAAAAGCAATCTACATGTTTAACACAATCCAAATATAGATAGTATTCATTTTTTGAAGAGATAAAAAAGGCAACTGGAAAGTTTATTTGGAGAGGAAAGAGACCTTGAATAATCAAAGCACTTCTGAAAAACAAGAATGAAGTGGGAGACGTAGCTCTCCCTGGTCTCAAAACCTATTGCACAGCTGCCGCTGTAATAACCAAAACAGCATGGTGCTGGTACCATGACGAGCACATCGACCCATCAAACAGAATCCAGAATCCAGCAATTAACCTTTCTATATGTTGTCAACTGACGACAAGGAAACAAAACCTATCAAGTGAGGAAACTGGACTACTGCCTGCAGAAAGCTGAAGCAGGATCCACACCTGACAACATACACAAAAATCAACTCAAGGTGAGTCAGAGACCAGGGAGTAAAGCCCCAAACCATAAAGATCATAAAAGACAAAATAGGACCAAGCTTAGAAGGCCTAGCCTGTGATATAAAAGGCCAACAAGGTAGCCAGAAATACACAATCTGGAGAAGATAAAATTGATGAATGAAACCTTCTAAAGATTAAGTTTTTAAATCATTGCACTGGGGAAACCTGAAGTTAGGGATTTCTCCAAATTGTTGAGGAGTAATGATATAAGATTGAGGACTAAGATGCTTCTGATTCAGGCTATAGTCTTTCTGATCACTTACTATGCAACTGACAGCTAGAAAATGAATAAGGATGACAGAAAAAGAATTTATGTCTTTGTGCTATGGTGTTGGAGAAGAACACTGAAAATCCCGTGGATGGACAAGAGAACAAATAGATACATTTAGAAGAGGGTGCAGCTGGAGTGCTCTTTGGAGGCAGGAATGATGAGGCTTTTCCTCACATACTTTGGGCATGTTGGCTAGGAGGCGCTATTCCTTGGAGAGGGACATGATGCTTAAAAGGGTGACGGGTCAATAAAGGAGAGGAAGAGTGACTGGGGCTATGGGCTCTTGTGTGTCAGGAAGTGTGAAGATGGCACAGATAGAACAGGATTAAGATCTTTTTTTATAGGGTCACTATGAATCATACTTAACTTGACAGCACCCAACAGCAACAACAACAAAGATTAAATCTCTGTGCACATCAAAAACTTTTTCCAACAAAGTGAAAAGGAAATGTATTGACTGGGGGAAAAAACCATTTGGCAACGACATCTCAGGCAAGGGTTTCATAAAAAAAGTTTACAGAATACTACGGAGCATCCAGAAGAAAAAGACTGATAATACAAACTACAAAATGGGGAAAGGACATGGAAAAACTTTTCTCAGACAAAGACATTCCAATGGCCAACAGACACATGAAGAAATCCTCAAAATCACTGACAATAAGAGAAATGAAAATCAAAACCACAATGAGAAACCATCTCATCCCAGTAGCAGTGGCAAAATTCAGCAAGACAGCAAGCAATACATGTTGGAGAGGATGTGGCAACACGGGAACTCTTATACACTGTTGGTGGGATTATAAAATGGTACAACCACTCTGGAAGACAGTTTGGCATTTCCTCAAAGAGTTGAACATAGAAATTCCATATGACCCAACTATTCCTCTGCCAGGAATATTGTTGTTGTTGTTGATTGCTATCGAGTTGAGGACGGCCTAATTGCTATCGAGTTGAGCATGAGTTGAACAAAAGACCCAATGCCTTTCTAGAACTATCATAGTTTCTCCAAGTTCAAAGAGTTTCCAGAGGCATTCAGTTTAGAAAGTAGATGCCACTCCTGCTTCCAAACCTGAATCAATCTGAAATCTTCATCAAACACTGTCCATGATGGGTAACCATCATGGCATTTGACCCAGCTATGGCACATTGATTGGCAACTCCAGGTTATTCAATCCAGCAAATAGACAAATGAGTGCTATACCACTTAAATTATGCTTATTCTTATATTAATAAATTTTTCCTGTGGGCCCTACAGAATTTTAAAGACACACCCAGCAAATGCTCTTGACTATGCTCTACCCTTGGGTCCTTGTCGTCTAGGGCGAAAGTCCAGGATGAAGTCTGTCCTGGAGACAGCTGCTGGGCAGTGGCTCAACTCAAGTCTTGATAGGGGTCATGTAAGGAAAGTCTTGGTTTGTGTTTGGTCTGTGTTTAGCTTGGGTTACTGGTAATGTAATCAATACTGAAAGCTATAGTGTTTGATGTTGGGTTATGTTATTGGTTTTTTCCCCCTGTACAAGCTAGGAATATGCCCCGAGAAAATCAGAACTAAGACATAAATGGACATTTATACACCAATGTTCTTAACAGTGTTATTCACAATCACAAAAACATGGCAATAGTCCAAATGTCCTACCACAATAGAATAGATTGAGAAATTGTGGCACATTCACGTGATAGAATATTAAGCATCTCTCTGAAGCAATGATTTTGAAAATTACTTCATAACTTGGGAGAGATTAGAGAGTATTATGCTGAAACTTGGGAGGGACTAGAGAGCATTATGCTGAGTGAACAAACTTACTCTCATAAGGACAAATAGTATATAAGACCATTATTGTAAAAATAGAAGGATAATTAATGAAATGTGTATGAGAACCAACGGGAATAGGTGGGAGCAGAGAGATAAGAATGGACAGGGGGCACATCATAGGGTCACACAATTTGGGTGGGGGTAAAGGAAATGGGAAAGATCTGGAAGGACCTGAAAAGATGGGGTAATGGTGGGCATAATTCAATGGGGATTAAGTTTATAAAACAGAATGTATGAGAACGAGTCTATGAAAAACAATGTGAATGAGGAAAATATGAAACACTATGCAAACCAATATAAAATAACTTTTTTAGAAAGTGCTGCCTTTGAACATATCCCTCTAATACATACTTTGGACATGTTGCTAGGAGGATTATTCCTTGGAAAATGACATGTTGCTGGGAAGGGTGAAGGGTTGGCAAAGGAGAGGAAGACCCTCAACCAGCTGAATTGACATGTGACTGCTACAATGGGCTCTTGTGTGTCAGGAATTGTGAGGATGGTGTAGGCTAGAACAGGGTTCAGATCTTTTGTTCATAAGGTCACTATGAGTCATACTCGACTCAATGGCGTCTAACAACAACAACAACAAAATAAGAAAAAGAAAGAAATAAAAACTTGAGAATATATAAGTAAAATGATGCTAGTATCTTGTAGAACCTCTGAAAAAAAGAAAAGAATCTACAGTATTGTCAATAGGTAACATCATTACAGATGGAGAAAAGATTGAGGTTGTCAGTGATTTCATTTTCCTTGGATCTACAATCAATATCCGTGGTAACAGCATTGAAGAAATATGCCATCAAGGACCTCTCCAAAAAGCTAAAGAGCAAGGATGTCAGTTTCGAAACTAAGGTACTCCTGATCCCAGCTATGTTCTTTTAAATCACTCACTATGAATCTGAAAGTTGAACAATGACTAAGTATGACAGAAGTATCAATGCCTTTGAGTTGTGGTATTGGAGAAGAGTATTGAATATTCAATAAACTGTCAAAAGAACAAACAAGTCTATTGGAGGAAGTATAACCAAGGTGTACTTTAGAGCCAGAATGGTCAGACTTAGTCTCACATACTTTGGGAATGTTGTCAGGAGGGATCAGACCTTGGAAAAAAAGACATAATTCTGGGAAGAGTGGAGAAAGAAAAAAAGACCATCAACAAGATGGATTGACAGACACAATGACTGTAACAGTAAGTGGAAGCATATCAGAGATGGTAATGATGGTCGAGGATCGGGCAAGGTTCAGATCTGTTGTTTGTAATGTCACCAAGAGCTGTAGTCAACTTGATGGAACCTAACAATAACAGCACAGGTATCATGGGAATGTGCCTGAAAGAGACTCTGACATCCTTCTGCACAAATGCCTGCTTCTACCATCATGTAGACCTGGATCACCCTTGGAGAGTTGACCCAGACTCAGGCACATAAGGCAGAGTGTAGAACCTTCATCTGAAGCAGACATGGATCATGGAAATGAGGCTTGTCTATCAGTGCCAAGATCAGTGTCCTCTGAACAGCAGCTCCTGCAGCAAAGAGAGGAGCTGGGAGGAGGGGGGTCGGAGTGATGCAGCTTTCTGGGAACCATGGGGGTTCTCCTCCTTCTGACTGCCTTTTCCTAAAAAGATTCCTCCCAGTCAATTGGGAAATCAGGGAGCAGTCTGTGAGTCCCTGGAGATCTGATTCCCCATCCCACCCCCAACCCTACTAGACAGACAACATCTGATGGGGAAGACGAAGGAAAACAGCCGTCTGGTTCACCACAGGCTCTGCCTTTTCCATTTTCCAAGAAAATGTTCAAAGAAAAACAAACGTGCCCAAATCCCACCCCACCCTGCAGGACGACGGCCCGGATCCTGTATTCTGGAAGCTTCCTATCACCCCGTGGGAACCGTGGGTGTGCTGTCAGACATGCTCTAGGGTGCCTGGAACTTTCCACCTGCAGACCTCCCTGACAGACACAAGCCTGAACAGGGGTGACAACAGGGGCTGAGGGAAGCTAGCTTCCAGTCCAATGAAGTAGGATCTAGAGACACTGGAACAAAACCAACAGTAACAGTGATCGGGATTCCTGAGTGCCTTTTTACATGCCCGACACTTTACGAGTGTTTTATAAATTCACATCCTCCCCACCTCCCTCACTGTGAGACAGGCCACTTCTGGGTGAGGAAACATGCTTAATGGATGTTGAGGTCACCCAGCGATGCTTCAGAAGAAAGGCCTGGGGATCCATCAGCCACTGAAAGTGTTTTTACTCTGACACACATGGGGTTGCCTTTCGGTTCGGCGGCAGCTGGTACTAGGAAGTAGAGATTCTTGCAGGCATTTCACAGACACGAAGGTCAGCAAGGTTAAACAAATCTCAGATCAATCACCAGTCAGTGACAGCGCCAGGCTTTGAAAAGTACAATACTGCCTTCTCCCTATACTTGGGCCACACTGGTCCCAGGAAGCACCAGCCCTGTGGCTGCCTGGGCAGAACTCTCTTGGGGCCCACGGCTGCTGAAACCAGCACTGAGCAGTCCTGCTTTGTCTCTGCCAAGCGCAGCCTCACATGACCACCCAGTGCTCTGCTTGGGACCTGGCATACTGAGGGCCCTTAACAAAGAGGAACTGAACTCAAACAGCATTAAGTCACAGCACAAGGCAAAACAGGCCACTGGGGTGAATGCCAAGGCTCTGGTTCTGGCAAAGGTGCCAGGCCCCTGTCAGGGAGGTGGGGGACATCTTATTCACTGGGTTAGTGGACCACTGGCTGGGCAGCCAAGGTATTGAGTCCTCAGGGTAGATCCTGCAGAGTGAGGGGACAAAACAAGAGAATACCAGGCCTCCAGTCCCTGAGGCAGTATAGAAGCACCTACCCCGCAGTGATGGTGCTTAGACAGGGTCTACAAACAAGCCATTTAACCAAGAAGACAACGTGTAGACACTGTGCTGTGCTCCATCACCCTGTGATTTTGGACAAACCTTTCTCCCATCACATGTTTTGCTCCTTTAGCTGCCAAACTGAGCCAATAGTGCAGACCACCTATTCCCCTGAGGGAGAGAAAAAAGGGTTTCTGCCCAGGAGGACCTGGAGCTCCTGGAGGAAAGCATGGAATCCAGCACTGTTCTGGTTGACCAGGGATTGGTTCGTTTCTCTCTCTCTCTCTCTCTCTCTCTCTCTCTCTCTCTCTCTCTCTCTCTCTCTCTCTCAATATGAGCATTATTTCAAATTTGTCTCTAGAGCTTTAAAAGCCTCCCTGGTCCCTGCCCCCACCTTCTCGCTTTCCAAGTGCTTGGGAAAAGGTATTCATCTGTTTTAGAAAACAATATCTTTTCTCCTTTTGACATTTAGGATCTCTGGATGGGAAAGGGGAAATCCAGTTTGGAAGCTTGGTCTAGGTTTTTATACCTGTTTGCCTACACAGATCCGTCCCGGCAGTTATTGGTCAAAGGTCTCAGCCCCTGGGGACTCCTGCCTCTCTTCTCATCCCCACAGAGAACAAGCAACTGGTTTGTTTGCTTTTCATTTTTCTTAATCTAAACTAGTTTCCTCCAGAAATCCCTTCCTAAAGAACCATTGCTTTTCCTGGCTAAAATGGGTCGTTAATAGCACTGGATCTTCTGGGGTCACTGTAATGCCTTGTTCTTATTTGTGGTTCTAACTGCTTCCTGAGGTCCTTGGAGGTGAGATGGAGGGACTACATCCCAGTCAAAGGTCAGCAGTCCAGAGTGGGAGCCACGGTGTGGGAAGTGGGCTTGGTCGTTGCCCACCCTCTCCGCACATGTTTACCTTTGCACCCCTGCCCACCTGCAGGCCTATGCCAGCCCCCTGCTCTCAGCAACTTGCCGGCTGGCAGCCCCTCTGAAGCTCTAACAGGTACCTAATGGAGGACTGTTAACAAGAAGCAGGAAGAGCCCAGAGTAACTTAGGCACCTGCATGGTCTCTCCTGTCTGTGAAGCTTTTGGTCACTTGTTTTAGCCCCAGTCATCCTGCAGTGACCAACTCCACATGGCCTCCAGTAAACTTGACCTGGACTCACCTCCTGCCATGACTCTCCCCTATTGGCCCAGACTTACACGTGACCGACTTGGAGCTCACGCACGTGCAATCTGCAGGTGGGAAAGCTAATGCCTCCTGGGCCAAACATCTCCCATAGCCAGCAGATAATGCATTTCTCTTCCTTCCCCTGATCAAGGAAGCATATATGTGACTGTTTACAAGGTTTCTCTTAGAGGATAACGGCATGACTTGAGTTGCTGTTATTGTTAGATGCCATCGAGTCGAGTACAACACACAGCAACCCTATGAATAGGCACCTGAAGCCAGCCCTCTTCATCATCTCTGAGACACGAGAGCTCAATGCTGAAGTCACAGTGTCAATCCATCTCTTTGAGGCTTTTCTTCTCCTTTGCTAACCTTCCATCTTTTCATCACAAGGAATAGCCTGACCTGCCACATGTCTGAAGTATGAAAGACAAAGCTTCATCATCCCTGCCTCGAAGGAGCATTCTGGCTGCACTTTTTCTAGGACATATCTATTCGTTCTTTTGGCAGTCCATGGGATATGTAGCACCCTTCTCTAGCACCATAACTCAAAGGTATCAGTTTTTCTTCTGTCATCTTTATTCATTGTTCAGCTTCATGTTCATATCCTTGAAGATGTAGCTCTTCAATATTTTGAAGAGGTCCTTGACAGCAGACTTGCCCAATGTCGTATGCCTCTTGATTTCCTGACTGCTGATAACAAGAGTGTTGATTGTTGATCCATGCAAGATGAAATCATTGATAACTTCAATCTTTTCTCTGTCTATCAAAATGTTGACAGTTGGGACTGTGGTGAGCACCTTTGTCTTAATGTTGAGATGTAATACATATCTAGAGGCTGTAGTCCTTGATCTTCTACAGCAAGTGTTTTATAGCCTCCTCACTTTTAGCAAGCAAAGTTGCAACAGCTGCACAACACAAGTTGTTTATGAGTCCTCTTCCAATCCTGATGCCACACTTCTCTTCATGAATTATTTGTTCAGCATACGGATTGAATAGGTTTGAAGAGAGAATCAGGAATTGTGCTGTCAATCCAAGGGAACACGATTCAAATCCACCAGTTGCTCTGTGGGAGAAAGATGAGCAGCCCCCTCCCATGCAATTAACAGCCTCTGAAGACTGCTGGAGGGTCAGCTATGAATCGGTTCCAATTGGACAACACATAACAACAATGGTTAAAATGAAACTATGAGACCAGCTTGAAAACACACCCTATTCTGACTCTAACTCTACCTTACTCCCCTGTTCTCTATCTTCTGCTCATTGGGATTCTGCTCTCCACAAATCAGACATGTGCAAGCTTTTCCTTAGGCTTTGCTTTCTGAGGAGACGAGGGCAGGTAGACAGACCCATAGGAGGATGTGAGCATTTTAAAAGAGGTATGTGGGCGGGGAGGTGGGTGTTGGGTGAGGAAATGTTAAAATGCGAATGAAAGCATTCTAAAGATAGAATTATGGACAATGGGACTGAGAGAAGGTAGTATTAATCCAGAGTGTGTGTGTGTGAGTGTGTGTGTGTGTGTGTGTGTGTGTGTGTGTGTGTGTGTGTTTTTTGGTTTCTGCGTGTGGGATGACGTTTTTCCTCTCATGCCAACCAGCCTTCTCCCTTTTGCCCTTGTTTTGAACCAAGCTCCTCTCTGGCCGCTTATGCTGTGACATGATTTTTTTTCCTGCACTTGTGCATTCTGCTTCCCAAGGTGTTTCTTCCCAGAGAAACACCTGCTCCCTCTAAGGAGGTTGCCTGAATTCTAGATGAGCCTCCAACAGAGAAAGATGCATACACTCAAGAGATGAGGAAGGAGAAAAAGATGTAAACAAGTGAGCTGGAATGTTTTTCTGAGCCATGCAGGACGAAGCTAAATTTGCTTTCCCTCGGGGTCCCTGCCGTGAGCCCTGAAGCCAGCTTCAGGACCATCTGAAATCCTTGATGCCACCTTCTTCCTCAGCATCTGGGCTTCCTCACTCTATACCTTGTCTTTTTGCCTCTATTTTATGTGCCTCCTCCTTTCTCTCTATGTGTCCACTTTCACTAGATTCTCCAAGACACAGAACAAAAGGCCAGGATTTTTTTTTCTTCACATGTAGGGAGTCCTCAAACAAATGTGTTCAGTCCTTCAAGACAAACCAATTCCTCAATCCAAAGAGCTTGGAGAGCAATGCAGTACTTTCTCCTGGGGACACAAGTGAGGCATGCTGGAGACCTAGCAGCCTTCTGGACACCTACCCTCTGTGCTGTGCTCCCTGATTTCCCCAGACGTCCTGTAGCCAGTTACATTTGAATTTCAAATACACAGCAAATAACATTATAGTATAAGTATAACCCATGCATTGCTTGGAACATACTTGTACTAAGATTCATTTGTTATTTATCTAACATTCAAATTTAAACAGACATCTGAATTTCATTTGCTTCATCTGGCAAGCTTACCTACCCTACAGGTTCTTTGAGCTTTCTGCTCTGGTGATTCTCTTGCCCTCAGTGGTTGTGGTTAGGTGCCACCAAGTTGATTCTGACTCAGTGAGTGACCTTTGTATCATAGAATGAAACCCTGATCCATCTGATGCTATCTTCACAGATGCCACTGTGTCTGAGCCCACTGAATTGATCTGTGTCGTTGAGACTCTTCCTCTAAATCTTGCTGGCCCTCTTCTTTACCAAACATAATGTCTTTACCCAGGTCCTCTCTCCTCCCTGCCTCACCTCCCAACACGCCCCCAGTCGGTGAGAGCAAGTCTCACCAGCCTCGTTGCTAAGGAGCATTCTGACTGTACTCCCTGCATGACAGATTGGCTTGTTCCTTTGGCAGTCCACGTACATTCATCGTGCTTTGTCAATGACACAATTCAAAGGCAACAGTTCTCTTCCCGTCTTCCTTATTCATTGTCCAACTTTTTACATGCATAGGAGGCAAGTACCTTTGTCAGACAAGCACACAAAATGACATCCTTGCTCTTTAGCATTTTAAGGAGGTATTTTGCAACAGGTTTGGCCTACTATGGTGGGTCATTTGATTTCTTGACTACTGTTTCTGCGACCCTCGATTGTGGTTCTCAGTAAAGTGAAATCCTTAACAATTTTAGGTCCTAAAATCAAAAGGTTAGGAGTTGTTCATTTTCCCTCCTGCTCACCTGCCCCAAAATATTTGCAATTGGACTAGAAGGATCATTTATTAAGATAGAAGGGGGAGGAATGTTTATGTCCTATTGCTTGTGGTTTTTAGTAAAAAAAATGTTTAGGCTTGGAGAGTACCTTGCAGAGTATGGTCACCCATTACATTTTAAACCAATCCTCCAAAACGCTAGGCCAGGAAAAGAACAATTATTATCTTTCTCATAGTTGAAGAAGAGAGGACTGTATTTATGTCACAAAATTATTTGCTGTTTTTCAGAAGTTCAAACTTTACCTGAGTACTTATTTTGCCTGTCTATTCATTCTGTGGGAACGGAAGGCTGGCAGCACATGGTAAGGAGCTATGTATGCTGCCAGCCAAGACGTACACAATTTGAATCCACCAGCTGCTTCAAGGAGTAAGATCTGCAATTTTTTCCTGTGCAATTTACTGCCCCTGAAAGTCCACTGGAGGGTCAGGAATGGGTCAGTTCCTACTCAATGACACACAACAACGATTTTCTGTGGGATGCCCAGGCAGCCCAGGGAGGTTGAACGACACACTGACAGCCCCACGAAGCCCAAACTAGCCGTGGACCTTGGACTCTTACTGCCAGGCTTCTCCTCACTCAGCCAGGCTGCTTTCCAAGCCACTGGGCTCCAGGTTAATTAGGCAACAAAGGACTCTTTGGGGAAAGCTGAAAGTGAGAGGAAGTGCCCTGGAGGGGGTGGCGCAGGGAGAGCAAACCAGAATGGCGTGTTTTAATTGATCGTTGCTTATGCCAACAATTGCCAGCTCTCAGGGCAAGCAGCTGCTCTCTCTGAGTCAGCACCCTTGGGTGAGGCTCAGCCTGCCCAGAGTACTGGCTTCTCTGGCTCTTCCTTCCCC
>NW_006399782.1:573521-653488 GCF_000299155.1 Elephantulus edwardii | reverse complement strand
CCCCCAAAGCTGACCTCGCTATGTGCAGGAAGTGGGCCTGAACAAAGCAAGTCTCTCCTGTTTTCCTAATTGGCCAAACAGCCAGGAGCTGGGAATGCTGTCCAGGGTCACCTACAGCCTCTTTTCCACCCAGCTGATCCCAGAAGCCCCAGGAGACCTGGCTCTGCTGATGAAGGTAGATACAGCCCTGAAGACACAGCAGGAAGCTTTTGAAGCACGAAGTACTTTGTGAAAGAGCATGAAAAGTCCAACCTAACTTTGCAAGTTTCTTGAGCATTAGCAACTATCAAGACCCAGCTGCAACCCTGAGAAAGGGAAGATGTTCAGGAGGAAAAACAAAACTCTCTCCAGTCTCGTTGGAGGCCTTCGAATAAAGGGTCCTGGAAGCTTAAGTCAGAACTCGGACTCACCCTTTACCCTTCTATCCTGCATTTCACAGTCAGTCCCTTAGCAAGTCTGTTGTTCTTAGCACCAGGAGGTACCGTGAGTTTGCCCATTTCATAACATCACCATCTCCTCCATTCACTCCAATAACCCGGTTAGGTCTCTCTATAGTCCCACTGGCCCAACAAAATCCATTTTTCCATTATGGTCCCAATGCCCTGTAAGAACTGACTGCTGCCTGCCCCTCCCATGATAGAATTCATCTCTTCCATGAGATAACAACTAACATGTCAATCAGGCTGGTTACTTCCTGCAGCACACACAGCAGACCTGCCCAGGATCATGGTTATTCACTTGATTATGAGTTGACTGTCACGCCTTCTTCATCTTGTGAAAGCAAGACCTTTGTCTGCTTTATTGTCTGCTAGATGCCCAGAATACTTAGTGTAGGAGCTGTTCAAAAGCTATTTTTAAAAGGAATGAATGTTTTCAACTGGAGTAGGTAGAACAGAGTGAACTAATTTCTAATGCAGTACATACAAGGGCCTTGAGGCTGAACCTGGCATGTAGAAGGAAGCTTGTAACTATATAATCCCAAAACAACTCACTGGGAAGAGAAACATTCAGCTAAATGAGTTACTGGTATTACACAGTTTATTAAAATCTTAAGAACTAAATTTGATTTTCCCACTGGCTTCAATAAGCTGGCCCACAAGGCAATCTGCTGTATCTAAGTGTGCCCACTAATATCCTGTCTCTGGCTCCTCATATCATCAGCAGGAGTGGACACGTGTTAGGGCCCAAGAGGCAGAATCTCTTCACTGCTCTTAGGAGAGACGATGCGGTTTACCTGAGAAGGGGGCCAGGCTGTGCTATGTCGGTTATGTTGCCTGTGCTGTCCTGGCCCTAGCCCTCCATGGCCCAGTGTTGTATGGCATTACCTTGGAGGGGAAGACCCTCAGCAAGATGGTCTGACTCAGTGACTGCAGCACTGGGCTCAAGTATGTCAGAGATGAGGCCATGAGACAGGGTAAGACAGGGCTCAGACCCGTTCTTCATAAGGTTGTTATGAGTCGTACTCCTAACAACAATAGCAACAGTGAAGATGAGAACAAGATGATGAAAATGCCAGTTAGCTTTAGAATAACCTCACTATCTACTACGTGATTTGGCATTTAACAATGTGACTGATCCTACAAATCAAGTCTGTTTATATGTATGTATGTATGTATGCATGTATGTATATGTATGTGTGTGTGTGTGTTTAAGACTCTATTTTCGACCAATCTCTTTTGAAATCACACCCTCATAATATTTTAAAGCTTCAGGATATGGTGCTGAGTTCTGGATGATGAGACCTCTCTGCCCTCAAGAAGGATGAAATCTCAGGGGTGGAATTAAACTCCAAATGACTTTAAAGCAAAGCACAGCATCTCATCCAAGGCCGGGTCCCTAAGGTTCCAGAGGGACTCAGAAGTAGGAGAGTGATGTCTGTAGCTATGATGCTCAGGGAAGCTTCACGGGGCTGGGACAACGGAGACCCCTGTGACCTAAATCTAGAAGGAAAAATGCAAGTTTCACGTGTGGAGATGTAGTCTGAGAAGAGGAAATAGTTTATAAAGGGGTCTACCTTTAAAGTTTTTTTTTTCTCTTACAGGTTGTGTTTAAGAATTATGGAGAGCGTGACATGGCCAACAAATTCGTTTAGATCATCAAAACCTCCCTTATGCCTTTTTGTTGGGGTTTTTTTCCCCATTTTTTTCTTTATTTTATATTGGTTTGCTCACAAAGTTCGTATACATTGTGTTTCACACTATTCTTCATTCACATTGTGTTTCATACAATTATTCCCATGCAAACAAAAATATTTTTAATGTATTGTTTTGTAAGAATTTAAATTCAATCTTAAGGATTTAAAAAAAATTTTGGACTAGAGAGCATGCTTCACAAAACCCAAAAAGAAATAAAATAAAAATCCTATTTTCTAAGTTTAAAAAAAAAAACACCCCTTCGGTGGGAATTGCACCTGCCTGCCGCTCTCGTTCCAGCTCTGGAACCAACTCACTGGGCTCCCTGATCAGATCCCTGGGCCGTTTTCCTCATCTCTGAATAAGAGGGTTTCCAACAATGCTGACTAAGGCCTAAAAGTCTACTTTTAGAGATACTACTTTGATGGGCTGTCCAGTTAAGCTGCCTGGTAAGATTTTATTTTAAGAATGGATTTTGCATGTTAAAAGTGTTTTAAAAGCCACTGGTCTCATAAGTGAGCTTCCTCCTGCTGTATTCTATTTACTTCAGCAGCAATCTTGAGAGCTCCTCTGCCTTGTCATTTAAATGAAGCATGACTTATTTAGGATTTACCAGGTTCTTCTGAATTGTCTGTGGCTGTATTAAGCCATTGACCTGTTTCCAGTGGAAAATCCATTTGTATTTATAACCTGAGGAGAAATGGCTGAGAGAGAGGCCTGGGAGACAAGTCAGCAGGTCTAACTTGATATCTTAATATATATTAACAACTAATATCTCTCGTAAAGAAGCATAAATCAAACCATGTGTATTTGTTGAGTAAATGCTAACTAGCAACACTATTTGTTGCTAGTTTCCCTGGCCTTGTTTTTACCAACTCCAAAATTAGGGCCTGTAGCTGCCTGGCCTGATCAAAGCAGAGACTACATTTGGAATGTTTTTACAAACTGCAAAGTGTCCTCTCGACAAAGGTATGGGGCATCAGAGAGCAGCTCTTCTGGATGAGTGTGGAGGAATGGTTCGAATTTGAGACCCCTGGGAGTGGATGATACTCTCTGGAAAACATTTCTCACCTTGCCAGAGGTTGTTTGAAAGAGTAAGAAAAAAAAAAAAAAGGATTGTTTGCCCATCAACAAACAAATGAATAGAAAAACCCATGGTACATTCACACAATGGAATATTATGCAGCACTGAAAAACTGAACTTGTAAAACATTACACAACATGGTGACCCTGGAAGACATTATGTTGAGTGAAATATCTCAGTCACAAAAGGATAAATACTGCATAGTACCACTGTTATAAGACTGATATGGGAGGTTGAGGGGAGAATAGGAAAAGTAGATAGATAATGGATATTGCATTGGGACAGATGAGGGAAAGAATTTTCTGAAAGGAATATATGATTGGACACTCTATGTGTGACAACAATCTGGAATAAGAGGGCATTGCAAAATAGACTGGGGAAGGGGAATGGGAAGAAAATGTACAACAATGAAAAAATGGGAGAAAAAAGGATTTTTAATCATTTTAGAAGTTTCATCTTGTCCTGAGTTCCAGTATTTTTTTTTCTGCCAAAAAAACTGAATCATACATAACCTTGTCATGAAATCTGGAAGAACCCAATTGGAGGCCAAGACAACTGCCAGATAGAAAACAGACCATCTTGTTTAGGTCTCAAAGCTGTTTTTCAGTTAATCTGGTGACTTAGTCGGGAGACCAACCCCACCTCCTGTCTCATCCTCTCACAGTGGGTGAGCTTGGGCAGGCCTCCTGTTCTCTGGGACTTGGTTTCCCAGGCCCTACGTCAGTGGAGGAGATTGCTCATCCTTCTCCCATGAAGCAGCTGATGGATTTGAACCACGTATCTTTGGGTTGGCAGTGCAGCATTGATGCACTAGGTCATCAGAGCTCCTTAAGCCTTGCCATAGAGAACCTCAAAATCTAATTAGGAAAACAAGTGATCCAATAACTCTACCTCCTGTCCCATCCTGGGCCTCACTGACCTGTGATTCAGCCTGTCCTCCTGTTGTGAAGTCCCGTCAAGCTGTGGATAACTCACAGTGACGCTGTGAACAACAGATCTGAATTGTGTCCTATTCTGTACCATCATTATCATCTCTGACATACTTGATCCTATTGCTGAAGTTAATGTGTCAATTTTTCTCACTGAAAGTCTTCCTCTCATTCTCTGACCCTCTACCTTCCCAAGCATGATGTCCTTCTCCAAGGAACAGCCTCTCCTAGCAACACGCCCAAAGTATGTGAGATGAAGCTTTATCATCTTTGCCTCCATGGAGCACTTTGGTTGCACCTTCTCCAAGACATCTCTGTTTGTTCTTTTGGCAGTCCATGGGATATTCTGCAATCTTCTCCAAAACAATTCAAAAGCTTCAATTCTTCTTCTGTGGTCCTTAATCATTGTCCAGCTCTCAGATGCATAGCAAGAATTGTCTGAAAGGAATAAATGATTAGGCATTATATACATATGACAACAATCTGGAACAAGAAGTGCATTGCAAAGTGAGCTAGGGAAGGAGGAAAACGTGCAATTTTAAAAACAAAACAAAACAAAACACCAAAACAACAACAAAAAGCAGATGTTGTGATACCTTCCTGGGGCCCTTTGAATTCAAATGCTGCTCTGTGATGCTCTCTGCTCTCCTCGCCTGAGACCATCTGTTCCCACTGTCTTGGTGAAGAGGCCACAGTCAGCAGGTAACCCACAGGGAGAAGGCAGTAATAAATGAGGGCTTGAATTGCACCGAGACATCTGCCAACAGATTGCTGTGGTCTGGTTCTTGCTCTCCAAATTTCCATTCCATCAGCTACTTCAGCCAGCAAGCCGTCCTGAAACTGCCAGATCATTTCCAGTATGTTCAGGGGATCCAAGAAGGATCAGATGAAAGGCAGAACCTGCTGGTATCTAAGTCTGACTGCCCATCCAGGCTATTTACAGTCACCTCCAGGCCACGCTTTCCCTTTCTTGGCTTGCAATTGAGGAATGCAAAAATATAACTGGGCTACTAAGAAGCTGGCTGAGTGAAACTATCCAAAGGGGATCCCGAGAGCCCAATGTTAGATGGCCCAGAGTAGCACTTAACTAATGATTTTTCTAGCTGGTGTCAAATCTCTGCTACAGATTTAGTTGGAAAGTTCCTTTCTTTCAATTCATAACTTTTCCTCTTTCACAACCAACCCCCCTCCCCTACCAGCTATGCACTTTCTCTGTTTCTCAGGTTGAAACCTGGTGAAGGACAGAGAAAACACCCAAGTTATTAGATGAACCCAAGATGTCTTCACAGTCCAATTGGAGACCATAAGCCTGAGTAAGGAGCCACAATATAGTGATGCTCCCACAGGAACCAATGCTATGCTACCAATGCTGTATCTAAAGTTCAGTCTTGGTTGCCCGACTTTTCCCTTTATTTGCTCTGTCCTTCCTTCTTCCCCTTCTTTCCCTCCCCCTTCGCCCCTCTGCCTCCCTCTTCTTTTTCTCCCCACTCTTTTCCTCATATCTTCCACAGTTTGGTTACCCTTTTCAGAAGAAAGTCCTGGCACATACTTCTAAAACATCAGCCACTGAAAACCCTGTGGAGCCCAGTTCTCCTCTCATACTCGCAGGGATGGCACGAGTCAGGATCAGCGTGCCAGTGTTGGATGGTGGGGGCCTCCTCACAGGCCGTGTCTGCAGAGAAGGTGGTGGTTCTAGCCAGTCCTAACTCCATCTGAGCTGGCATTTCTGGTTCCCTGAGCAAAGAGGGCACACCTTTCAAATACACAGACATGCAGAGGATGCCAAAATACTTCTCAAAGCATTTTTCAGCAGGAATATAGAAACACGGCCAGACCAACTTCAAGGGTAGTTGTGGTGCCGTCAAAATCTTGTGCTTAAAATAGATCTAAATCATACATTGAAGCATTCTTTAAAAAGAAAAAAGAAATGTGTTATGAAGCTACAAAAAGACAAAGAACTGTAAATGCACACTGCTAAGTAGAAGAAGCCTGTAGTATGAAAGCATTGTGTACTTTATGACTCCAGCTATGTGACATTCAGGGAGCTGCTTAGTGGTAAAGAATTGTGCTGCCAATGCAAAGGTGTGTGATTTGAATCTACCTGTTGGTCTGCGGGAGAAGGGTGAGCAATCTCCTCTCAAATGATTTACTGCCTCAGAAAAATGCTGGAGGGTCAGCTATGAGTCAGTTCCAATTTGATGGCACATAACAGCAATATGCCTTCCTGGGGAAGTCAAGCAAAAGGACCAGAGGTTGTCAGGGGTTCAGGGAGAGATGGGGGTGGGGTCAGTGGGTGGAACACAGGGCATTTTTAGGGCAGGAAAACCATTCTGTACAAAACTGAAATGGTGGAAAACTCATAGGATAAATCAACACAAATGTGTTGACTTTAATGGATACTACAGACATCAGTTGGTAATAATTTGTCAGTATTGAGTCAGCAATTATAACAAATGTACAACACAAATGCAAGATCTTCATAATAGGGATACAGTTGTAGGGGCTGGGCTATATGGATACACTACTTTCTGAACACTTTCCTATAAGCCTAAAACGGTTCTTAAAGTCAATTGAAAGCAATGAATCTAGGAGATGCTCCCCTCACTAAGCAAGGAGTGTGACTGTTGTCACTCAGTTAGAGGGAGAGCCACACCTGGATCTCCCTCCCCCTCCTCCCAGGGAGCTTCCTGAGGAGGCTGGTCTGTGCTGCAAACCTGAAGGCGCCTGGTCCACCACCTATCCCGTGGGAGAAGGATGGGCAATCAACTCCCTTGTCATTTACAGCCTCTAAACACCCGTGAGGGTCAGTTATGGGTCAGGACTCTATGGTACACAGTAACAATAAAGCAACAGCCCAGGGGACAAATAACCCTCCACCAGATCAAACAAGCTGATTTTAAAGCCTCTAATTTGACCAACTCCCCACTGTTAAGTTAGCAGACTTAAGGAAGAAATCAGAGAGAGCGAGAGAAAGCTTAATACAGCTTTATTGAAGGGGGCAATAAGGGTGCTCCTGGGTGAAGTTCCTCATTCTGGGGATGCAGAATGGAGAAGTCACACTGTGCACTTATTGGGGAGGGTTTTTATAACAGAGTCTTGGGGGGTTGCATTCTGATTTACGATCCTGCTAGCTCAGCCGTGCAGGAAAGGCTGGTTGCTTTTCTTATCAGCAGCAGGCAAGGCCATCAGCGTTTGCATTCTGAATGCTTCATTCTTCTCTTTGGCCCCCTTTTTCCAGACTTAACACCTACCTTTCCCAGCTCAAGGAGATATATTGACCTAGTGATTACTACAATGGGATTGAGCGTGACAGAGAGTGTGAGTGAGGATGGTGCAAGATAAGCAAAGCTCAGGTCTGTGGTTCATAAGGTTGTTTTGAGTCGCAGACTACACAAAAACAACAATTTGACTGAATGAATATTTCAAGATTCCATTTGCTTGACTTTTAGCTTGGAAGTACCTTGCTTACATAAACAGCTCACGTTCTGTTCCCAACAAAAGGTGGCTGTTTGAGTTTACTCAGAGGCTCACAGGAAGAAATACTTGGCTAACTCATTTGGAAAAAATTAGCCACTGAAAACCATCAAGAGCACAGTTCTACTCTGACATAAAGATACCACGAGGTGGAGTCAATCTCATGGCAGCTGGTTTAGTATCTACAGCAAAGCCTGTGAGAGCAGAACTCGATGGACTTACCTTATTTTGGGGAATCTTGCAACATTTCTGCCCTTAATAAGGAGCAGTCTTGCCACTTTTCTATCACTCTCCACTTGTGGAAAATATTTTCGTTTTCCTCCTCTGATGGGTTTCTGCTTCAGATTTCTGCCTCAACAGGATCTAACTTTTGCAAGTTATCTGAATTTAGTTAAAAGAAAAAAAAAATGCTATCCAGTCGAATCTGACTTGCCCAGTCTTCTACGGTCCTCATGATCTCCGTCATGCTAAAGCCCATTGCTGCAGTCAATGTGTCAATACATCTCGTTAAAGGTCTTCCTCTCTTTCACTGACTTTCCACTTTTCCAAGTGTGTTGTCCTTTCCAGGGACTAGACCCTTTTAACAACACCTCCAAAATATGTGAGACCAAGTTTCACCACCCTGGCCTCCAAGGAGCACCCTACGTTGCACTTCCTCCAACATAGATTTGTTCTTTGGGTAGACCGTGGGATATTCAGGACTCTTGGCCAGAACCCAATTGAAAGGCATCAATTCTTCATTCTTCCTTAGCCACTGTCCAATTTTCAGATCCATATGAAATAACTGAAAAGATCATTGCTTGGAACAGGTACACCTTAGTCTTTAATGTGACATCCTTGCTCTTTAGCACTTTAAAGAGGTCCTTGGAGCAGATTTACCTGACAATACACTTTGATGAATGTTTTCTTGGGTATTGATCATAAATCTAAGTAAGATGAAATCTTTTACAACTTCCATCTTTTCTCCATCTATTATGATGTTCCCAATTGGGCCAGTTGTAACAGGGTTTGCTTTCTGGGTGTTGAGGGGTCATCCATATTGAGGGCTGTAGTCTCTAATCTTCTAAACAAATTTAGATTCAATTAGTACAAAGTGGTAGTTAGTGAAAAGTGAGTCTCCTCCATTGTCCCCAGCTTTTCAGCTCCTGCTTCCGAAAACCACCATGACTAATATGTGTTTTGGGGTTTCTTTCAAGTCCCATAGTCCCCTAGAGATGACTAGAGCACTGGGAGTCCATGAGCGTACAAATGCTTAACACAGTCAGCTACTAACCTAGAAGCTGTTGCTTGGGCTCCATCTAGAAGTACTTCAGAAAAAATGCTTGATGATATATTTACAAACTTGTTGTTGCTGTTGTGTGCCATCAAGTTGGAAATGACTCCCAGCTGACCTTCCAGCAGGTTTTCAGAGGCAATAAATCGCACGGGGGGAGATTGCCTTTCTTTCTCTCACAGAGTAGCTGGTGGACTTAACCACATTCCTTTATGTTGGCAATGAAACTCCTAACCACTAAGTCACCAGTGCTCCCTACTTAGACACTATCAGCTGTTAAAAACCCTGTGGTGTTCTGCCTTGACACACACAGAGTTGCCATGAGTTAGACTACTTACTAGAAATTGATTTGGGTTTTTGTGGGGTTTGAGCTTTGGAAGCAACACTCATTTTTCAACTGCATTGTTGTTTTGCAAGAGGATTTTCAAATAGGCATAGAACAACATCCTGCCACTTCTACATGAGTTACTGGGTGAACACTGAGGCCAATGGTGCTGAGTTTAGTGAGACTCATGACATACTGCATGGGTTTGGGTGGCTCAGAGTGACATACAGAGGGAGTCCTGGCCTGTCCAGGCGGCAGGAAGGCTGCAGGTAGGCATACCAGAAAACAAAGATGAGATGAGGCTTTGTAGGATGCTGTGCATTCTGGCAGAAGCCAGAACAGTGCCAAATGCAGGCTAGACTTCAGGAGGAGGGCTGCTGGCAATTCTTTTCCTTTTGCCATTTTCTTGAGAGAAACTTCTGAATTCTGTCTGCAGCCTTACTTAGGCTTTAGCCCTTTTTCTTTTAAAAATAGGACACATTATCTCGTTACTGAGTTATCAAGCTTTTGTCAACAACAACATCATCATTTTGAAAATACGGTCCAGGTGTTTGGCTGAGCAGATTCCCAGCAGAAAGCAATTTAAATGAATAAACACACTTCTCCACCTTGGGAATTTAGCTGAGAAGCAAAAAGCCCAAACAGGTGTGGATGAAAATATAAAAAGATAGGCAGACATGCCCCCCTCCACCCCCTGTTAAAAATCTGAGCACACAACATCATAAGTAATAAGAGGTGGCAATCTCTAGTCCTTACCCACGCCTGCACCCATCTGATCATATGCTGACTGTCATTGATCAGGTTGGAGAGAGAGAAACTAGATTTAAGGGAACTTTCAAGTGTTTTTGAGTAAAAGTAACCTGGACTGGGATTTGTCAAGGAGAGAAATTATTACTCTTTTTCAGTACATACTTGTATATTAAACAAAGTGTCTTTAAACAAAATTACACATTAAACCTACCTCATCTATTAGTCATTTTATGAAAACATTGTAACCAGAGATTCTCAGGAATTTTCCCTGAGCTCAGTGTTCATGGGAACTTTAAATAACAAGTCAATAGTCTTTTCACGTGTTCATATATGTATTATATGTGCATGTTTGAGCATTTGTGAAACTGGGAGGTTGAAGAAAAGGCAATCTTAATTTTGGACAGTTATTACTACTATGTTTTTATCAACTTTATGAGTTTCCACTTGTCCTAGGATTCTTGACAGTATAGCATATTATCAGTAAAAAATATTATCACATTTTTCATTTTGCCCATTTGATGCAACGAGACATGTTACCACCTTGCTAATCTAGTCTGAATCTCCTCATGGAGAGTGATATTTAGCATCTTCTCTTTTGTTGACTTCCAATCAACATATTTTTTAATGCCTTTTTCCCCCAAGAAGTGACTTTTATATTTCTTTTTGAGTCCTTATATCAAACATAGGGCCTAGCACTTAGGCTATAGTTTGATTTAATAACTATTGTTGTTAGATACCATTGAGTTGAGTAAGACTCATAGCGACCCTAGGAACACTCAATCTTAACACTGTCCTATCCTGTGTTATCCTCACAATTTCTGACACACTTAAATTCAATGCCATTGTTACTGTGTCAACCCACCTGATTGAGGTTCTTCCTTTCTTTGACTGCCTCTCCACTTTTCCAAGTATGATATCCCTCTTGAAGGAATAACCTCTCCTCACAGTATACCCAAAGTATGTGAGAAGAAGCTTCATCATCTTTGTCCCCAAGGAACACCCTGGCTGCACCTTCTCCAAGATATATTTGTTTGTTCTTTTGAAAGTCCATGAAACATTCAGTACTCTTCTTCAATGCCACAGTTCAAGGGCACCAATTCTTCTGCTGTCATCCTTATTCGTTGTCCAACTCTCAGATGCAAGTGACTGAAAAGACCATGGTCTGAATCAGGTGCACCTTTGTCCTCAAATTGACATCATTGCTCTTCAATAATTTGGAGATATACCTGACTACAGAGTTTCCCAGTGCAATGCATTTCTGAATCTCCTGGCAGCTGGTACCAAGTGTATTGATTGTGGATTCAAGTAAAACGAAGTCATTGACAGTCTCAATCCTTTCTCCTGATGTTACCTATTAGTCCAGTGGTGAGGATTTTTGTTTTCTTGATGTTGAAATGCAATCCATATTGAAGTCTGTGGTGCTTAACATTCTGCAGCAAGTGTTTTGAGTCCTCTTCACTTTCAGCAAGCAATGTTGTGTCATCTGCATAAAGAAGGTTATTGATGATAAGTTTTCTCCCAATCCTGATACCACATTTTTCTCAGAATCCAGATTCTTCAATAAGTTGCTCAGCATATAGATTAAATAGGTAAACCGGAGAAAGGATACAGCCCTGACACACACCTTTCCTAATTACAAACCTGCTAGTCTCTTTTTTTGTGTGTGTGAATATCCCTGTGTTAGCACCTGTCCACTTTACCAAATGAGGTTACCAGAGACATATGCTGGGGAGTATTTCAAGGGTGAGGACTTTGCTCCGAGATGTCTTCAAGGATCGCAGTGGGTGGGAGTAGTTTATAATGTATCAGGTCACAGCTGAACAGGTAGCACTTCATCAACTGCTCCAGAGGAGAACAACAGGTAATATCCGCCTGTAAAGATTCACAGCCTCAGAAGCCCATTGAAGGGTTGTTAGGACTCTGGCAGCGGTTTTTCACTGTTCCAGAAGCTAATTTCCCCCAGAATTCCGCAAGCAGGAATAATAATTTAAGAGTATCCTCTGTAGGAGTACCCACTGCCAGGACAACAAAGTATGTGCCATGAAAAGATAGAATTTAGCAATTTAATAAAATAATGAAGTATATCTGTGGGCCCACCAGCTGTCATTAAAGAGACTCTGATGTTCCTCCAGGTTTCCAAGATTGTAAATCTTTACAGGAGGAAATTGCCCATTTTTCTCTGATGGGGGGCAGCTGATAGATTCTGACCACCGACCTTTTGTTTAGCAGTTCAATACACTATGTACTACACCACCAGAAATCCTTATGTAGAGGATATGGTTGTTAGGTGCCATTAAGTCCTATGAACAAGAGGTCTGAATCTTGTCCTATTCTGCACCATCCACACCATCTCTGATATGCTCCAGCCCATTGTTAGTGTGTTAATCCATTTTATTGGGGGTCTTCCTCTGTTTCACTGACCCTCTACCTTTCCCAGCATGGATCCTTTTCATGTCCCTCCTGACAAGATGCCCAAAGTAGGTGAGAGGAAGTTTCACTAGCTTTGCCTCAAAGGAGTACTCTGGTTACACTTTCTCAGATTGTTGGCTCTTTTGGCAGTCCATGGGGTATTCATTACTCTCCTCCAACCTCACAGCTCAAAGGCATCTATTCTTTGTCATCTCATTCACTGTTCAGATGCATAGCAAGTAATTGAAAAGATTATGGCTTATATCAGGCACACTTCAGTCATTCAACTGACATCATTGCTCTTTAGCACTTTGGAGATGTCCTTAATTGCAGATTTTCCCCAATGCAATAGATATTTTGATTCTCTATTATTGCCCTGGATGTTGATTGTGGAACCAAGTAAGATAGAACTGCTAACTGAAAGATTGATAGTTTGAAACCACCATCCACTCTGAGGGGGAAAGGCCTGATGGCCTGATTTAGAAAATATTCCAGCCTAAGAAATCATATGGAGAAGTTCTACTTTTTCCTTTAGGATTGCTTTCTAGGTTATCTAGTGCTACTATCATAGAAAGATCGCACAAGTGGGTGGCTTTAGCGAACAGAAATTCATTCATACGCTCTACTTCTGGCTCTTCCTTACTGGAGGTACTGAGGCTCCACATGGTCTTTCTTGAGCCACTCTTCCTTTTTTTCAGCCTTCTTGACTTGGGATGGTTTGTCTGACATTTGACACTGTGTCTTCTTTCTTTACTACATGACCATGAGTGGGTTTGATGCCTGTGGTACATGAGTTCATTTTCATAGAACTCTGCTCTTTTCCCTTTTGCTGTCCACTTCATTATTTTCATTATTGTCCATCACTTCCTCCATATCAACTTATAAAAACAAAGCACTTATCAATGTTTTTAATAAGTTAGGATTAACTCTCACCAATATCCTTGTCTGGCTCTTGCTCAGCAGCTTCTTTATCCTATTGTTATTTCTCTCAAAGTTTGGCCACAGCCGGGAGCCTGAGGTTGGGTCTGTTGGCTGCAATTCTGGAAAGATGTATTCACAGGATTCTTCCCAGCCTGCATCAGACACATTATTAGACTGAACCTTTCTTCTTTTCTTGACTTTCTCTGTCACAGCTTTGCCCACACTCTCCTTATCAGACATGGTTTCAAATTTATCTTCAAAACTTTGCCAGGATTCTAGCAACATGAGCTTCTCTTCCTTTTCTTTCCAGTTTTCCATGGTTTTTTAGCTCCTTCATAAATATATTTGTATTTAGCCAACTTTCCTTTTACCCCTAAAGACAACCCAAACTGAGAAAAACTGATCTATATGTGACATGTTGCATCCATTGAAGCAATCATCAGTAAAGATTTTGTGCTCTTTCCACTTCTTTCTACTCAATTTCAAAATTAATATATGATTTCCAAAGCTCCTCTGCATGTTCCAAAGAGATGGCCTGGGCTCACTCTACCTTAACAAGGAATATCTCTAATTCTGCAAATTTAATCCAAGATGCAAAATCTGGGGGCCCAAACAAGGGTAACATTTCATAATGCTGCTAATATCTGTCAAATTCTTAGAGCTATAACTCTAATTCTATGTAGCCTTTAAACAACTTGTTCTTTGGACACATGCCTATGGAAGTTCCCAAAGCTCTTTTGGGCTAATAGTAAATTTTTTTTGTCTTACTTCACATTCTGCATGTAGCAATCACATTTTGACAAGTGTGAACTTTTTGTAAGGTATTATTTCCAAGGAGACTTGAGAAGCATGTACAGTTAACCAAAAGACCATTCTAATATTTCCAGTGCCTTTTCTCTTGAGTGTTGGCAATGGGTCATAGACTTCTTGCACATTTCCCACTTCTGCATCATTTTCCAGCATGTGTAAACAATCAAAACAGACATTGTAACTGTGCACATTTTCTTTTGCTTCTTCTTGGTACTAGGATATCCACTTACACCAATGACCACTCCTACTTGTCAGCTAGGGAGCTCTGATGGCCTCATGGATATGAATATTCCATTAATAATGAATATAGCTAAAAGAAGGAACAAATCCGTCTTGGAAGAAATCAGCCAAGAGTGTTCCTTAGAAGTAAGGATGACAAGACTTTGTCTCACATATCTTGGGTATGTTATGAAGAGTGATCAATCCATCCATGGAGTTGGCTGTATGGCCCCAAACAACAACAATACAACTATTTCTTTAATGACATCTGTCAGGGCGCAAGGAATGCAGCAGTGTGAATGAGAGCAGCACTGGCTGTGATTATTATGCCTATATGTCAAGTTGGCTAGATCATGATTCTCAGTGGTTTGACAGTTATATAATGATGTAGTTTGATAGTTATGCAATGATGAAATTTGACAGCTATGTTGTTATTAGGTGCCTTCAAGTTGACTATAACTCATAGCAACCCTTTGAGCGCATGCCTATCTGTGTTTCATTGACTATGCAAAGGCATTTTACTGTGTGGATCACAATAAATTGTGGCTAATCTTGAGGAAAATGGGAATCTCAGAGCACTTGATTATGTTTATATAAAACCTATACTTGGACCAAGAAGCAGTCCTCAGAATAGAGCAAGGAAACACTGCATGGCTCGAAATCAAGAAAGGAGTGTGTCAGGGATGAATGTTATGCCCATACATTTTCAATCTGTATGCAGAACAGATCATTCTGGAAATAGGGCTTTATGAGGAGGAGTGTGACATCGATTGGAGGAAGATTCATTAACAACCTATGATATGCAAATGACACAACCTTGCTTGCTGACACTGAAGAAGAACTGAAGCACTTGCTGCAAAAGGTCAAGGATTGTAGTCTTCATTATGGATTAAAGCTCAACGTCAAGAAGACAAAGATTCTCACCACTGGGTCAATTGGCAATACCATAATAGAGAAGAAATTGAAGTTGTTAGCAATTACATCTTCCTTAGATTCTCAATCAACACTCTTAATACCAGCAGTCAGAAAATCAAAAGACAAATTACATTGGGAAAATCTACTGTCATGGACCTCTCCAGAGTTCTGAAGAGCAATGATGTCAGTCTAGATACAAAGGTATGCTTAATCCAGGCCATGGCTTTCTCAGTTACTTGTTATGCTTCAGAGAGTTGGACAATGACTAAGGATGACAGAAGAAGAACAGATTCCTTCGAGTTGTGGTGCTGGAGAAGAGTCTTGAACATACCACAGACTGCCAAGAAAACAAATAGGTCTGTCTTGGAGAGGGTGAAACCAAGTTTCTCCTGGGAGGCTAGGATTTTGAAGCTCCGTCTCACTTACTTTGGGCATGTGGTCAGGAAAGATTGGTCCTTGGAGAAGGATATCATGCTTGGAAGGGTGGATGGACAGTGCAGGAGAGGGAAACTCCAGATGAGAGGTTTGATACAGTAACTGGGGCAATGGAGGTTGGTGTGTCAGAATTAGTGAGACTGGCTTAGGGCAGGGAAGGGTTCAGATCTGCGGCACATAGGGTCGCTATGCATCACAGGCAAATCAATAATAACATACTATGACAGGTTTGGAAGCAGTAGTGGCATCCACTTCCTAAACAACATGCCTCCAGAAATTCTATGAACTTTGATAAATGTCGATAGTTGTAGAGGGGCTTCAGGCCTTTTGTTCATAGGGTCTCTATGAGTTGTGCTCCACTCGAAGGCAGTCAACAACAACAACAACAACAACCCTTTTAAATAGAAGATCAAAGCTCTGACCTATCCTGCACTATCCTCGCAATTTCTGCCATGTGTAATTGAACCCATTGTTGCAGTCAGCATGTCAATTCATTGAGAGTCTTCTTCTCTTTTGCCAACACTCTTTTTTCAAATATGATATATTTTTCCAAGTACTAACACTTCCTGACAACATGCCCAAAGTATGTCAGGCAAAGTTTTCTCGACTTCGCCTCCAAGGAACACCCTGGTTGCATAAATTATATCACTTGGCAGTTACATAATGATGTCAATGTTGTGGTGTACTGTTGAGCTGAAACCAACCCATCACTCACCCTCTAGTGGGTTTTTAGAGACAGTAAATTGCACGGGACGAGATTGCCCATCTTTCTCACATGGAGTAGCTGGTGGATTTGAACTGTATTCCTGTGCATTGGGAGTGCAATTTCTTACTGTTAAGGCACCAGTGCTACACGTAACGATGTAGTCAGTCTCAATTTTGTCACATCACGACTCAGTTTTTAGAACCTGACCACGTCAGTGAGGACTGGGTGTACATTATGGACAAGCAATCAGTCAATGCTTGCAAAATACCGAGAGTCATAACCTAATCAGGCTGACACAGGACATTCACCATTACGTCACTACAAGTTGGAATTGCTATGTGTTGTGTTGAGTGCAAACTACAGCTACTCCCACCCGATTAGCCACTGGTGGCTCAGTGACTGAATTCTTGCCTTTCCAGCTAGAGACCTGGGATTTGATTCTCAGCCAATGCACTTCACACACAGCTACCGCCTGTCCTTTGTCGTTGGAGGCTTGTGGTTGCTATGATGAGAAGCAGATTTCCACGAAGCTTTCAGACTAAGGCAGACTACAAACAAAGACCTGGATATATGTTTCCCCAAATCAGGTAATAAAAATCCTGTTGTTATTGCTGTTGTTATGTGCCATCGAGTCTCCTGAGACTCATAGTGGCCCAACCCTAGAGACCACAATAGTCCAGTCATCTGCAGTTGATGCTGGCCTTCCACCTGGACAAGGAAGCATTTTGTTCCATCGTACACAGCAGGAAGTTGGGGTATACTGAACAGCAGCTAACAAAAACAAACACACACACACCCACTTTATGCCCTAGTCTCTTCCTGGGGTCTAGCTCTGGTGGCCTAGTGGCAAGCTACGTTTCAATCCCAAAGTCATGTAGTTTGAATCTAACAGTTGCTTCAAGGGAGAAGGAGGTGCAGTCTCCTCCTATGCAACTAACTGCGTCTGAAAACCTGCTGGAGGGTCAGCTATGGGTCAGTTCCAACTTGATGGAACATAATAATAACAACAAATCAAAGCCGGGATCATTCAAGGGGAAGAAGGAGAGACTCTAGAAGCTTCTCAACACCCAGGGGATCCACCAAAAGGAACCCAGCCTGCAGAACAGATGGTCAACTTGTTTTGTGAGAGCCACCTGCTTCTCCCACGAGCTTTCACTCCACTTCTAGCCCGGACCAAACATAATTCAAGGAGGCTGACTGCCTGGAGACTGATCCTGAGTGCTGAGGACACAAGGTAGGGTCTGGGAGTTGAAATGATGGCTTAACGAAGTCTGGAATAGGGGGAGTAGGGGAAATGCAGAAGAATAAGGGGGCAGAATAGCCTTCAGGCTTTTAGCTCCAAGCACCTAGGGCTTCCTGGGCCTGAGGATTCCACCATTACAGCACTGTTGCTGGATAATGGTTTTGAATGGTGACCTGAAAGTCAGATAACTTTGCAAAAGCAAAGATATAGATTTATTAGAGAATAAGAACAACAGCAAAACAACTATTGCCGTTGAGTTGGAACTACTCATAGCTGATCTTCTGGTGGGTTTTCAAAGGCTGTGAATGACACAGAAGGAGTTTAGCAGCACAACTCCCTATGAAAAGAGTTCTCCAACAGTTCTCAGAGAATAAGACTGCAGGAGGAAAACATGCAGGGCATGGGAGGAGTGAAAGCATGCCTCTCTTAGCAGCAAATACTCAGAGCTTTCCTGGGGATCGTTCTAATAGGAAGAGGTGCTTTTCAGGAGTAAAGGGAGGTACGGTGTTTACGTAATTTCAGTTGGATGGCTACAACTCTCTTTCCTCACTTGATTGCATGCACACAACCCCTAGATGGACCTTGGTACAAGGGAGTCTGGGAGATGGTGACAAGATTCACTATGGGATGCTGGTGCACATGGAAGTTCACTCTGGCCTCTAGTTTAAATCCTTTTCCCTGCTTTGAAGCACATTTTAGGTCACTGCTTGGTCAGATAACCCTGCGTTTGATTCAGTTTCATCCAGTCTTGTTCGTCTTCTGAAAGACATCTCAGTTCAGGGTTTCTAGGATAACTTATTTTCAACAACAGGTCCTTGATGTTTCTCATAAATCAGTTTATGTTTTTAACAAATGCTTAGTACGGTGTGTGCCAGTGAGTGTGCACAAGCCAGAGTGCTGGAACGTGTGGGTGCGTGTACGCAGCTTCCTCTGAGTTTTGTTCCCATCCTTTCCTACTTCTTAGATCTTATAAGCTGGCTCTCCTGTCTTTTTTCCTTACTTTTTCAATTCTCTCAACTATGTTAGCTGTTTCTTTCAACATTTCTATTTACCTTCACAATTATTTGCTATGCATCAGAAAGCTGGACAATGGACTAAGGAGGACAGAAGAAGAATTGATGCCTTTGAGTTGTGGTGCTGGAGAAGATTTTGAACATACCCTGGGCTGCCAAGAAAACAAACAGGTCTCTTGGAGAGGATGAAACCAAGTTTCTCCTGGGAGGCAGGAATTTTGAAGCTCCATCTCACTTACTTTGGGCACGTGGTCAAGAGGGACCTGTCCTTGGAGAAGGACATCATGCTTGGAGGGTGGAGGGACAGGTGAGGAAGACCTTGGATGAAATGGATTGAGACAGTAACTGGCGTAATGGGAGTGGTGTGTCAGAGTCAGCGAGATTGGCCCAGGACAGGACAGGCTTCAGAGCTATTGTTGTAGGTAGGGGTCACTGTGAGTCACAGACAACTACATGGCACAGAACAACAAAAACAACTATTCCCTCACTCCACAAAGGAGCCACTTGGACTCTTGACCTTCATAGTCCCTGAATGGTTTGAAAGACAAAACTCAAACTTGATGGACTATCTTTTACATTTTCACAGCACCAGGTCAGGTGAACAGGAAAGTTGTATAATAACCCAAACCACTCCATTCCTCCTCCACACTCTGTGGGAAGGAGTTCCGGGTTTGCTTCATATGCATTTCTTTTTCTATCTCCCAGGAAATAAAAGGAATAGCATAGTCATCAGTTTTCTAAAGTTTATGCCCAACTTCTTGCCTTTTTTCCTATGTTTGGTGGGGTCGGCCCTTCGCTGCGGCCTCACTGCACAGGCAGGGCAAGGCCTTCTAAACGGGAGTCTGTGGAACCCTCAGAGTTGGCTGGGTGGGGCAGGGCCAGAGAAATGCAAAGCATCCCAGAGGTCACGCTGAGAACTCCATTCCCATCTTCTCCTCAGCCCCCAGCACTCTGTGCCCAGGCCTCAGCCTTCTGAAAGAATTGTCACACTCCCCAAGGCCTCTTCTGGGGATATGCCCTGTTTGCCCAAATGGAGAAGTGGGAGAAGGCCCAGCTTTGAGCAACTGCTAAAGAGTCGTCCATCACACAGAAAGAAAAAGCAGAATTTGGGCAGCTATGTCACTGGTCAGGCCCATAAAGAGGGTGTTTTCTGGACACCTGAGATGCACAGGCAGGCGAAGAAGGAGGAAGCCCACAGTCAGGGCAGATAAAGTCTGGGCTTTGCTTCCTGAGCCCTGTGGCAGGCTGCCTGGGGTGCTTCGAGGTTTGGAGGGTCCCCAGACTGAGGCATCTTCCCCTAAGCATAGCAACCAGGCCTGACACCCACAGTGAATCAAGATGACAAAAATGAGAGGGAGGAGGGTGCTGGATGGGAAGGAAGGATTAAAATAGGTTTTGGGGACTGTTGTAGCCTGGGGGAAGGAAACACGTGGGAAAAGTGATACCTGAGGGGTAGCCCAAGGAATTCCAAGCAAAGAGGTGAAGGCGGGGTGAGGGAAGCTTACTGTGAGCTGTTCTTTTTGCAAACGTAAGGTGAACCACTGAAGTCTCTGGAAAACGAAGGCTTCAGGGAATCTGGACATGGCAGTGGGGCTGCATGGGCCGTGCCTCTGACAGGAAGCCCCTGTAGCACAGAGGGCACAATCGAGCACCTTCACCTTCACAAGCCATGTCACGATGCCCACAGTGCTGGGAGTAGATTTGTTTTGCTCTCTCATCACACCTTGCAGATGGGAAGCTACAGATGCACAAGGGCTTAGCAGAGGAGCCCTGGTGACACAGTACTGAGCACTCGATTGTGGCAAATCCATTAACAGCCCCATGGGAGAAAGATGTTGCGGTCTGTGTCCATAAAGATCTTCATTCTCAGAAACCCTATGGGGCAGGTCTATCCCAGCTTAGTGTTGGAATCGACTCCACGGCCAAGTGGTGCTCCTCAAAGCACAGTGGCACATCTGCTTGTTGCTGTGTATCATCGAGCTGGACCTGATCCATAACTAAGACTCTGGAGGGTTTTCCGAGGCTGTTAATCGCACCAGAGGAGACAGCCCATCCTTCTGCCGCAGAGAAGCTAGTGGATTCGAACCGCGTGCCTTCACAATTGCAGTGTAGTTTCTTACCATTAGGCTACCAGAGCTCCTTAGGGACATCTGGTCATGTACAAAATTATTTAGTGCTTCAAGGTGAACCTATTTATTTTAACAGGTCTGTGTTTGGTGTAGTGGAGTCCTCCAGTGCTTTAAACAGAGAACAGACTTATCTGATAACCAAGAAGCTGGTGAATGCAGCTCACCTAGCGGGACCTTGGAAGAAAAGCCTGGCAACCTACTTCTGAAAGGTCAGTGGTTGAACAACAGCACGGTTCCATCCTTCCACAAACAGAGTCACTCTGGAACCGACTTGATCGTGATGGTGGTCATTTACGATGATGTGCCTTAAAACTGCAACTCCACTGTCAGACCCGTGATTTCCAAGATGAACACAAACTCATTGACCTAGAATTGGAGCCAATTCCTAACTGACCCTCCACTGGGTTTCACAAGCTGTAAATGGCTCAAGAAGAGATTGTCTACCTTTCTCCTGAGTTGCGCCTGACAGACTCTAACCCCCAGAGAGGCCCTTTGGTTAGCATGCAACTCTCCACGGACTCTCTCTCATAAGAGAAAGTTCCAAGATATTATTGTGTGATGAAAAGAGTTCTGGTGCATAACTAGTGTGTTTGCTGCTGACCAAAAGGCTGTGAGTCTCCAGAGGTTAGAATCCATGAGTGGCTCTGAGGAAGAAAGATGAGCAGTCTCTTTCTAGTAAGATTTAAAATCTTAGACACCTGGCGGATGGATACTGTAAACAGAGCCAACTTGATGCTCTTGTTGTTGTTGTTATGTGCTGTCCATTCAACTACAACCCATAGCAACTCTATAAACAACTCTGAACCTTGTCCTGAGCCAACCTCCTCATCTCTAACACACCTGACTCCATTGCCACAATCACGGTGTCAATCCATCTCATGCAGGGTCTTCTTCACTCACGTGGTCCCTCTACTCTTCTAAACATGATGTCCTTCTCCAAGGACCAATCCCTCCTGGCAACATGCTCAAAGTATACGAGACAGAGCTTCCAGATCCATGCCACAAATCCAGCAAACTGGTTTCCCTCTCTCCGGGACAGACCTGTTTATTCTCTTGGCAGTCCATGGTATGTTCAACCCTTTCCTCCAGCACCACTATTCAAAGGCATCAATTCTTCTGTCATTCTTAGTCACTGTTCAACCCTCAGATGAATAGCAAGTAATTGAGAAGACCAAGGCTTAGATCGGGTGCACCTTAGTCTCTAAACGAATATCATTGCTCTTTAGCACGCTTGACAGCAGATTTTCCCAGTAAAACTCCTCTTTTGATTTCCATGCTGGGGAGCCAGCTGCAGGGGCTGAAGGCACATGGAGCCACAACTTACTTGATGGCAGTGGGTAGGGGCTATTGCCTAGCAGAGGAGCATTTATGACACAAGGACTAAGTGCTTGAGTACCGTGAACACACTAGTTGCTCCATGGGAAAAAGATGTGGCAGTCGGGCTTCACTGAAGATTTTCCATCTCAGAAAATCTAGGGGGCAGTTCTATTCCAGCCTGTAGGGTCGCTAGTAATTGGAATAAATCAACTCCACAGCAAATGGTTTTATATTGCTTAGGAAATGTTAAGTTTTAGAAATGAGGTTACTTCAATGATGTCTGAATAAAGTGTTAATAGTAGTAATAATACATGCAGTTATCTGGTTTCATTCTAAAAATGTGAGACTGGCACTTACGTATTGCGTGATGATAATGATGACAATCACCATCATCGTCCCATCACCATCATTGCTGTTGAGTCAGAATCGACCCAAAGCTAACCCTCTGGGAAGTTTTCAGAAACTGAAAATTGCATGGGAGGAGATTGCCTGTATTTCTGACTAGGGTCCTGGGGTGGATTTGAATTACCTGTTTTATAACTAGCAAGGTACACATCTTAAGTCACTTACTCTCCCAGGGACTCCAGGAGGTTGTTGATATAGTTTGCATCCTCCTTCTATCAGAGGCTCTGGGAAGACAGAGTCCTTAGAGAGGTGCTGAAAGGGCCAGGGTGTGGAACCACACCCAGGCCTTCAGCCCTATTTGCCCAGTTCCTCCTACCTCCCACTCTCAGTCTCACCTCACCCCCATGCAATGCCTTCCCTTCTCCTTCCACTCCTGAGACAAGGCCTGCTGAGGGGGGAGGGAAGGCTTCCAAGGCAGCACTCTAGGGCACATGAGATTTTACAACAGCGTTACTTCCTGCTGCAAATGGGGACCAGCTTGTGACAAGCGAAGTGATTTCATTTCCAGTTCCAGAAGAGGTCTGTTTTCCACATCGGGCAGTGGGTTTGCCTCACACAATTGACATGAAGACCTCAGGCAAAATCCTGGCTAATTCAACTCCAGGCTGGCCTTCCTGCCTGGCCTGTTAAACTCTTCCAGATGATTCCGACTGGATTTGAGAGGCTTTACCAGACAGGTCGTCTCTGTGTAGAGGTGGGGAGGGGGGTGTCTGGCAAATGCTTGACAGGAAGGAAGGCTCTGAGTTCAGGTGGCTACTATGAAGATTCCAAAATGAGCATAGAAAAGAGAAAAGTAAGCTGAGACTAATAATAGATGGATTATTTCTTTCTGACAAACAAGTGCTGAGAATCTCTCAGCTGAATCCATGAAAAACAAAAGGTGTTTCTTTTCACATAGGGGTTAAAAATGTTCCAGCATAACATCACATCTTCCTCTTTAGTATTTCAGAATCCCAGATTCACTTGTCAATAGCCGAGTGGTTTTACCATTTAATCTCTCTGGGCCTTGGTTTCTCCATCTGTAAAGTGGGAATAATAAAAATGTTTCTCTGGTAGAGTTCATAAGGATTAAATGAGATGATCTGAGCATCGTATGGAACATGTGTTAAGTGCTATGGTAGCTGCGACCATGACTATCACTGTTCCGCAAGATGAGGTGCAAGCTCCCCCTCCCTCTGAGGAACCTGGCTTAGATTCTTAAATACAGGTTGACCTACAAAAAAAGCAAAATTTTATAAATTCTTGCTTTAATGGAGTTAATAGCCTCCTCCTTTCAAGACAAGTAAAAAGGAGCACAAGGGCAAATGTACTTAATGTGACATTTAAACCCACTTAAGAAATGAACATGGCCAGGGAATAGAATGAATGCAGAGTTGAATTCATGGTCTTTCCCTCACAGCTTACTTTTCCTTCTATGCTCCCTGTCTCAGCAAATGAAGCCTTTACATTTTGGCATTTGAAGAGGTTAAAGAATAACATCCTTCTTGTATTTCTAACTCAGAACCATGATTTGGGGCAGACTGAGCTGGTTACAGAGTCCCTAGGTGGTCTAAATGTTCCACATGCAAAGCTGTTGACCAGAAGGCTGGAGGCTCCACTTCTCCCAGAGACACCTCAGCAGTCAGAGTTCACACAAGGTAACAGGTGGTTTGAACTGGTCGCGCTAACCTGAACTGAATCTGTGACTCTAGATTGCAGGCATCTGGTGTTGGGGAGGAGTACAAGAGCAAAGAGTTATGCTTGGAGAAGGTGCAGCCAGAGTGCTCCTTGGGGTCAAAGGTAATGAAGCTTCATTTCACAAACTCTGGGCCATGTTACTAGTACAGATTATTCCTTGGAGAGGGATATCATGCTTTGAAAGGTGGAGGGATGGTGAAGGAGAGGATGACCCTCAATTGATTGATCCAGTGACTGGAGCAATGGGCTTGACAGTGTCAGAGATTGTGAGGATGCCACAGGATAGGACAATATTCAGGTCTGTTGTTCAAAGGGTTGCTATGAATTGAACTCAACTGGATGGCACCTAACAGCAACAATAACAGCTAGTGGTAAGGAGTTGCATTGACAGCCCAAAAGTACATGGTTCAGATCCACCAGCTACACCATGGGAGAAGGATGGACAAATTCCTGAGTGATTTACTGCCTCTGAAAATCCACTGGAGGGTCAGCTCCAACTCAGCGGTATACACAACAACTTTTAGGTCCACGACATGCCCTGCATTCTCTGTCTGTCATAGGTAATGGTCACTGGAAAATCCAGAAGGCTGTGAGCCCAGTTTCTCCTCATTAACATATTGATTATATAAGAAGCCAATGAGGGGCACAGAGCTCAGGAGTGCTACTCAAGAGTCCTTCCTCCTGGAAACATGAAGAGTGGGGAATGAATGTTCCCCTAACACCATACACTTGATTGCAAACCAGAAAAAAAAATTTTTTTTCAGCAGATGCTGGCTCATGGCAACCCCTATGTGTATCAGAAAAATTGTGCTTCACAGGAATTTCAGTAGCCGGTTTTTTGGAAATAGATTGTCAATTCTTTCTTCTGAGAAGCATCTGGGTGCTTTCAAACCATCAATCTTTAGGACTTGAGTGTATTGACCTTTTTCACCACCCAGAGACCCCCACCTGCTTGCACAAATCACAAAAGTCCCCTTCATCTTCGTCAGTTTCTTTGTCCCTCATATGCTGTTCATTGCCACGTCCTGTCGTTTTTACTCCCTGAACAATTCTGGAATCCGTTCACTTCTCTCTGTTCCCTGGTCACTCCTCTAGAGTCCGAGACATGCTCCTGCTCGCCTGGGCCCCTCATACACCCCTTTCCATTCTGTCATAGTTGTTAGGTGAACCTGACTTTGGCCGTCCCTTCATGCACTGTGCTCACAATCTCGGCTGTGCTTTGAGTCCATTGACTCCACCAAAGTTCACTTCTGCCATCTTTCATCTGTTCCTTACACTTCAGGCCCCAGCTGCTCCTTGAATTTTTTTTCAATGGTCCTTTATCATTCTTATGTTAGAAGAGTGCTCTGGAGGCCTGGCCTGTGCAAACCTTCCCCACCTCAGCTCACAGATCCCTCTGCCGCCCTCACAGTAGGGACACCCACTGCTTTCTTTCATTTCCTGGGATCCTTTCACATGCTGTACCCATTACCTAAGTGCTCTTCTTTAGTTCCTTCCCTTCCTCTTGCGACCTCTCACTCAACATCACATCTCACCTCAAAGATCACCTTTGCAGAAAAGTCTTCTTCGACCCCTGCTAAAGTAGAGCAAGGGAGCATTGGTGGCCAAGAGACAAGATACTGTGCTGTAATCTCGAAGGCACACAGTTCAAGGCCATCAGCTTCTCCAAGGGAGAAAGATAAGCAATCTCCTCCTGTGTGATTAACTGTCTCTGCAAACCTGCCGGACGGGCCAGCTCAGCTATGGGCTTGTGCCAACTTCACAGTACACAACAACAAGAGTAGACCAGGTGCCCTTATTAAAGAATTCAAGGTTAAATAAGCCTTCCTTTCATGGTATTGATCACTGGAATGACTGTGTGCAACGTTAATTAATGCTCATGTCCCTTTGTGTGGACTCTCCACAGAGATATCGACTATTCCAGCCCTCAGCATCTGCTTCATTATAGATGTTGTTGTTGTTAGGTGCTGTGGAGATGAGTATAATTCATAGCGAACCTATGAAAATCAGAACTGAACTCAGCCCTATCCTGTGCTGTCCTCAGCATTCCTGATATACTCACGCCCACTGCTACATTGTGGTGCTCCATCTTGTCATGGGTCTCGGTAAATATTTGTCCATTTGTTAGATGAGGGAAAGAAATGGGGCAAAGAGGCAGAATTTCAGGCGATGGATCAGGATGCAACACACTCATCTTCCAGGTAAGTGGGACAGACTGTGGAGACAGGAGATGGGGTGAGGGGTAGGGAGGCACACTGGCCGGAGGATGAGGGATGGCCTGTGGACAGCTGTCAGGAGCTAGCAGCTCCACTGGCTGCACATGGTAAGCATGGTTACAGCATCAGGAGAAGAAATAAGTGAGGAGGAGCAAAGGAGACAGGTCTTTGGTAGGATGTGTGTCAGATGGTATGCACACAGGGGATCTGGAAGTGGGCCAGGGTTACAGGAAGTGCATTGCTCCTCCAGCCACAAGGAAAATCACCAACAACATTTCTCCAGGATGAAGTCTTCTGGAAAGCTGTATCCACACACAAGCGGATATTTGTAGTTTTGTGGGAAGCTCAGCTCTGAAGCCCTGCTCTGGTTTGGAGGAATCCCCGTAGTATTAATCTTTCTGGAGGGTGAGCAGTTTTATTTCTACCTATGTAAAAAGTCTGACTCTCGGAGGCTTCCTGGCGATTCTCCACGCTGCCCGGAATCCTTGAATAAACCTCTTTTCTGCTGGAGTTAGTGAGAATTGGTGTCTATTGTGTGCAACTAAGAACCATGACGGGTGTCACTGGGGCCGTTGAGGCAGGGAGGTGTGGCTTCTCTGTGCAGCCATGCATGTGGGTGCAAGCAGGCAAACATGCAGGAGTGGGAAGAGCCTGTCTTCACAGCTGAAAACTTAGGGGTGCCCACGGACAAGGAGGGAAGGTGGCTATTTTAAGACATAGTCCTTGGACGCTGTTAAGAAAGCTAACCCAAATCTGTGCGTGAGAACAATGCTAGAAAATAGTTCTATTGTTGAGCTATGTCCATAGGGTGGGTCACCCTGATAAACTGCAGGCTTGTGGCCTAGGAAACACCTGCTACCTGGAGACCCAGAGAAACACAGTTGGCGCATGACCTTGTGGGGATACATGATCCTGCCCGCTGAGGCTTCCTCTCAACTCGTACTTTTCCTGAAGGTACTCCTCGCTGGTCATCTGTTCAAGCTATTTTCCACTTCTAGGGTCCCAAGTCTACAAGCGCAGGAGAAAACAGGGGAGGAAGTGTCAGAGTGCGCTCACCATACTTCCTGATGCCTCAAAAATTAGGATGTTAGCGTAGGAAAGGCCCAAAGGGACCCTGCCATCTGTGGTCGCTGATGTCAGTAGACCTCAACATCATCCAGGGAGCTATTGACAATGCAGGTTCCCACAGGCTCTCCACCTCAGAGCTGACCCGCCGGGACCTGGGTCCACAGTCCTCCTAGTCTGGTTTGTGCACCAACTCTCCAGGAGAGGTTAGGATGAGCTGTTTGGTAAGTGAATCTAGTTCACCACTCCAACTTGTCATTTCATTGGCTACTTTCTGGCCCTGTGCTATCCATATCAGACTGCTCTTGTCTGTACGGTTTTTACTGACTGATTTTCAGAAGTGGATCACCAGGCCTTTCTTCCTAATCTTCTTTAACTGGAAGTTCCACTAAAACCTGCAGAGCATAATGACAGACAGCTGGTGGACATGCACAAAGCTTTGCTGATAGATGCCATCAAGTCAAGTATGACTCAAAGTGACCCCATGAACAACAAATCTGAACCCTGTTCTATAAGTATCTTCATTTCTCTAGGGTTCATAGAGTTTCCGGAAGCATGTTGTTTAGGAAGTGGATGCCACTTCTGCTTCCAAACCTGAATAACTAACTGATAACTCCACCGAACCCTGTCCACCGTGGGTACTCATTATGGCATTTGACACACCAGTTGCACAGCATTCAGTATCACAGCAACCCCAAGTTATCTCTGTACAACAAACTGACAGATAAATGCTATACCACTTAGAACAATGTTCTCTCCAAAGATGCTTGTTGAGGGTACTAACTGGGAATCAAACCCAGATCCCCTGTGCAAGAAACAAAAATTCTACTACTGTGTCACCACTGCCCTGCCACCTTAACTCTGAAGAAACTAAGACTTAAAACAAAACATCGCCTTGGCCAATGCCCTTAGAAAATCAACTGAGATGTTGGACACCAAGCCTGGGCCTCCTAACTCCTATTCTCACTGACTGGCTGGCTGGGTTAGGATGGAGCAATGAAAGTATTTTTTTCACAAACCAGTTGCATGATTCACACACACACACCCCCCCAACAGGGGCCAGAGATCCTCAAAGGGACAGCTTGTCATGGGAAAACACTGGGAATAAAGATTGGTACCCTAAGCTTCCCTTTGCCAGAGTGGCCTCAGCTGAGGAGACCCTGCAGACAAAGAGTAGTTGATACAGCCTGGCCCTCAGCCTGACAGAGTAGCAGGTCCAGGTCCAATTCTAGGCCTTTCAGTTACAACCTGAGACGTATCCGTTTTCTCTCCGAGCCCCAATTTAGTCTAGTTTTTAAAGTGGGGATAAACCTGCTATAAGCCCTGACCACCTCTCTTGCTCCCTGCAGAGGTCCAAGTGCTGCTGGAGCAGCGGGGAGCACAGACACAAGAGGTGTGAGCAGACTACTGATTTCCACCGGGGTCCCTTGAGGACGTGCTGGGCCCGTCTTGGAAACAGCAGAGGAAGCTGAGACACTGCCAAAGATGCTCTGGGGAGATTCTTAGAGCCCTGTGGGCTGGCTGACAGGGAGAGGACTTTTGCTCACACAGCTATTTTTCAGTGCTCCTGTCACAGGGACAGTGCCAAGAGTGATGACCCCTCTTCATCAACTGGTGGGGGTGGGGTGGGGGTGTTTCTGAGAAAGAGAAAATTCACTGCACCAGGGCCCTTCAGCCTCTTGCCTGATACTCATGGACTTTGTCCCTTACTGTGTTCTGGAGCTCTAGAAAGTCCTCAGAGGACCTGAGGGGACAAAGGAAATCACATCCCACCCTTTCATGGCAAAGTGCATTTGGGCTGTCATGCTAGGCTCAATCAAAGTGCATCTTTCCTTCTTCCCACAGCACACTCCTCAGAAATACCTCCACAGTGCGGAGCCTCGCTCGCCCTTAAATGCTGAGGGTGCCAGGGCACAGAACCAAGTCTGCTCCAAATTTGCTTCACCACCTCCTTACGTCCTATCATCTCTTCCAGCCTGCTTTCTCATGTGGAAAATGAGAGAAATAATGCCTGCCCTTCCCTGTACTGTAGGTTTGCTGAGTGTCTAATGAGAGTGTGTTGTGGGAGGACTTTGTGACAGGTAAAGGGTTATATCATCACTGTCCTATAGGAGGATCAGGGCACAGGAAGTAGAGGGGATGGACACACACCTGCTCTTCATCCTTCTTGGGGCAGACAGGTTCTGCGGGATGCTTTCATATCTGTCTCTATTTGAGCTATCCCAGGGCCCCATGTTCCTTGCCTTCTGAGGCCTTCAGTCTGGAGTTTTCTGCTCACCTAGGCAACATCAAGGAGAGAAGCCACAGGAGACCCAGGGGCATTCTGGTGATTAAGAAGAAAAAGCTTAGAAATCCAAAGCCTCTGTAAATTTTCACTGAAATTAATAACAAATTTAAATTTTTTAAAAAAAGAATTAAGTTAGAGTAAGGATGGCAATGGATTTATAACTGCTCAAGCTAATAACACTATATCGTGGCATGGAGGAGGAACAGTGGAAATGTATCCACATTTACAACATTCCTCTTACCAAAACCATTTATGGAAAATAGGTACTGCATTGGAACATGTATCTCTGGATTGGAAATGATGATATTGTTAATACTTCTAGCCTTAAGCTTAAAAGATTATAATGTTCAAAATTATTTGTTATACATTTGCTTAAATTTTTCCCTCTTTTAACAACTGGGATCTAGAGGGAAGAGAAAAGACCAGAGAATGGCCAAAATTATTGGGGCAGCTATTGCTGCCAATTTAGGGCCTGTGTCAGGAAAAGGAAGTCTTATTCATATACAATGCCACCCAAAGGTAATAAAGGAGGTCAGAATTGCTTCCACTGTGGAAAGCTGGGCCACTTCACTAGACAGTGTCACAGACGAGAGCCACAGAAAGGCCAGGGAGTAGAGAGGAAGCTCCCACTCAACTTGCTTTAAGTGTGGCTCTGAAGGAAACCTGGCCAAGGTGGCCCACATCAGGTCCTTGTGGCAGACAGGACTGACAGGCCCCAGCTCCCAGCTGGAAACAAAGGAGGATGCTTCAATGATTTAGACCCTCCCAGAAGAGCTGTGGGTGAGCATTAACATTACTGGTAAGTATATTTATTTTCTCCTGGACACAGAGACTACTAATTGGTCCTAAAAGCCTTCTGAGGTCCCAACTCTTCTCACTATTTCTTAGTTGTTGGAATGGATGGAAAACCTCATAAGCAGTTCCTTACTTTACCTCTACCTTGCATTCGAACTTCCGAGTTGTAAAACAACCCAGTGGTAGATGGAATTTGCTCCAGGACTTAAGAACCATAAATGACATAGCTGAGCCTCTACATCTTGTGGTTCCTAACCTCTACACTATAATAGACAAAGTGCTAGTCTATAGACCTTTTATTGTAAGAACCACCTTCCCTCTGTAACTTGATTTGTGCCACTATTAGAACCTCTACTCAGAATATTATTGCTTTTTAATTTTTGACTCATGTACTTTTAACTTGTTAGTTAAACTTGTGTCTTCTAGGCTGCAACACTTCCATGATACATCTTCAAGGATATGAACATGTACGGCTAAGCACAATTGATAACAGTGCATCTAAATTCCAAAATCAATCTCCATAATAGTCTATGTGTTTCCTACTGCCAAAGGGGCCCTTTAGAGTAGTGAGAGAAGATCTTCACCCTGAAACCCACAGCGTCCCTTTTCAGCAGGAAGAATACGCCATCCCCTTTTCCTTATGAATCAGGGTGAAGTCTCTCTCAGGGAGGAGAGATAGGGAATGGCAAAGGATACACTGACAAAGGAGATTAATCAGATCTGGCTTCGACACGCACTGTGGCAATTGGACAATTAAAACAGACATTCAGGGGGGGAGAAGAAGGAACTGGGGAGGAGGGTAGAGAAAACAGTGCAACAATGAATGAATGAAAACCCAAAATCTTTGTAAATGTTCACTAAAACTAATAAAATGTAATAATAATTTTTTTAAAAAAGAAAAAGCTTTAAGTCAGAGACATCAGCAAACAGAGTCCTTGATCAGGTGTGAAGTCATCTAGGCCAGCAGTGTCCCAACTTTCCAAATTCTAGGAACTCTGTCAAGACCTGAGAGCAAAATTGCCCCAGTGTCTCTGGAAAGCATCACTAAACTGAATAGTTACGAAAAATGAGGCTCAAAGATGAGCCTGAATCTAGTTCAAACCACACAGTAAGCCAGAGGTTAAAACAAAGAAAAAAAAACTTTACCTTAAATGCAGGTCTCAAACCCTCAACATTGGGAGTTCTGGTGGCTTAGTGGCATGGAGTTGCAGTGCCAATCCAAAGGCACGCAGTTGGGAGCCACCAGCTGCTCTGCAGGAAAAAGGGGGACCATTTCCTCCTGTGTCATTTACTGCCTCTGAAAACCTGCTGGAGGATCAGCTACAAGTCAGTTCTGACTCAACAGTACACAACCACAGTCCTCAACGTGTGAGCCCTGGCGTGCAGAGGCTTAGCTCTTGGCTACTAACCAGAAGGTCGACAGTGCAAATCCACCAGCATTCCTCAAGAGAAAGATGTTTCTGTTCTGTTTCTGCAAAGATTACAGCCTTGGAAACCCAATCGGGCAGTTCCATTTTACAGAATTTATTTTACAGGATACTTTGGGTAGAATGTTAAATGATCCAGGAAGTATCAACAGAAGATGGAAGGAATACATACAGTCACTGTATCAGAAGGAATTGGCTGACACAGAAGAATTTCATGAAATGACATATGAGCAAGAGCCTATGGTGATGAAGGAGGAAGTTCAAATTGCTCTGAAGGAACTGGCAAAAAACAAGGCTCCAGGAGTTGACGGCATACCAATTGACATATTTCAACAAACAGACACTGCCCTGGATGTGCTCACTAAGTTGTGACATGAAATCTGGAGGACAGCCAGCTGGCCCACTGACCTGAAAAGATCGATATTTGTTCCCATTCCAAAGAAAGGTGACCCAACAGAGTGTGGAAATTATCGAACAATATCATTGACATCACATGCAAGCAAGATTCTGCTGAAAATTATCCAAAAAATGTTTGGAACAATATGTCAGCAGAGACCTGCCAGATGTACAAGCTAGATTTAGAAGAGGTCATGGTACTAGGGATATTTTAGCTAATGTTAGATGGATCTTGGCAGAAAGCAAAGAATACCAGAAGAATGTTGTCTGTGCTTCATTGACCATTCAAAGGTGTTTAGCTGTGTAGATCACAACAAGCTGTAGCTGACTCTGAGAAGAATGGGAATTCCAGAACATTTGATTGTGCTAATGCGAAACCTATACTTGGACCAAGAGCAAGTAGACACTACATGGTTCAAAATCAGGAAAGGGGTCTGTCAGGGATGTATTTTGTACCTTTTCAATCTGTATGCAGAACAGATCATCTGAGACGCTGGGCTGTACAAAGAGGAATGTGGCATCAGGATTGGTGGAAGAGTCATCAACAGCCTGCGTTATGCGGATGACACAACCCTGCTTGCTGAAACTGAGGAGGGCCTGAAGTGCTTGCTGCAGAAGGTCAAGGACTGCAGCCTCCTATATGAACTGAAGCTCAACATCAAGAAAACAAAGATTCTCACCACTGGGCCAATTGGCAGCATCAGTATGGATGGTGAAGAGATTGAGGTAGTTAACAGTTTTAGTTTGCTTGGATCCACAATCAGTACTCTTGGTAACAGCAGCCAGGAAATCAAGAGATGAATTGCACTGGGAATGTTGGCTGTGAGGGACCTCTCAAGAGTACTGAAAAGCAACGACGTCAGGCTGGAGACTAAGGGGCGCCTGATCCAGGCTATCGTCTTCACAATTACGTGCTATGCATCAGAGAGTTGGACAGTGAATAGGGTTGATAGAAAGAGAATTGATGCCTTTGAACTGTGGTGCTGGAGAAGAGTGTTGAATATAGCATGGACTGCTAGGAGAACAAACAGGTTTGTCCTGAGAGGGTGAAGTTGGAATGCTCCTTGGAGTCAAGGATTCTGAGGCTTGGTCTGACATACTTTGGGCATGTTGCAAGGAAGGACTGGTCCTTGGAGAGGGACAGACATCATGTTTGGCAGAGTGGAGGGGCGGCGAAGGAGAGGAAGACCTTCGATTAGATGGATCGATTCTGTGACTGGAGCAGTGGGAATAAGTGCGTTTGAGATGGCTAGGTTGGCACAGGATAGAACAGCATTTAGAGCTCTTGTACATAGGATCACTATGAGTCGCAAACGACTTAATGGCACATAACAACAACATTTTACAGGATGGAGTTGCCATTGAACAATGGGTTTGGTTTTGATTCAATATGGATTAAGTACACCTGTGCTGATAAGTACAGTACAGGTATCTCCAGCATGTATGGTCCTCAGAGAAAGCAATAAACACTTCCTCCTGAAGAAGGCTATCACGCTTGCTTCAGGGTCATCAGTAAAGAAAGCCTTCTAGAAGGTGGACCGACACAATGGTTGTGAGGATGAATGACGCAGGACCATGCAGCGTCTTGTTCTCATAGAGGTCATGGTGATTCAAAGCTGACCCCACAGCACCTAACAAAAACATCCTTTCTGTCACATTCACAGTGATCTTGGGGTAGGGGGCAGTGGCTCACAATGGGTATACAGAGTAATAAATGGGGGCAATCTAAAACACAGTTATAATAAGTCCATCCTACTGGCCAAGCCAGAGAATTTTCCCACCCCTTTGAATTGACAAAAATTTTTGGCAATATGTGTTTGAGGGCTTAGCCTCTCAGGAATTTCTGGAAACACATGTCTTTCTTGTGCTTTGTTGAGTTGTTAGGTCACATTGACTCATCTACAAAGAACAGCAACCCCATGAATAATAGATCTGAACTTTGCCCAGCTCTGTCTACATATAGCACCATCTCTGCTTTACTTGAACCCATTGTTAATGTCACTGTGTCAACCCATCTCATCAAGTATCTTCCTTTCTTTCACTGACCCTCCACCTTTTCAAGGAAGAACTCTTTTTCTGAGGACTAACCTCTCCTAACAATATGCCCAAAGTATGTGAGACAAAGTCTTACCATCTTCCCTTCTGAAGGAGCACCCTAATTGCACTTTCTCCAAGACGGACCTGTGTGTTCTTTTGGCAGTCCATTTCAAAATATTCAGTACTCTTCTCCAATTCCATATCTCAAAGGCATCAATTCTTCCTCGCTATCCATATTCACTGTCTAACTTTTAGGTGCATAACAAGTAATTGAAAAGACCATGGCAGTCTATTCTCTTTTGAAAGAGGATATGTTGTTGTTGTTGTTATGTGCCGTTGAGTCATTTGCGACTCATAGCGACCCTATGCACAACAGCCCTAAACCCTGCTCTATCCTGCGCCAACCGCACTGCCTCTGACACACCCATCCCGATTACCCCAGTCACTGAATCAATCCATCTCATAGAGGGTCTTCCCCTCTTGCGCCGTCCCTCCACCCTCCCAAGCATGATGTCCCTCTCCAAGGACCTGTCCCTCCTTGCAACATGCCCAGAGTATATTGGCACCAATTTAAAGCAGAGCCATTTTCTCCAAGAATCTGGAGTCATTTTCTGAACAAAAGGCCCCTGGCCCTCACTGCTGTTTGGGCTTTTGTTTTGGTTGGATTAAGGTCAAGGAATATGTGTGTTAATCATATCCCATCAAAATGGAACCGACTCATAGTAGATGTTCAGAGGCAGTAAATCACACGAAAGAAGATTATTCACCTACCTCGCAACAGCTGGTGGGCTTGACCTGCCTGCCTTAGGTTGGTATATGGAAAATCCTATAATTGCTTCAAAACTCATGCTAAACCAGCTGAGTTCTTATCAGACTTGTTTTTCTAGCTTCTTCCCAGATTGAATGCAAGCTGACCTTTGCAAGTTTTAGCCATGCTTGTAGAACCAGATGCAAAACAAGCAGGTGACAGTTTTCTCTCTAAACCATGCACTATATTGTTAGCATTTTCCCCTCAGACTATCTAAATCATAACTTTGCTACATCTTGGGAGTTGTTTGTGTAAGCATGTGCAATAGAACAAACCCCGGCAGGCTGGAGGTCCACTCCTTACCCCCTAGGCTCTCTGCAGAAGAACTTGAAACTGGGTTTTCTGATCAAACACTTAAACTTTGTCTTGGTCTCTGGTGACAGATGGCAGGGCACCTTGCCTTATTCAGGATCTTCTCTGTCCCAGGCTCCCAAACGAGAGGGACTCGCTGTCAAGGTGCCCCCACTAGAGGGGCCCTCAGAGACCTGTGAGCTCTGTGGTGTCCAAGCTGTTCTAGGACACAGCAGCGGCCTCCAGGGTCAATGCGGCGAGGTAGAAGGGGGAGTGTTTATACTTCCCATTCCACCCACTTTGTCTCACTGTCTTAACTGCATTGAGAATCTACGTTTTAAACAAGAGGGTCTGCAAGCAAAAATAAATTTGAGATCCTCTTTCAAGTCTATCATTCTTATGTTAAGATTATGGTGTTAATCAATGAAACACCACCACCACCACCACCACCACCACCACCCCGTGGCTCACTCAGTCTTCACATCTGGAAGATGGAAGCAGTGCAGTGCCCACCACATAGGGCTGTGCAAGGACTGAAGGAGTTTATGTATGCAAAGCTTCTAGGACGTGCTGGGTTTGGGTCACAGGAAAGGATGCTTAAGTGGTAAATGTATTGGTGTCATTACTAGTGGTATTTTACTATGAAAACAGTGAGGCCCCGATAATAAGGGACTTGCCCAGGTCACATAGCCACCTGAGGGTAGAATGAGGATTACAGAGCTCTCCTCACTCAGCTTCCAGCTGATCTAGGTGAAGTCCTTTATGTCTCAGATGCTAGGTGTTTGGAAGTTGACGCACCATAGGAATCGTTGAAGATAAACACAAGCCCATTTGAGGAAGACCAAGCTGTATATAACAGGCCACTGGCACAGACTCCATGATCCTCAGAGGGTAGATGAGAAGGGAGAATAGAGAAGAGGAAGAAAGAAAGGAATTCAGACATAAGAGGAAGTACAGGAACTTGAGGAGTCTTGAACTCAGCTGACCCTGAGCTCCTGGTTTCATCAGCATTCTCTTGAGGAGCTATCTAGAGTAGGCAGAGGAACTAATTTTAAAAATCTAAATCCATTGTCTTTAAAGCGAGACCCACTCATCTGACTCTACAGGACAGCGTAGAAGTGCCCCAAGGGTTCCAAGGTGCAGCTGAAGGATTTGCACTGCTGATCTTCCAGTTAGCAGCCACGGATTCAACCACTGTGCCACCAAAATATTTCAAGTCTGAGAATTGTATTTGGGGATTAAGGTGTACAGGCTGGATTACCAACATCTCTGCTTGCTTCATGGTGAATTCTTGCACAGTCATAGCCTGCTGCTGTGTCTCTCCTTAGACTCTAAGCTGAACCATGGGCTCCTGGGGTGCCGAGAAGGCCAGGGAGGCTACAGCAGCTTAGCAGGAACCCTTCTCACAGCCTGAGAACAGAGCGTATCTTTCATAATTTTGCTTCTATCACTTTCTAATTGAGTTGTTGTTGTTGTTGTTGTGTATAATAGAGTCAGAACCAACCCATACCTGACCCACCCACGGGTTTTCAGAGGTGGTTAATCGCATGGGAAGAGATTGCCCATCCTTCTCCCATGGAGCCGCAAGTGGCCCATGTGACTTCAGGATTGCAACACAGTTTCTTGTCATTAGACCACCAGAGCTCCCTTCTAACTGCGTGAGCAAGTGGGCAAGGTATTTAAACTAATTATGCAAAAATGCCTGGAGCAGCACATCAACAGAGAACTGCCAGATGTGCAGGCTGGGTTTAGAAGAGGCCGTGGTACTAAGGAATATTGTAGCTATTGTTAGATGGATGTTGGCTAAAAACAGAGAGTACCAGAGGAATGTCTATCTGTGTTTCATTGACTATGCAAAGGCATTTGACTGTGTGGATCACAACAAACTGTGGCTGACTCTGAGAAGAACAGGAATCCCAGAACACTTGATTGTGCTTATGTGAAACCTACACCTGAACCAGGAGGCAGTCATCAGAACAGAGCAAGGAGACATCACATGGTTCAAAATTTGGAAGGGTGTATGTCAGGGATGTATCCTGTCTCCATACCTTTTCAATCTACATTTAGAACACATCATACAGGAAGTTGGGCTATATGAGGAGGAATGTGGCATCAGGACTGGGGGAAGACTCATCAACAACCTGCGTTATCCAGATGACACAGCCCTGCTTGCTGAAACGGAGGAGGATCTGAAGTGTTTGCTGCAGAAGATCAAAGACTGCAGACTTCAATATGGGTTGAAGCTCAACCTCAGGAAAACAAAGGTTCTCACCACTGGGCCAACTGGCAGCATCATGATGGATAGTGAAGAGATTAAGACTGTTAACAACTTTAGTTTGCTTGGCTCTGAAATCACTACTCTTGGTACCAGCAGCCAGGAAATCAAGAGATGAATTGCAATGGGAAAGTTGGCTATCAGGGACCTCGCCAAAGTACTGAAGAGCAACAACATCCATCTGGAGATTAAGGTGTGCCTGATCCAGGCCATAGTCTTCACAATTGCTTGTTACTCATCAGAGAGCTAGACAATGACTAGGGAGGATAGAAAGAGAATTAACGCCTTTGAGCTGTGGTGCTGGAGAAGAGTGTTGGATATACCATGGACTGCTAGGAGAACAAACAGGTTTGTACTGCTTGGAGAGGGTGAAGCTGGAATGCTCCTTGGCAGCAAGGATTCTGAGGCTTTGTCTGACATACTTCGGGCATGTTGCAAGGAGGGACTGGTCCTTGGAGAGGGACATCATGCTTGGAAGGGTGGAGGGACGACAGCACAGGAGAGGAAGACCCTCAATGAGATGGATTGATTCAGTGACTGGGGGCATGGGGATAGATGTATCAGAGACAGTAAAGCATAGAGCAGTTTCAGGGCTGTTGTACATAGGGTTGCTATGAGTCACAAGCGACTTAATAGCACATAACAACAACAACAACCACCAATGTTGGTTTAACCATCATATTAAATTGGGATAAGTCTTGCCACATTGTACCTTGGGAGGAATATATCGGATAATGCATATAAAGTGTCTAATTCTAGATGTGCTGCAATGTAAGAAGTGCTCAGTGAACATTTAGTTATTACCAAATGCAGCTTCTTGCCCTATGTATGTGTGGTAACTTATCTACTTCCCTCCAAGATGGGCAAGGGGCCTGCATTAGTTAATATTTGGTTTGCCTGCAAAGATAAAAATCCTAAAATAGTAGAAATGTAAAATAGTTGGAAGTTTATTTTTGTCACATCAAATCCGAGTAAATAGTAAGAGGCTCCCCAGCCCTTGGGATCCAGACATTGCTCTGCTAATCACAACTTTGACCTGATAGTTTAAGGTGTTGTTATTGCTGTAGCAGCACAGAAATTCAAAGCAGGAGGAAGGAATGAAGAGTGCTTGGTCACCATTTCTAAGAAAGTTTCCAGGAAGCTGTTGTATTATCTTTCTGGTTGCACTCCATTGGCCAGAACATAATCACGTGGCTCCTTTTGTTGCAAAGACTACTGGGATGTGTAGTCTTATCATGGGCACACATGTGGCCCACTGAATGTTGGTGCTGTGTAGCAGTCTGTGTTACCCTCCCTCTGTCCTGTTCAGGACAAACGTGCAACTGAATATAGCAGATACTAGAAGCTGAAAAGTAGACCTGATGCCTTTCCTCAGTCTCTGCAGTGTCTTAGTCTGCCACTGAGAATGTGGCAAACTGCCGGCTACATTCTCCCTGGAACTCAGACCTCTGACTATGAGTCACTGAAAACCCTACCCTGTTTAACCCGCTCAATGGCCCTACCAGGAAGGGTACAGGCAAAGCAGCTGCCTCCCTCTCCTGGCCAGGAGAAGGCACTTAGCAAAGCAAGTTTCCCAGGGGCAGAGAGGCCCAGCAAGGCTGACTTGGCACAGTTCCACAGAGCTGGGCACCTGAACGTAGTGGGGAGCCAGACTGATGCCCACTGCCACAATCCAAATACCTAGCCAGAGAGACAAATCGCCCCCCTTCTTTCTAATAATGATAACACCCCAGCAGGCCATCTGGGCTCATGACCCACCTGTCCTGCCCTTTTAGCCTTTCATCCCATTAAGGTCATTAGAGAAAAAACCCAAAGTTCCCCAGTGTCTGCCTCTGAAACAAGTGCCGGGTGTTTTCTGCTTCAGGGGTTTGTTTCACTGCCCGCAGCTGCAAAGGGGCAAGCAGGCACACCTGTTAGATACTTCACCATGTGTGCTGGGAGCAAGCAAAGAGGAGGCCTGGTCACTCAGGTTTCTATCCCATGTTTGCTACTGATGTGGCATTTGCTCTTTTCTGCCTGTCCTTCCTGGATGTGCTTTGGAGTCATCTCTCAGAAGGATGGGGGTTTTGGGTTTCAGACTCAGGAGACAGGTGGGATCCCAGGAGCTTCAGGTGCAATTAGTTTGGGACCCAAGGGACTGGGAACCCTTTGAGGTCTGCTTTGTAGCTCTCTGGTTCTATCAGGGACTCTTCTGTCTGAATAGCTGAGATCTTGTTCGTCTTCCCCCCACCATTCTTTGTTTACCCCCCACTAGCTGCCATCAAGGGACATGCTACATCCACGTGTGTCAGGAAAATTATGATCCCCATGGTTTTCAGTGGCTGGTTTTTCTATAGTAGAATGTCAGACCTTTTCCCTGGACATCTCAGATCTCAAACCTCTAAGTTTTCTGAGAGCGGCTGAGCACGTTAACCATTTGCACTACCCAGAAACTCTGGAGTTCTTCAGGCAGCCCCTAATTAGTGCACTTTTCCTTCAAAGATCGGTCCTGCCCAGGGGTGGCCCTTGCCCATGCTGTTTGGTGTGATGTCCCCTGCCTCCTTCTTCTACTTGTCAAATTTTCTTCACTTCTGAAAGCTCAGCCAGTGCCTGAAATCTTTCAGAAGCTTCTGTCATCTCTGCAGTAAGAACTTCACAGCTGGGCCTCCCTTGAGGCACAAGCTGTGTCTAGTGGTGTTCATTTTCTCATTTTGGTGCTTGTCCCACCTGTCCCCCACCCCTGATGACCCCCCCCAGCCCCACAGGACGATGGCCTCTTGAAGTTGAGATCCAATTTCATTGTAGATATTCTACAGCCTGATGATATAGCTAGCAGCTAACCCTCAGTTCATGCCTACTGAAATAGAGAAGGCAGAAAGGAAGTCAATGTCTGGTTAAGATGTAACAGAAAGGTAATAAGAAGGTGCAGACAGAAGAGATGGGAAGAGTTAATCTAAGCTCGTTGTCCATCCCCCCTCTTCTCTGAGCTGAGTGAATGAGCTAATCTTTGGGGGCAACTTGTGCCTCAGACAGTATCCTCTTCCTTGCCTGGAATAGAATGTTATGTGAAATTAAGCACTTCTGGCCAATAGTTTCTTCATCCTCTCAGCACCATCTTCAGAACAAACTATAGTGTTTGTCCTTGACAATAAAGAAGGAAGACCAAAGAAGAACAATATGGAATATACTATGGACTTCCAGAAGAACAAACAAATCTTCTTGGAGGAGGTACAACTATAATATTGCTTACAAGTTAGGATAGGGACACTCCGTCTTATGGAGTCTGGATGTGAGAGACTAGTCCATAGCAAAGGGCATCATGCTTAGTGAGTCAGGGAATAAGAGGAAGACCCTCAAGAAAACCAATTAACACAGTGATTACAACAATGAGCTCGTGCACAGCAGGCATCGTGAGGATGGGGTGGAACTGGGCAGTGTTTATCTCTGTTGTGTGTAGACTCAATTGCGCCGAATCACAGAATTGCCCTCCTTTTGGGAGCTCTGGTGGCCTAGTGGTAAGAAGCTGCGCTGCAATCCCAATGGCACGCAGTTTGAGTCTGTCAGCAGCTCTGAGGGAGAGAGATGGGCAGTCTCCTGCTGTGTAATTTACTGCCTCTGAAAACCCACTGGAAGGTCAGCTGTGGGTTTGTTCTGACTCTACGGCACACACCAACAAACTCTTCTTTTAGCTGTCACAAAGGGGCCCTGAAGGAGCATATTTACCTCCTCTGCCTGGGAGCTCCTGGCCCCTGGAAGGAGCAGGGTGAGCAGGAAGACAGGATCAAGCTGCTACAATTCCACCCTGCGTGCTTTCCAGTGTCTAACTCTTCTCTCTGGATCCCACTCACACTAAGGCCAGTGTATCTTTTTAAAAGGTGGAGTTGGGGTGAGGAAGTGACCAGATAGATGCCTCTTCCCCTCCTGTTTCCAGATACTGTACTGTGTACATTCTCACCAAATCTACATAACAACTTTGCTAGGTAATGAGGACTATCACCTCCGTTTTCAGCATGAGGAAATTGAGGTTGAGACAGACAAGATCACTTGACTGTGAGATACTACTGCAAAGTTGCAGAACAGGACTCAAAGACAGGTCCATCTAGCTCCTAAACTCCCATGTTGAGGGTGAATTTTCCTGTAAGGCCTGCTTCTCTCCCTTCAAGAGGCTGCAGGGTCTTTGGGTTCCCTTCCATCAAACACTGACAGAGCCTCCCTCCCCTGGGGGCCTCACACACGTGGACCCTCCAGGTTTGCACTTTTTTCCTATTGCAATAAAATAAGGGCCTCCCCTGTTTTGTTAGTATGCTCTAGCTTGTTCTTGAACTGTACTCTTAACCTTGCAGAAAATAAAACCCTTTAAAGTCACATTCCTGAAAAAGATATCTGCTTTTCATGTTTGGGCTCAGCCCACTGGGGCCCAGCCTGGCTCCTCCTTCACCCTCCACACTGCATGTCCCGCTCCACATGTCACAGGGCCCACTGCCTGGTCATTCTTCTCACAACCCAGTGCTGTTTGTTAGATTACCTTGAGTTATTGGCATCTGGACAAGGCTCAGTAGTGTTTTCCATGGACTAGTGAAACCCCAAACCAGTTGACTTTAAGTCAATTCTGACCCATGGTGACCCCATGTGTGGTGTGGTGAGTTTACTGTTCAAAATGTCCTTCCTAGCCTATTAGCTTTTGCCACATGGCCGAATGGAAACATGCAAACAAAGTATGTAGACTATTAATGAGGGCATTGCTCAGTCTTGTTATCCTGCCTAGTTTAAATGGAACAGGTTCAGTTGTAGCAAATGGGAATCTCATTACTAGCAAAAAGAAGAAACAAAGAATGTGGCTTCTTTCAGGACAATAAATTCTTGCGCTAAATGGAGACAGACCAAGATTGGGACACTATAGCAGCAGTGGAGAACCTGAGATGGATGTGAGGCAGAGAGAGCTAAGCTGGGGCTGTCACCCCTTGGGGCCAGAGCTAGGAGGCTCTGCCCAAGTTTGCTGGAGGACTGGGCCAGGATTAGGGAGATGCCTTAAATTACAGGGCTAGGAGAGCTCTGTAACACTGACCTAAAGCCATGAAGCTAAACGTCCAAGGGCCTGCAAATATACTTGAGAAGTTATTCTGACTTAAGAATTGTGTCCTGTTTTCAACCCAAATTGTAACCTGTACTCTCCTATCAATACTCATAATCAGAAGTACAGTATTTGAGCTCTGTGTGGCCATTGCAACAAATATTAATCTCCAAGTGCAGAGAAGGGAGAGACGGTTGTTGTTAGAATTGGTAAAAGAAGGTGCAGGGAGCATGTGGGCATTTCTAACCTTCTGGGAATAGGTTTTGTGTGATTGATAGAACTGTTCTTCCTTGTGGAATTAGCAGGGGTATAACTCAGCTCCCTCTATGCCAGCTGCATTCTTTTACACATGCTTGTCTGAGTAGAAAACTCCATAGGGCTTTTCAATGGCTGGTTCTTAAAAAGTAGGTCATCAGGCCTTTCTTCTGAGCCACTTCTGGGTTGGTTCAAACCATCTGCCTTTCAGTGAGTCCTTAACCATTCATAAAATCAGCAACATTTATCAACGGAAATTCTTTTCTTTTTTTTTAAATTTAAAAAAAAATGTATCACACAAAATGATCAAGCAAATAAAGCAAAATGGCAAATGAATATACTTTGATGCATAACTAGCTATATAAAAGCTAGTGTGGAATCTATTACCCCAAAAGAAAGTACACATTAATCCCCAAACAGACTCATATCAGAAAATCTTCCCTCTACTAGGAGTGTTGTTGTTGTGTGTTGTTGAGTCCCCTGTGACCCATAGTGTCCCTATGTACAGCAGCTCTGAGCCCTGCCCTAAGCCAGTCTCATTAATTCGGACACACCAACCCCCACTGCCCCAGCTATTGTATCAATCCATCCCATCTGGGGTCTTCCTCTCCTGCACTGTACCTCCACTCTTCTGAACATACTGTCCTTCTCCAAGGACCATTCTCTTCTGGCCAAGTGCCCAAAGTATGTGAAATGGAACTTCAAAATCCTAGCCTCCAAGGAGACCTATTTGTTTTCTTGGCAGTCCATGGTATGCTCAAGACTCTTCCCCAGCACAACTCAAAGGCATCAATTCTTCTTCTGTAATCCTTGGTCATTGTCCAGCTCTCTGATGCATAGCAAGTAATTGCAAAGACCATAGACTGGATTAATCACACCTTAGTCTCTAGACTGACATCATTGCTTTTCAGTATTCTGGAGAGGTCCCTGACAGCAGATTTTCCCCAATGCAATATGTCTTTTGATTTTCTGACTGCTGGTGGTAAGAGCATTGATTGTGGAGCTGAGTGAGCTATAACTATTAACAACTTCAATCTCTTCTCCATCTATGATGGTGCTGCCAATCAGCTGAGTGGTGAGAATCATTGTTTTCTTGATGTTGAGCATCAGTCCATATTGAAGACTACAGTCCTTGACCTTCTGCAGCAAGTGCTTCAGGTCCTCTTCAGTTTCAGCAAGCAAGATTGTGTTGTCTGCGTAATGTAGGTTGTTGATGAGTCTTCCTCCAATCCTGATGCCACATTCCTTCTCATAAAGCCCTGCTTCCCAAATGATCTTTTCTGTATACAGATTGAAAAGGTATGGAGACAGAATGCACACCTGACACACTCCTTTCCTGATTTTGAACCATGCAGAGTTTTTCTGCCCTGTTCTGAGGATCAGCAGTTGGAAAATATGAACTTGGTGACAGAAATGAGGCTAGGGATACAATGATAGAATTATGCACAATCAATTATTTATTCATAAAAAATACCTTTTATAAGTAACACAGAAATGCAGGCTATATACATGGATTTCTCCTGATGGGATGCACAGGAATCAGATTGATTACATCTGTGGAAGAAATCATTAGAGAAGTTCAGTATCAGCAGTGAAAACTAGGCGAGTTGCTGATTGTGGAACAGACCATTAACTACTCATATGCAAGTTCAAACTAAAGCTAAAGAAGATCAAATCATATCCACAGAAATAACAGTCTGATCGTGAGTTTATCCTGCCTAAATTTTATAAACCACCACAGAAACAGATATGAGGCCTGGAACAATAAAGAATGAAGACCAGAGGAGTTATGGGAAGATATCAAGAATATCATTCATGAAGAATGCCAATGGTCATTACAAAGAAGGAAGAAAAGACCAAAATAGTCAGAGAGAATCTGGACATTGCCCTAGAGCATTGAGAAGCCAAAGAAAAGGGAAGAAATCCAGAAGTTAAAGAGCTGAACAGAAGATTTCAAAGGGCAGAATGGGAAGACAAAGCAAAGTATTATAATGAAATGTGCAAGGAGCTGGAGTCAGCAAATCAAAAGGGCCAAACTTGCTCAGCATTTCTTAAACTGAAGGAACTAAAGAACAAATTCAAGCCATGATTTGCAATGCTTAAGGATGCTATGGAAAAAATATTGAATGATTCAGAAAGCATTAAAAGAAGATGGAAGGAGTATACAGAGTCATTGTACCAAAAAAGAATTGGCTGACACAGAAGAATTTCAAGATACAACATATGAGCAAGCGGCAATAGTTATGAAGGAGGAAGTGCAGGCTGCTCTGAAGGACTTGGCAAAAAATAAAGCCCCAGAATTGATGGAATACCAACTGACATATTTTCAACAAACAGATGCTGACCCGGATGTGTTCACCAAGTTGTGCCAAGAAATCTGGAGGACAACTGACTGGCCAACTAACAGTAAGAGATCCATATTACATCCATTCCGAAAGGTGACCTGACAGAGTGTGGTAATTATAAAAAAATATCACCGATATCACACACTACCAAAATCCTGCTGAAGATTATCCAGAAATTATTGGAACAGTGCATTGATGAAGAACTACCAGCAATACAAGCTGGGTTTAGAAGAGACATTATTGCCAATGTCAAATGGATCTTGGCAGAAAGCAAAGAGTACCAGAGGAATGTCTGTGTTTCGTTGACTGTGCAAAGATATTTGACTGTGTGGATCACAACAAATTGTGGAACAGTAGGAGTGTGTTATTGTTGTTGATTGCCTTCGAGTTGAACATGACTCATAGCAACCCTATAAACAAAAGTTTTGAAACTCCTCTCCAACTATTGACATTTATCAAAGTTTATAGAGTTTCCGGAGGCATGTTGTTTAGGAAGTGGATGCCATTATTGCCAATGTCAAATGGACCTTGACAGAAAGCAAAGAGTACCAGATGAATGTCTGTTTCATTGACTATGCAAAGGCATTTGACTGTGTGGATCACAAAAATTTGTGGAACGCTAGGGGTGTAGAACCTCCATATGCACTTTGAGAGGCACAGCACAGTCCCTAAAAGGTGACAAAGCCCACTTTCGGCTGTGACACCACTGTTTAAACCACAGCTATGAGAAACTGCATTCCCTTACTTCCTTAACAAGCTCCAACTTTCCTACATTCATACTTCGCACATTTGGTATTTCAGTCATTAGGGTCTATTTGCCACCATTCCTCCTCCTTTGTGATTCCTGATAGGAAGGCTCAGCCTCAGGTGCTATACCTGCTAGACTAATCTAAGTGTGTCCTGTTGTACAAAGGGTTTTTGAAGGCCTGTTATTTCAGAAGTGGCTGGTCAATCCTTCTCCCCAATCTATCTTCATTTGGATGCTCTGCTTTAGAGTAATATTTGACAGAGAAGCATTTTTACCCGAAAGAGTCGATGAGAGTATGCAGGTAACAGATAAGGTGTCGATCCTTGGAGCCTATTCCTTTGATGCATGTGTTGTGTTCCCACCCCACCCTGCTCTGCCAGCATCCAGCTCGATTCCCTCTCCTTGCCCCTCTAGCACCTCCCATGTCCTGTCTCCAGCCAACTCTAGCTTGATGGCTCAGGCCTCCCATTATCTCTGTCCTCCCACTTCCTCTCCACACTCCTGTGATTAGTGCTCCTGGCACAGGGGCCGTGGGGTGGTCTCTATGCACTTCCAGCAGCAGGGGTCCAGTGGGATGCATCCTATCTTCACACCTCTTCACTCTATAGGTAGAAGAGATCATCTGAGATACTGGGCTCTATGAGGACAGTGGCATCAGGATTGGAGGAAGACTCATCAACAACCTACATTATACAGATGACACAACCTGACTTGTCAAAACTGAGGAGGACCTGAAGTATTTGCTGCAGAAGGTCAAGGACTGCAGCCTTCAATATGGACTGAAGCTCAACATCAAGAAAACAGGGCTTCTCACTACTTGGTCAATTGACAGCATCATAAAAGATGGTAAAGAGATTGAGATTGTTATCAGCTTCAGCTTGCATGGCTCCACAATCAATACTCTTGCCATCAGCAGCCAGGAAATCAAAAGACGAATTACATTGGGAATATCTGTTGTCAGGGACCTCTTCAGAGTACTGAAGAGCAATGATATAAGTCTAGAGACTAAGGTGCACCTGATCCAGGTCATGGTCTTTGCAATTACTTGCTATGCATCAGAAAGCTGGACAATGACTAAGTATGATAGAAGAGGAATCGAAGCCTTTGAGTTGTGGTGCTGGAGAAGAGTATTGAATATACTACGGACTTCTAGGAGAACAAACAAGTCTGTCCAGGAGAGAGTGAAACTAGGCTGCTCCTTGGAGGCAAGGATTTTGAGGCTCCTTCTGACATACTTCGGGCATATTGCAAGGAGGGACCAGTCCTTGGAGAGGGACATCATGCTTGGAAGGGTGGAGGGGCGGTACAGTAGAAGAAGATACTGAGACACAGTGAGTGGAGAGTGGAGGTAGATGTGTCAGAAACAATGAAATTGGCTAAAGATAGAGCAGAGTTCAGAACTGTTGTACATAGGGTTGATATGAGTCAGAATTGACTCAATGACACATAACAACAATGTGAGAAACTGCAGCTCTTGGGTTTGAGTGCTAGGAAATGAACTTTTTATTATTAAAAAAGTCAGAGGATTCCCCAAGTCAGCAATGCTCCTGACCATTCACAGCCTGCCATCTGCTGCTGACTGGTGGGCTGTTAACTAACTGGGCAGCTTAAGACAAATGAGGCTGTGTTTGATTGAAAAGGACTTTTAAATCTACATCTGGAAGAATAAAGTCTTTCATGTTCTGCCTCCAATATGGAACCTGTCACACCAGGGTAACTGTCTGGTTTCTTGGACAAGATTCTAAACTCTGGGAGACTAGTGGGTGCTACGGGCCCAACCCAGGGCCTAGCACAAAGAAAAGAGGTCTGGGAATAAAAAGACAGAGAGATCTGGGGGAAGATGCTAACAAGCATAAGACTTCATGCCCAAATACAGAAACCCTAATGGAATTTGGATTATCATCTGTTCTTATTGAAGTCCCTTAAGTCACAATAGCCCTTCGGCCAGTTTCTTCCACTTGAACAACCGCCTGTCAATCCAGACAGCCTGCAGTGACATGTAACATGCCTCTTCTGACGTCATAGAACTTTCTGTAGTCCCTTGTGTCCTTGGAGGGGCCACGAGTCTCCTTCACAATGCTCTGGCTTCTCATGGAAAGTTCGACCCAACTTTGGTCCAGGGCAAGGGTGCACAGTGCTGTCGACCAAGCCCCCTCTGATCGTGTGAGACCAGAGGTTAGCAGCACTCTAAGCCCCCGGGACAATGGGCAAGTCCTCTGAAATGTGGCTGTATCTGAAGCCCAGCGGAGCAGCCAGCCCACTGCTATTTCTGTGGGAGCCCAGTGTGTGATTACTCAGTAATTAAGCTCATCTACAATTTGATACTAGGGCAGCCTCACATTTTGTGGAGTAATTAAGCATGTCTCGCTGAGAGAAGAGCTCAAGGTGCTTCCGGGACCCAGCCTCTCCTGGGGCTGATCCCCATCCTCATGCTCCCTCGTCTAGCACAGATCAATGGGTGCTGGCCAGGCGGTCTCCGACCACAGCCCTGGCAGCCTCTTGCCCCTTCTCCCTGTGCTCTCATCTTTCAGGAGTTAGCACAGACACCCATGTAATGTGGCATGGGGAAGGTAGAGCCTTTCCTTCGCCTCTCTCTGCATATCTGTGGACTAGGAGAAGCTTGACTTCACTGCCCCTTCATTTTCCTGACTTCAGAACCCACCTGCCTCCTCAGAATGCCTCTGTGAAAGATATGATCAGTCATTTACAATTTACTGTAAATAAGGAATAAAAGTGCACTGCCCAGTGTTAGAGCTAGCGGGGGGATCTTAAGATTAATTTCATTTAACTTCCTCTGTTTTAGGGAGTTCTCCATCTTACTTGGATTCACAATCAATATGCTTGGTATCAGCAGTCAGGAGATTAGGAGATGTATTGCACTGGGAAAGTCTGCAGTCAGGGACCTCTCCCAAATTTTTGAGGAGTAATGATGTCAGTTATAGGACAACTGGGCACCTGATTCAGCCCATGGTCTTTTCAGTCACTTGCATCTGAGGACTGGATAATGACTAAAGATGACAGAAGAAGAATTGATGCCTTGAACTGTGGTGTTGGAGAAGAGTGTTAAATTTCCCATGGACTGCCAAAAGAACAAACAGGTTATGTCTTTGGAGAAGGTGCAGCCAGAGTGCTCCTTGGAAGCAAAATGATGAAGCTTCATCTCCCAAACTCTGAGCATGTTGCTAGGAGAGGTTATTCCTTGGAGAGGGACATCATGCTTGGGAAGGTAGAGGGGAGGCAAAAGAGAGGAAGACCTTCAACCAAGTGTACTGAGACAGTGACTGCAGCAATGAGCTTGAGCATGTCAGGATTGTGAAGATGGCAGGGGATAGGACAGTGTTTAGATAGGTTGTTCACAGGGCTGGGATGACTTGACAGTATCTAACAACAACGGTGTGGTGTGGTGTGGTGTGGTGTGGTGTGGTGTGGTGTGGTGTGGTGTGGTGTGGTGTGGTGTGGTGTTGAAGAAGCGTATTGAGTATTTCATGAACTGCCAAAAGAATGAACAAGTCTGCCTCGGAGGAAGTGAAATCAAGGTGCTCCCCAGAGGCGAGAGTGAAACTTGGTTTCACATATTTTGAACATGTTGTCAGGTGGGACCAGTCCTTAGAAAAAGACATCATGCTCGGAAGGTGGAAAGTCAGAGACAAAGAGAAAGATTCTCAGCAGGATAGGCTGATACTGATTACAACAATGGACTTTAGCATATCAGAGATCCTGAGGATGCAGGATCAGGCAAGGTTCAGACTGGCTGCTCAAAGGGTTCTATGAGTTGTAGTCAGTGACTATGAGTTGATGGCACCTAACGACAAGTGGTATCGTCATAGAAAGTCACAATGCTAGCCCAAAGGCCATGCCTCTCTGCAGTTCAAATCCAGCAGCCTCTGACATTTCCCCATTTGTACAATATTGGAACCAGATTGTGAACCAGTACAGCTTGGTTTTGAAGGTCTTAAATCTGACCACTGTGCTGCACAAGCAACTTCTGACAGTTCAGGGCCCTCATGGAAGACTGAAGCAACTTGAGGTAAAGGTGGAGTCCTTGGGATACTGACCAGAAGACCTGAATTTCTGTTTTGACTCTCCTACTTTCTAGTTCTATAATCTCAGGTAAATCACTTCCCTTCTCTGAGGCTTTGTCTCCTTATCTATAAAATGGGACTAATGTCCTCTGTTAAACTCATATCCTACTTATGAGGTCGAGGTGAGAGGACTCATGCTTCTTAAGTTATTAGGGAAGCACGTGTGAGTGAGGCGTTGATCAAGTTTCACCAGAGATAAAAACCCATCTCAAAGGTCCTAGCTGCTTTAGGAGAACTCTGGTGGTCATTCTGCCCGGCAGGTGGGGTCAAGCATGAGAAATGGGGATGCTACAGCTGAAATTTTCTGATCAGATGGTGAAGTGCGTGGAAGCCTCGCCAGCTGAGGGCCGAGGTTCCTAAACTAGAGAAGACTCGTCACTTCTTATATAGTGGGTGGGCTATGTAAGAGACCTGGTGGCACTATGGGTTGAGTGCCGAGCTGCTAACTGAAAGTTGGCTTTAACCCACCAGTTGCTCCTTGAGGGGAAGACCAGGCAGTCTCCTCACCCAGTTCTACTCTGCCTTATAGGGTGGCTATGAGTTGAAATTGATGTCATGGTTGTGGGGGTTTTAGTTTGACAGACTACTTGAGAAGATGAAAATTGTTCTGTGCTTGTCTAGATCACAGCCAGATCTCAAAGGAGTGAAACTAGAGGGGCTGGGTTTCAGTATGGTTTCATTAAGGAAATGCGCATCTTTGGGGGGCTTCAAACCATGGTTAGCTGGCCCATTGTCTGGGAGGCTGGCAGTCAGCCTTGACTACAATTGATCCCTATTCTCTCTCCAAATTTCTGAAGTCCTGGAAGCCTAACAGGGCTAACCCTACACCTCTAAAAGACTCTTAATCAGCCTTCCTTAGTCCTTGCACACACCAGAAAGGACTGTTTTGTTTTGTTCTATTTGACACTCTATTCTCTTTATCTGATTAGAAATAATGCCAACATCTCTCAAGCTCTTTTGTGCATATAACCCTGGAACCCTGTGAGGGAAGCTCCAGACTCTACCTTTGCCTAAGATCTGGCTTTGATATGCCCAGAGAATCCCCTCCAAGATGCCCCCGATGGGGTAGCATCTGTCCAGCTGAGGCAGATTTCCTACTAGAGGAAGCTGGTGGGCTCCTCCAGCACATTCTCCACCCAGAGCAGGGCTTCAACCTAATTCCTCCCAGTTCAATTACAGCCAATAAGCTGAAACCGGAACAGACTTGAATTTCTAAAATGCAAGCTTTACAATGATTAATGATAATCAGGACAGGAAAAAACAACACCCTGCTAGAAAGTGGATCCCCTTTTAGAAAACAAGAACAGCATTTGAATTCTACAGCAACCAAATATCTTGAACGGCAGAGTTGGGAATAACAGTACTTGGCTCAAAGATGGTGGCCAACCTCGCTGCTTTGAATGTGAGTTGTTCTTCCTGGCAAGAGGCCAGTTTTCTACACCAGGCTTCTGAAAGGTTTCTCTATGCCTCTTCTGAGTCTACTATTCCAGGGCTTCGATCTGTGATTTTTCCCATTTCTGTGTCATTTTAACACACCCACATTTTACAAATTTGGGTCTGTTCTGCTTTTGCAATGTCAGGCTTGACTGAACTGGTTTGAAGCCCTGGTGCAGAGCGGGAAGGGAAGGAGCTGGTTCATCAGGCAGTACTCTGTGGTTGTTGCTGTACATTTGCTGAAGATTTATTTTTCTGTTACATAATCAAGGTATTTCCCCTCCCCCCCTTTTTCCTCCCGGCATCCTAGTGTCATCTGCCCTGCTTTTCATGCATCACTACCTCTGGGCTCCTGGTAGACCTGGCTCGGAAACCTGGCCCTCCTGGCTCACTTTGTGAAAGACTTCCTTATCAGGAAAATGAGATAATAACCCCACCCAGCCTAGGTCCCAGGCCGCTGTGAGATCAGGTCAGAGGAGGCGGTGAGCTGGCTGTGAAACATGGCCAGCCTGGCATTGCGGCACTCGGCCAGTATGGCAGCCAAACCTGTGCCCCTCAAGCTAGGGAAGCTTCCACACATTTGCCCTGCCCTAGGGAAGAGAGGGTCATAGAAGACTCCACAAGTGGGAGTCTCCAGCCAAACCTTTGCCATGGGTGTGAAGGGCATGGCCCTAAGCCGCTCATGACAGGCATTCCCAGGCCAGCCTGTCACCTGGTCACACCTCCTGTTGGCCTCAGGTGAAATGTCTGAGCCAAGTAACAAGACACTGGGAGGAGAATCTTACATAAAGCCCTTCCCCAGTCTCAAGCCATCAGAGGAGTTGGTGCTAACAGAGGTGCCAACCCGGAGTCCGCTACACACGGAGAATCTGAGAAGTGCTGGGGACAAGCTGAATCTGGCAGAACTCCCACCCTTGGCTCCTGGGTTTGCCTGCCAGGCCTTCCCTCTTCTTGTCTGCCAGACCCTAGACTCACTTATGTGAGGTCACATAGAAATGGATGGCAGTGCTGGAACCACCAGGGGCTGCTGGGCCTTCCCCTTACCTCCTGATAAGATTAAATGAGAATGAATGCTTGCCTTCTGGGTCTGGTGAGAGACAGCTGTTGACCACTGAGGCTTCCTCACTGCCTGACTCTAGGGTCCTGGAAATGGGACTATCTTCAGGCAGCCCAGCCCCAGGCTGCATACCTGAGGAGGCAATAAGACAAGAATCCTTGGGCCTCACTGACCCTGTGAATGTCACCGAGGACAGGAATGCTGGGAGGCACTGTTCCTATCCAGAACAGGGTCTGTGGGTACCATTTGTTCCAGCAGAACTAGGCAGTGCAAACCAGATAGAGCCTCAGGCAGGCTCTCCCCACCTCCCTCTCACAGGAAGGGGTAGATCTCTGCCAGCAGACAAACAGTGGGGTCTAGGTGCCTAGTGACGGCGCACGGTCCAGCTCCCAGGGCGTCACGAGCGACAGCACTGTGTGGTGGTGAATGGTGCCACTCAGTGGGCTGTTCTGGCTAATTCGGTCCCGGATCCACTTGGCATGAGGGAGTCACTTCCTCTCTTTGGGCTTCAATGGCATTATCTACCAAATGCTAACAGCAATCCCTGTTCTATCTACTTGAGCACTCTTGTAAGGACCCAATCTAGACCAGCTAAAGGTTAACAGAAAATGAACAGAAATCATGAGCTTCCAGAAAGCTCATGGCATAGTGCTTTGTGTGTTGGACAGCTAAATGAAAAGTCAGTGGTTCGAATCCACCAGTTGCTCCGTGGGAGAAAGATGAGGCCGTTTCCTCCCTGTAAAGGTTTACAGCTCTGAGTCCCAATGGACTTCTCAACTGTTAGATGTGGCTCTGGGTTTGAAAGGGCATTGTGATTATCAGAAGAGAAGGATAATCAGGCTTTTAACTGTTGGGATAAAAACTAGACATCAGGGAAGCTGCAGGTGGGCCCAGTGGTCCTGTCTAACCCCCAGTATGCAGCCTTCCCAGGTAGTGAAGCACAGGTAACACTAAAAGTGGCATCCATTTTTCTTTAATAAAACTAAACAGGAAAACAAAACCCACCAAGATGTAAAAACGTGATGCTGAAAGGATCCTGGTACAAAAGATGGTACAACTATGTAAACACAATGCTTGGGTGTGTCCTCCCCTTAGGAGTCAGGGGATTCCAGCCCTGCTTGCCTACCCCTCCCTGCAGGTCCTCTTGGCAGATAGGGAGCTGGGAAGGGGGTGATGGAGTCTGAAGCCCAAGGGGACAAAGGCCCCAAAGGCAAAGTGAATTTCCACTTCCTGAGATCCACGGCCCAAAGCCCCAGGCTGGTGCCACCTTCTGCCTTCTCCTCATATCAGGCTCCAGAACTAAGCCAGGCAGATGCTCCGAGAGCAGAGGTGCTTTCTAGAGGGGTCTTGTTTATCATTTATTATATCTGGATGGTGACCACAGTGGGAGCTGTGAACCCTTCGAGAAAACCTGGGCTTGGGCTCAGAGGCACCAACCAGCTCGGCTGTGGAGGAGACGGGGGCCCCCTAGTGGCAGGCCCAGGCTCTCCAGGAAGAGGGAGGAAGACTGGCTCAGGACTCCTGCAGCCACGTGGTGGGGTGACCCTGGGGCTGGGTTTGGGTCCAAAAGCTCACATCCTTGAAACTTCAAAAATGGCTGTTTCAGACCCAAACAGAAGACATGAGGACACAGGCTACGCCCATGGGTGACCTGACTGCTTCTTTGACAAGTCACCTTCAAGAACCAAGTGTGTGTGAGTGTGAGCACAGAGGGACCCAATTCTGGACCGACCTGAGGGGAGAAGCTGTCACAGTGACTGATCTTAGCACTAAGGAATTTACTAAGGATGTCACATCAGTGCCACTAAATCACATCAGATCACACCCCAGGCCAAACCAAAAAGATCAATCTGGAACCAAAGGGTCCTCTTGGCCAATGAGCATCTCCACACAAGCTTATCCTAGGTCCTAAAGGAGATGGAAGAGTCCCAGGTGGAGAACTTTCAGAACGGCCTGCTTCCTCCACACAGCCAGCCCTGAGGCAGCGGCTGCCATAGCACCACGGATGTGCAGAGGGCACACAGTGGGCACTTGGTGTATGTGGCTCCGATGGGGACATGGTCAGTCAGAGGATCCTCAGATAAATGCATCCAAAGCAGCCCTGGAATGCAAAGTGTGGGAGTCTGAACAGCAGCAGCAGAACACACAGCCTGGACCCAAAAGGCCGAGGTTCAAGCCCAAATGGTCGACATATCATTTGGCCACAAATTTCCTATGCATAAAAGAAAAAAAAAATACCTTCTTGTTCATGAGGCTGTTTTAGGATTAAATGAGGGGGAAAGTCTGAACTTTGGGCTTTTAAATGTAAATATAAGAGAATTTGGATTCTGTTCTTTCAAAAATCAGGGTTGGTTTCTTTTTAATATAAAGTTGTTTCCCCCATATCTCTGTATAAAATAAACTCCAGAAAGATAGATGGATGCACCAAGTCTGTCCCCGGGGTCTAGGGCTTCTGCCGACACTATGAGAGTGAAGGCTCAAATCACTCCTTATACAAATAGGTCAGGCTGGGTCACCCCACCGGTTAATGTCAAAACTAGTGGTGGGTCCTCCTCAGGCACTGTGTGGATGGCCCACCCTGAGTAATCAAGTGGTCCTCCCTCCCCAGGGCTCTGAGACAGAGGCCACAGAGAGACCCCTCAGTGGATATAGATCCTGTCAGAGACAGCTGCAGGCAAGTGGGTCATGATCTGCATCCGCAGCCACCAGTAGTAGTCCATGGGGTGGTAGCGAGTGTAGGGGGTGGTGGCCGTGAGCGCGTGAGTCACAGCTTCGATGACGGGGGTGGTGTCAGTGGAGCCGCTGTTGCAGTAGGTCTCCATCTTGGCTATCTTCTGGTCGAAGTACTCCTTGCCGTAGTCGCTGCGCACCACCTCTGGCAGGTCTTCCCACATCTTCTTGGCGATGGCCTGGATGCGCTCGGGGCTGTAGAGGCTGGTGCCGGCGATGAAGTTGCCCGGCTCCACCACGCTGACCTTCACGCCCAGGGGGTGCATCTCGTAGCGCAGGCAGTCAGAAAAGGCCTCCACAGCGAACTTGGTGATGCAGTACGGCGAGCGGGCGGGGTTGGCCATGCGGCCAAGCATACTGCTGATGTTGACGACCCGGCCTGCGGACAGAGAGGGCAAACGCTGGCTCAAGTAAGGCAGGGGACTAGACAGGCTGGCAGATTGGGGGACCTGGCCATCTGGTTGGCTTCCTACCTTTCTGAGTCACACACATCAGGGTCTTCTTACTTTAGAGGGTAGTTAGGAATGGGATCGTACCCCTAAAATATGTTCTGGAATCCTGTTACAGGTTGCATTATGCTCAGATGTGCTGTATACTGTAATGTCTATAGATGTGAGAGTAGTATTGTTTGGAAATAGAGGTTTTCTTCATTAAGTCTTAGAGGAAGTTCCATCAGGATGCTGCTTAAAGGAAAGGAAGGTGAAACTTCATCTTATCACCTTTGGGCATGTTGTCAGAATGGGCAAGTGCCTGGAAAAAGACATCATGCTGAGAAAGGTGGTGGTGTTGTTGTTAAGTGCTGTCAAGTCATTGGCAACTCATAGCGACTCTATGAAGGCAAGTCCTCAACACTTGCGTGACTTTCGTCCTTTCTCCAGGTTCATAGGGTTTCCAGAAGCAAGCTATTACAGAAATGGATGCCACTCCTGCTTCCAAGCTTGTTTAATCTGGGAGCGCCATGAAACATCGACCACCATGGGTAACCATTATAGCATCTGACATATCAGTGCCACAATGTTCGGCTTCCCAGTGACCACAAGTTACCTCTGTACGACAAGTAGATAGACCAGCGCTATACAACCTTTGGCTTGGTAGCATAGTGTCAGAGAAAGAGAGGAAGACTGTCAATGAGTTAGACTGACATGGTTACAATAACAATGGGCTTAAGCATGGTAGAGATTATGAGGATGGCAGACAACAACATGCCCGTGGATATAATCCTCTCAGGGAATAAAGCTTGCTTTCTTATCTTTATGATGTATTGAATACTAATGACCGAAGACCAAATGAGTTGGAGGATGACATCAAGGGCTTCATCCATGAAAAAAGCAAAAGGTCATTACAAAGATAGAGGAGAAAGAAAAGACAGATGTCAGAAAAGGCTCTGAAACTTGCAGAAGAACTTGGGCCAGAACAAAGGGAAGAAATACCGAAGTAAAAGAGATGAACAGAAACTTTCAAAGGGCAGCTCAAGAAGACAGGGCAAACTACTTTAACCAGATGTGCAAGGAACTGGAACTCAGAAACCAAAAGGGAAGAACATGCTCGGCAATTCTCAAGCTGGAAGAACAGAAGAACGAAGCCAAGCCTTGAGCTGTGATAGTGAATGTTTCTTCAGGCAAAATCTTCAATGATGCAGAAAGCATCAAAAGAAGATGTAAAAAAATACACAGAATCAATGTACCAAAAAGAATTGACACTAAGTAATTTCAGAAAGTAGAATATAATCAAATAGTGACGAAGGAAGATGTCCACCTTGCACTGAAGACACTGGCAAAAACAAGCAAAAGAGTCTAAGAATTGATGCAAAAAGCTGAGCTGCAATCCTGAAGACACACAGTTCAAAGCCACCTACTGCTCCACGGGAGAAGGATAGGCAATCTCCACCCATACGATTAACTGCTTCGGAAAACCTACCAGAGGGCCAGCTATGGGTCGGTTACAACTCGACAGTACACAGCAGCAACAAGAACTAGAAATTGATGGAAGATAAACAAATGAATGGAGAAGCTGTGCCTATACTTACACAATGGAATACTACGCTGCACTGAAAAACAAGGAACTCATGCAATATTATTTAAAATGTGTGACCCTGGAGGACATTTTGCTGAGTGAAGTATCTCAATCACAAAAGGATGCATGGTGCCACTGTTGTAAAACAGGACTGACCTTGGGGTTGGGGGGAGACTGAGAAAGTTGGGTTCAATAATGTATACTGCATTGAAACAGATGAGCGAGAAAACTGTTTAAAAGGGATATGTGACTAGATATTTTTGTCAAGACAAGAGTCCAGAGCGAAGGCTGTATAGTGGAGTGGACCTGGGGGGAGGGATTGTATAACAATGAAAGAATTTTTCTTTTACTTTTCCAAGAGGGTAGTGTACTGGGGTGGAGGGGGGGGAGGTTGGGGAGGGAGAAAAGTACAACAATGAATGAATGGAAATAAAAAAATTTTTAAAAAACTAAAACCAAAATGAAATATCCCTATGGTTGATTAATAAATTACCTAACATTGTAAAAGAAAAGAAAAAAAAAAAGAAATTTATGGAAGGCCAACTGAGGTGTTTCAACAAAGAGATACAGCCCTGGCCCTGCAGCACACTAGTCTGTGCTAAGAAATTTGGAAGACAGCTACTTGGCCAACTGACCAGAAGAGATCCATGACTGTTATCATACCAAACAAAGGCGATCCAAAAGGTTGTGGAAATTACAAGCAGTATCATTAATATCACACGCAAGGAAAATCATGATGAGTATAATTAGAAAATGGCTAGAACAGTGCATCAACAGAGGACTTTCAGAAACTCAGATTGGATTCAGAAGAGGCCATGTAAGGAGGGATATCATTGCTGATGCCAGATGGATCTTGGCTGAAAGTAGACAATAGAACAAAGAGGTTTACTTGTGTTTTATTGATTATGCAAAGGCAAATGACTATGTGGATCACAACACTAATTATGATGAACATTAAGAAGAAAGGGAATCCCAGAACAATTAATTGTGCTCATGCAAAACCTATACAGAGACCAAGCAGCAATTGTCCAACAGAAGAGAACACAGCATGGTTTAAAATCAAGAAAGGTGCGCCTCAGGATTAAATCTTTTCTCCATATCTATTCCGTACATATGGTGAACAAATAGGTCAAGAACTGGACTATACGAAGAAGAATGCGGCATCAGGATTAAAGGAAGACTCATCAACTTGCCTTATGCAGACGACACAACATTGCTGGCAGAAAGTGAAGACGATTTGAAATACCTGCTGTAGAATATCAAAGACTTCACTATATTACATGTCAACATCAAGAAAACAAAACTCCTCACCACTGGGCCAATAGGAACCACAATGATAGATGGCGAAAAGTTTGAGATTGTCAATGATCTAATTTTACTTGGATGCATAATCAATATCCTTTATATCAGAAGTCAAGAAATCAAAAAACGTGCATTGGGAAAATATGATATCAAAGACATTCTCAGAGTTGTAAAGAGCAAGGATGTCTACTTGGGAGACTAAGCCATGTATTTCCAACTGCTTCCTATGCATCTTAAAGGTGGACAAAGAATATGGATGAAAGTAGATGAATTAATGCCTTTGAATTGTGTTGATGGAGAAGAGAACTGAATATATCCCTTGGACTGTCAAAAGAACAGGTAAGTCTGTTTCGGAGGAAGTGAGACCAGGATGTTTGTTAGAGAAAAGATTGTGAAAATGTATCTCGCCTATTTTGCGTATGTTTCAGAAAGGACTTTCCTTGGGAAAAGACATGCTGGGAAAAACAGAGGGTCAGAGAAAGATAGACCCTCAACAAGATGGATTGACACGGACTGTAACACTGGGCTTGAGTATATCAGAGATTGTGAGGATGGCACAGGATAAGATAAGGTTCAGATCTGCTGTTCATAGGGTCGCTATGAGTTGTAGTCAACTTGACAACACCTAGCAACATCATCAGTGGAGGTTGTGTCCTAAACCGCATCACTCCTGAGAGATATTGGGAGCAGCAGAGACACAGAGACCAGTTCGCACCAACTGGGAGGCAGAAGCACCTGTGAGAGCGTTGGGGCTACAGACCAAGATTAACGATCTCCATCCAGAGCTTCTCTCATCCCTAGCCTTTGTCCAGCTTTCTGGTGCATAGCAAGTAATTGAAAGACTATGCCTAGGGATGTTAGAAGGAGAATTGATGCCTTTGAGCTGTGGTGCTGGAGAAGAGTATTGAATCTTTCATTGACTTCTAAGAGAATTCAAACAGGTTCGTCTTAGAGAGGGTGAAACCAGGCTGCTCCTTGGAGGCAAGGATTCTGAAGCTTCATCTGATGTACTTTGGACATGTTGCAAGGAAAGTCCTTTCTGAAACATACACAAAGTAGGCGAGATACATTTTCACAATCTTTTCTCTAACAAACATCCTGGTCTCAGTTTCTCCTTGGAGAAAGACATCATGCTCGGGAGGGTGGAGGGACAGCATAGGGGAGGAAGACTGATTCAGTGACTGGAGTAACGGGGGTAGGTGTGTCGGAGACAGTGCGATTGGCACAGGATAGAGCAGGGTTTAGGGCTGTTGTACATAGGGTCGCTTTGAGTTGCAGGAGACTTGACGGCACACAACAACAACAACCACCCAGGGCTTAGTGTCTTAGTGCTGATATGATAGAATTACCGCCGTGGGTGACTTTAAGGGACAGATATTTACTTTCTTGACGTTTAAAAGGCTAGACGTGCCAATCCAAGACATCAGCTCTAGGGGAAGCTCCTAGGGGAAGTTTAAAATTGAGCTCAATAATACTCAAAAACTCATTACTGTTGAGTTGAACTCACTCATGGCTGACACTCCAGTGGGTTTCTGAGGCTGTAAATTGCACAGGAAGAGACTGTTCATCTTTCCCCCACTGAGCTGCTGATGGATTTGAACTTCCAGGAAGATCTACTTTTGGTTATCAGTGCGGCTCCCTACGCCACCATAGATTACTGACACAGCTGAGTACAAGTGTGTATTGACTGCTGGCCACAGGAAAGCTGGAGGTGGGAATGCGAGAAAGGAGGACCCCGGGAGTGCCAAGACCTGTGCTGTTAGGATGGCTCCCCCAGCCCCACTCCACTCCACTTCACTCCAGACAGCCCACAAACAGGGCAGGGGTAGGCGAAGTGCCATCTGGGCCACTGGAAAAGAGTGGAGATCTCAGCAGAGAATGTTGAAATCCAGTCTGCAGATGCCAGGTCTGGCAGGCTTCTCCTAGCCCCAGGGCAGTGGGGCTGAAGCAAAGCACCCTCTGAGGAACTTCCAAGGTCAAGGTCATTAAATGGTTGGACCTTTCTTCTAAAATGCTTTACCTGCCCTCTGTGTGCATCCCTATTATAGCTAGGACTTTGGGATACATCCTTTGGACTTTGTCCTTTTTTTATATTAATTGTTTGTTGTTCAAGAGAGAAAACCTACTTCACCGAAGACGACATTCAGATGGCTAACAAACACATGAAGAAATGCTCAAAATCCCTAGCCCTAAGAGAGATGCAAATTAAAACAACTATGAGATATCATTTCACCCCAGTCAAAATAGCAAAATTTAACAGAACAGCAAGCAACAAATGCTGGCGAGGTTGTGGAGAAACTGGAACCCTGATTCACTGTTGGTGGGAGTGTAAAATGGTGCAACCCCTGTGGAAAGCAGTATGGCGCTTTCTCAAAAAGTTGCAAATAGAGATACCATTTGACCCAGCAATTCCACTACTGGGAATATACCCTGAAGAGACCATAGCTGACATCCAAGCAGATATATGCACACCCATGTTCATTGCAGCTTTGTTCACAATAGCAAGGAGTTGGAAACAACCTAAGTGCCCATCAACAAACGAATGGCTAGAGAAGCTGTGGTATATTCGCACAATGGAATACTATGCTGCATTGAAAAACAAGGAACTCATGCAATATTATTCAAAATGGTTGACTCTGGAGAACATTATGCTGAGTGAAATATCCCAGTCACAAAAGGACAAATATTACATGATGCCACTGTTGTAGAATGGGACTGTCCTTGGGGTTAGGGAGACACTGAGTAAGATGGGTTCAATAATGTATACTGCACTGAAGCAGAGGAGGGAGAGAACCGTCTAAAAGAGAGATGTAACTGGGTATTTCTGTCATCACAGGAGACTAGAGCGAGGGCTGCATGGTGGAGGGGACCTGGGGGAGGGTTTGTAAAACAATGAAAGAATCTTTTCTTTTACTTTTCCATAATTTTTGGACTCATGTACTTATAACTTGTTAGTCAAATTTGTGTCTTCTAGGTTGCAATACCCCCATGATACATCTTGAAGGATATGTACATGTACAGCCAAGCACAATCAATAAGAGTGCATCTGAATTCCAAAATCAATCTCCATAATAGTCTATGTGTTTCCTACTGCCAAAGGGGCCCTTTAGAGTAGTGAGAGAAGATCTTCACCCTGAAACCCACAGCGTCCCTTTTCAGCAGGAAGTAGCTAAGAGAATACGCCGTCCCCTTTTCCTTATGACTCAGGGTGAAGTCTCTCTCAGGGAGGAGTGATAGGGAATGGCAAAGGATACACTGACAAAGAAGATTAATCAGAACTGGCTTTGACAAGCACTGTGGCATTTGGACAAGAACAAACTGGGAGGAGGGTAGAGAGAATAGTGCAACAATGAATGAGTGGAAGCCCAAAATCTCTGTAAATGTTTATGAAAATTAATAAAATATAATTATAGAAAAAAAAAAAGAAAATGCAATAAAATGTAATCGAATCAAAAAAAAAAAAAAAGAGAGAAAACCTATGAGGGACTTTGTAGTTTGTTTACATGAGGCTACCTAAAATGTTTTTTGGGTTTTTTTCCTTCCAAGTTCCTGATAATCTTCATTTAAGACAACAAAATCTGGATACCCCAGTTGGCTCATCTACTGAACCTCAGCATAATAACCCAAAGCATCAATATGCCAGAATGTCCTTACCCACCAATCCTACCCATCCTACTGATGCCCTCAATGTGCACACAAAACTTTGTGCACGGGTTGGGTATTACTCTAGATTAAGTTCCAGCAGTGAGGTTATAGCTGCAGCCATGAGGCCTTTGATGCTCAGATAGCTGAGCTTTAACTTGCTGTAATTTCTGAGCACACACCCCTTCCCCACTGTGTGGCAACAGCCTTCGCTCAGCACCATCTCCAGGCCCAGCATATCTGACGGTTCAGGAGCTGGGCCTTGCCGTGCATACTGGCTCTGCTGATTGGCAGCCAAGATGGAAGGGTGAGAGGGGCAGGAAGGAGAACCTTTTCCAGCTTACCTTTGGCCCTTCGGATGAGGGGGAGGAAGGACTTTGTGGTCCTCACTGTCCCCCAAAGGTTCACTTCTGCCACCTCTTTGTAGGTCTCCATGCTGGTGAACTCCACCTCCCCAAAGGTGGAGATGCCTGCGTTGTTCACCAGGCCCCACAGCCCTGGATAGAGAGGACAGACAGGCAGTTAGCAAGGTGGCAGGTGGGGGGGCTCGGCCTCAGGCAGCATCCTGCAGCCCATTCCCCTTCCCTGCTGACTCCACTCGATGTTTGTCCCCACACCCACGATCTCCTGAGACAGAGCACTCTCTAGTGCCACCAAGGAAGGCAGGAGATAGTGAGGCCCCGCGTGTGCGCTGTGACCCTTTCTGAAGCCTACAAAGTCTGTTATCTGACTCACTGACTGACTGGTGAGTCTTCACCTCAGGATTTTCTACCTTACTCGTGACCAGGCCTGCCGTATCACCCAGTCTGAGCCCGTCTCATCTCAAGACACACTGTCACTGTTCTCCAGCCAATCTCGCCTCCTCCAACAGCCGCACCCTGTATCAATGCACTGGTTGGTCAGCCTGTCTCTGTGCCTTTGTTTACATTCTTCCTCTTGCCTGAAGCCAGGAGACCTGGGGAGTCTTTCTGGACAGCACCCTCTGGGGTGGCGGAGCAGGGGAGGGGCAGCTCTCAAGGTCACACAGCAAGCTGGTAGTCATCTAAGGCTTGATTTCTGCCCAGTCTCTCTCTACCTTGAGCCTCTCCTAGCAACCGCCCCACTCTGATCTTCCACCTCTGAGTCATGGCACAGCTTCCTGGGTGTCCTGTGGTCAGTCATGGTGACCTGTTCACCAGTGCCCCACCCGCAGATCTCTGCCAATCATTTTGTGTGGGACCCTAGGGCTGAGTGCAGGTTTGGAACAGTCTGACATTCTCAAAATATACTTGGATTATTTCCTGCAAGACTAGCCAAGGGACAGCTAGCTGGCTTTTGAAGACACAGAGTTCGTTTCATTGGACACCTAACATTACAGAAAGAGATACAGAGAGGACTTCCGGTTATAGGGAAAGTCAGAGAGAGGTGAACTGGAAGAAAGAAGCAAGGAGGGATAGCTTTGTTTCGCAGGACCTTTGCTGAGCTGGGCTTTGTGGGTGTGAGCACTGGACAGGCCTCAGGACAGAAGCAGCACTGGCCTGCCATTGTGGAAACCCCCCTGGTCTGCGTTCTCCCCAGAGCCTTGAGCAGGCAAGCAGAGCAGAGCAGAGCAGAGCATCCCACGCCCTGTGCCCTGCCTGTGGGAACCCTGGCTTTGCTTGCTTTAGGAGTTAATCATGGAAATAAGTTCATGCAAATGACAGAGTAATTGGTCTCTAGCTGCTTTCCTTCCGTGTTACCCAAATTAAAGCTTCTCAGCTGACCTCTGGTGCTTTCTCCCTCAATTATGGAGAATTAAGTACATTTATTAGGGAAAGGAAATTGCTGGTTAACAGAGTGTTCGTCAAGTGCCGGCTCCCCTCGCCCACAGCAGCAGTTGTGAGGCCTGCCTCTCCCAGGTCTCCCCCATGACCTCACCCTTAATGAAGAGATCAGAGAGCCCCCTGCAGCCTCCTGCAGCCCCACACACTGGCACAGCCCCTCTCCTCCTGTCAGACTCCATCTCTCAAGCCTTCCTGCAAAGCAATTCAACTTTCCCCTTGTCCGTGGCTCTTTTGTACACCCTGAGTATCCAAAAGAGCTCTTCTCCAATCCACTCTGCCTCATGAGGACCCCGTCTGTGTCAGAGTCGAACCACGCTCCGTAGCATTTCATATTCCTGACTTTTCAGAAGTAGATCACCAGAGCTTTCTCCCAAGTAGCCTCTGGGTTGACCTGAACCTTCAATGACTCAGTTAACAGCCACGTGGTTAACAATTTGAACCATCCAGGCATGCTTCTGTTCAACTGTTGTTAAGTGCTGTCTATTTATAGCGACCCTATGACTAACAGAACCCTGTCCTATCCTGCGCCATTCTCATCATCCCTGACACACTTCAGCCCATTGCTGCAAGCCCTGTGTCAATCCACCTCATTAGGAGTCTTCTGCTCCTTCACAGACCCACCACCTTTCCAAGCATGATGTCCCTTTCCAAAGAACAGCTTCTCCTAGCAACATGCCCAAAGAACGTGAGATGAAGCTTCACCATCCTTGACTCCAAGGAGCACTCTGGGTGCACTTTTTCTAAGATATATCTGTTCTTTTGATAATCCATGGGACTGTACACTTAGGTGCTCAAAAAATGTTTAGTAAATGAACAAATGTCTACTAATTTCACATTCCCATATCCTAATGAACTTTCTTTTAATCAGATTATCCATCATGCAACTGTCTTCTCTCCTTCCTGTCAGTGGCAGAATGGCAGCTTCTGAAAACACAGTCTTTGCTCTCCAGTATCTGGCTTCCAGTCCTACTGCTGCTCTTGCCAGGGTCTCCAGGTTCCCCACACTGAGACTGTCACCCCCGACAGCGTGCCTTTATAATCATCACCCTTTGTGACACCTTCCATCCTCCTTGACACTTTTCTTCCATCAGCCCCTTAATTTGAGTGCCCCAGGGGCCTGTCCTAGCCTACTTCTCCGGATCATGCTCAGATCTTTAGACAAGCTCATCTCCTTTATGTTTGTGGAATCTTCCAGTGCTTTGCATTTTATTTCATACGGGATAGGATCACTTGACCCGAAAGGCACACAGAATCTTTTCTTTTACATCCAAAAAAGAAAAATAATTGCATCTGACATTGAGAATAATTTTAAAAACCTAGTTGAAATGAACTGAGTTTTGAAGCACACCACTCCCAGACGCTTGCTCTGCTGATCTTATGAACAGTCAGTGTGGGCCCAGTTCTCCTGACTGCTCAGCCAACATTCTCAGAAGTCAACAGCCCCAAACATCACCTCCACATACTGGATCCATGTACCCTGTGGATGTAGCCTTTAACCCCAGTCTTTATATTCCTGACAGTCTTCTCCATCTGAATGCCCAAAGGTTCCCAGCTCACTAACCAACAACCAACAAACAGTTTCCAAAGCTGCCCAAACCAGTTCCACCTCTTGGTTAACAATTTCACTTTCATCTTTGATCCCAGGCTCTTTCACTTCTCTAACTAGTGAGTCACCAAGTGCTTTAATATCCCTGATAAAAATCAAAATGACAGCTGCCACACACTGAACGAGGCACTTGGCTCCCGTTAACTTACCTGATCTTCCCAACCCACCTATAATTGGACATCCTGAGGAACCTTGCTCAGTGTCACCCAGCCAACAAGTGGAGGGTCTCCATGTGGACCGGGCCTGTCTACGGTCACAGCCTTTGTGCTTAATCCCCACGTCCCTGTTGCTGGTTCTTCTGCTGTGCTGTGGGAGTCTGTGACTTCTTTCTTGTTTTCACTTTTGCATTAGTGTGGGTCCTTGTGACCCCTCTTTTGTATAACTAGAGAAGCCTGGATCTCCCTCGGTCAAGCCTCTCACCTTCTGAATTTACCCAGCTCCTTAGCCTACTTATCTTTCTGCAGCCCAGTCGCTCTGATGGGTCACTTCCTGTTCTCTATGGTTCCAGTTCTGTCCATGCATCTGCATGGAGGCCTCCTTCCCAGGTTTCTTCCTCCCTTTCCTCAGGAATTCTGCCCTCTCTGTGTCTCAACAGACAGCCACCAACCCTGGCATCGCAGGCCCTTTTAACTTCTGCTCAGCTCCTCTTTCAGTCAGAGAATAATTTTAGTTGAAATGGTATCCATGCTGTGTCTGTGGCTGGATCGGGATGTTAGCACCTCTCCCATTTCACAGATGAGCAAGCTGTGGCCGACACAGGGTGAAGGTACAAACCCAAGGTCATCTTTCAAGTAAGAAGTGAAGTCCAGAGTAAATCTAGTCCTCTCACTCACAACTCATATCTAGGTCTTCCCTGCCCGTGACATAATGCCCCATCAGTGCTCTAACTGCCCCTCAGAAGTCCTGCCCAGAAGCCACTGATTCCTAGTGACTCCTGTCCAGCCAGTGCCCCACATACCACCGGGACACAGCAGGTACCTGCTCAATACACATTAACTGACTGACCGGAAGTGATGATGCCAAGAGCAAACCATGCCCACAGCCTGCCCCCTGGACCAGTCATTAGTTTCTCCCTGTATGGGGAGGGGCAGGACCAGTCACAGGCTCCACAAGTCCAGTCCCTCAGAGCCCTGCTGGGGAAGCAGATGGCTCACCCGCTCGAATCAGGCAATCTCTTCTTCTCACCCTCTGTGTGCTCTAAGGAGGAGACAGGGTGAAGGACATCAAACTTGCTATCAAAATGTGCCTCTCATAGCTCGGGAGAGGGGGCAGGAAGTTCCCTGCCTGGATGTGAACCAGCCGTGGCCACCACTTAGGGACAGGAAAGATGGTCTGCAGCTCTGGATGGACGCCACCTGGTGTTCACAGCTAATAGTGTTTGAGAAGCCAGGAATTTCTGCTTCTCTGAGAGGCTCTATTGACTATGAGTGTGCATTCCACATGAAACCATATATCTGACAGATTCATTTTTGTTTTCAGACTTTCTAATATTCTTCACATTCACCAGGAAATTCCATATTGGTTAAGTAAGGTCATGGTGAGCTGTTTATCAAACCCTTCCCTGTATGCATCATGTGGAAAAAAAACTTAAGGCGGTTGGAAAAGGTTTGTGTGACTGCGGTAGTGCTGGGATTTGAGCCCAGAGTCAAAGGTACAGGGATGGCCACTTCCCACTGTGAGCTCAGCTCAGGGTCACCCTGGCTTTCCCAGGGCAGGGTACACTGGCCTGTCTAGCTCAGGAAATGGAGGTGGATCCCCTGTGGGGTAGGGGACGAGGACCACAGCCCTAGAATCCTGTTCTTTCCTTGGGTCCACAGTGATGATTCCTTCCCATGGGTATTTTAAATCACCACAAAACCCACAGGCTGCAATGAAGTGGTTTTATGGTGCTGACTGCAGCTGTTTTCCTGCCTAATAGTTTATGAAGGCAATATCCCGGCCTCGCAAGGAAGGTGAGCGGCGGGAGGATTTACCACCAGAGAGGGGCGAAGCAGGCTGCATGCTCTGAGCTGGTAATCATGCCAGAGGGGCCCATCCTGCCTTTTCTTAGTGGAACCGTAGCCCCAGCCCGGCCTATTAATTATTAAACAGATGCTTGGTGAGTGCAGGGCTCCTCAGAGAAAAGAGGGGTGAGAACACCCTCCTGTTGTGAGGAATAGGGGTAGCAGTAGGCTGGCAAGGTCACCTAGCAGGGACAGGCTGATAGAGGGACACTTCCCCTCTGCTTCTGAAGGGCAGTTCCAGGATGACCAGTGTTTCTGACTCGTAAACAATCAGGTCTGGTCACCCTACCCACTTCCCTCAGACTCTAGTCAGCACTCAAAGCTGCCTCCACCTCACTCTGAAGCTAAGGAAAGCTGAAATGAAGCCCACCTGAAGCATGCTTTCCATTCTGCCTGGGCTGGGGAAGCATAAAAGCAAATTTCATAGACCGAAGGCTGCCTTGTTACCGGACTTCAGAGGTTCTATGTAGTCTAGGTGAAGGGCGCCCCCTGGAGTTTACAGCGCAGCTCCTGCTGCTAAAGTCCTGCCCGCGGCTGGACTAAGGAGGACACATAAATTAGGGGTGCTTTCTGCAGCATTAGACCTTGTCAGGAATTTTCTGGTCCTTTAGCTCATGGGGCACTATTCACCAACCCAATTCTTCACCAGTCTTCTCTTCCTTTTCTGGCACACATTACCAGGTCCCTCCCTGCATCTCCTCCACCCCAGGCCTCACCCATAGCCATGGACACCAAATCTTCTCTTCCCTATAGCATCCACGGCTACTCCAGAGTCTCTTCCCATGAGGGGGCACAGGACAGGGGTCTCTCTGGCCTCGCCCTCTCTGTCTTTCATATTCATCAATCAGCAAGTTCAGACAGTCCCTACCTTTTCAGTATTCCTTCATGTGGTCCAGAGCAGAGAGTCATGACCATTGGCTGAACTGACTTGAATTTGAATCCTTTCATGATGCCTAAGGATTCTGAAGTCACCTTCTGGCTTTACTGTACATTATTCCATTGCATGGGCACGTTGAAGAATCCAATCTACTTTCCTCTACTGTGTAGGTGGAAGACTATGAATAAAGAAAGGCGTTTCCTGGCAGGGTTCCAGCAAGTTGAGGCTGTTATTGAGGGGGAGGCCCTTTGGAATGACCCCACACAATGCCTCTGCTGCCCAAAGTATCTCCTACCTTTCTCAGGGTTCTTCAAGCTTGCGCGGACGGTCTCCACCACTTCCTCCACCTCCTCACTTTTGCAGACATTGAGCTGAACGGTTCTCAAGTGGTCACTCTTCAAGCTGTCCAGCTTCTGGGCCCCACTGTCCCCTTTGTTCTGGAGAGGAGAAAGGAGTTGCTTCAATTCACCTCTTTCCCATTCTGAGGTAGACTTGGGGGAGGAAGACAATGGCCAGTGCAGGAATGCTGGTTCTCCAAGAGGCCCAGCCAGACCCGCCCACCTTGGTCACTGAGAACAAAGCAAACACCAGGTCAAGTCCCACAGACACAGTCCCAAATGGTGGGGAGACCTTACGCATCAGGATCCCATCACCATTTCTCTAATTAGGGGTTATAAATGTAAGGTCTACTGTGGCCTGGGACATGGGTACAAAAGCCAGGATGTGCGTGGGACCCTGGGGACCTAAAGTGCATGCCTGGCCAGTCCAGGTAAGTACACATACCCAGAGCTACCAGACGCAATGGGATTTCCGTGTAAAATCACCTGAATTCTTAAGTGCTAGAAATTTCTATACATTTAAAAAAAAAAAAAAAAGGAATACTATGTTGCACTGAAAAACAAAGAACTCATGAAATATTATACAAAATGGGTGACCTGGGAGGACATTATGCTGAGTGAAATATCTCAATCACAAAAGGGCAAATACTTCATGGTGCCACTGTTGTAAAATGGGACTGACATTGGGGTTGGGGGAACCTAAGAAAAGAAGGGATAAATAATATACACTGCATTGAAACAGATGAGGGAGAGAACTGTTTAAGAGGAATATAGGGTTAGGTATTATTTTATGACAATATTACAGAAAAAGAAATGCATATTAAAGTGGACTGTGGATGGGTGGTACTGTATAACAATGAAAGAATTTTTTTTCTTCAAAGAGAAAAATGAGCTGGGGGAAGGAGTGGGCAGGGAGGAAAATGTACAACAATGAATGAATAGGGAAAAATTAAATGGAAAGAATATGCTGTGAAAATATATATATTGCATTAAAAAATCATTAATAATAATAAAATTTTAAAAAAGGAAAGGCTGTGAAGCAGATCACCAGAACTATTTCTCTCAGGGTAACTCTGGGTGAATTTGAACTGCCATCCTTTATGTTACTGAGTGCTTAGCTGCTTGTGCCAATCAAAGGCTCTGGCATCTAAGATCAGATAGGCACTGCTCATTTAGTAAGTATCTCTAGGGTCTCTGGCATGGGCCAGGCCCAAAGATAAAGAACTCAATCCCTGTGCTCAGAGCTTGTCCAGGGAAGGAGATAGACGAGGAAGCAAACAATACAGTATTTGCTGAAGAAACTTGTGTGGCAGGTAGGAGGGAACAGAGAAGGTGGAGGTGAGTAGGGAAGACTTTCCAGACATGTAACTGACACCTGAGGATGTGGTGGGACCAGTGAGGGTTAACAAGGGGACTGGGGTGGCTGAGGAGAGCGAAGGGGGAGGTGGCAATAAGTCACCTGTCACAGCCAGAGCAGAGGCAGAGGGAAGCAGAGGGACTTGAGGCTGGAGAGGAGCGCAGCCAGCTGCTGGAGGACCGGAGTGAAAACAGACGTCATTTATCGAGCATTTCTGTACTTCTCATTGTGCTAACCACTTTGCACGCATTATCTCATTACTCCTTACATCAAGAGGCAGGTTACATCATCACAGCCCATCTATTCCTTGACACATTTTACACAATAGAGATGAGTTACAATTGATGTAGAAATGAAACATAGTCATTTATTATTTACTTGGCTGTTTTTTTTTCCTTAGTGATGCATAGAATGAGGTGATAGAAATGGCTGCTCGCTGGTCCAGGGCTTGTCTGGAGTGTGTACCGTTGTAGGAAGAACAGAAGATGGTCAGCACAGACTGGGAATGGAAAGTTACCCACAAATTAGGCTGAGGCTAGTGACTGCCAAAGAACAAGCAGATATGTCCCAGAGAAGATGCAGCCAGAGTGCTCGGTGGAAGCAAAGATGATGAAGCTTTATCTCACATACTTCGGGCAGGTGGCTAGGAGAGGTTATTCCTTGAAGAGGGGCGTCATGTTTGGGAAGGTGGAGGGTCGGGAAGGAGAGAAAGCCCCTCAACCAGGTGGACTGACACAGTAACTGCAGTACTAGGTTTGAGTGAGTCAGAGATTGTGAGGATGGCAGACGAAAGGACCGGGTTCAGATCTGTTGTTCATATTGTTGCTATGAGTCGTATTCAACTTGGCAGCACCTAACAACAACAAAAGCAAAGTAAAGGGTCTGAATGAGGACAATCCTGGTCCCACCCTGGAGGACCTCAGCAGCACCAGATTTTAGAGGACAGGAACCAGGTACCTTTTATTTACTGCACTTAGTAGTCTTACTGTTTGTAACCATGTGAATACAGCAATCCTGAAACTACTTTTGTATATTATTAATCAAATTAATAAATTTATTGATGCCCTTGGGAAACATGATGGCATAATAGTGACATCTGGCAGTTAAGTGAAGGGTTGGCAGTTTGGATTCACACAGTGGCTCAATCAGTGAAGTCGATGGTGCCTCACTACAGCTCTCGACTGCTTGGATGGGAATCACAGAAGGGCCTGCATAGAACAAGGTGGAAACGTAGAGGGGGGGAACCCCAAAAAATCATAAAAAGGCCTGACTTCATGGTCCTGTAGAGACTGGTGGGACACTGAGACACAAACTCAACCCATTTCCATTGAGTCTGAACCAACTCATAGCTGACCCTCCAGCAAGTTTGTGGAGTCTATAAATAACACAGAAGGAGACTGCCCATCTGTCTTCTGCAGAGCTGCTGGTGGATTTGAACCGACTGCCTTTGGGTTAGCAGCACAGCTCCCTACAGACTAGACCCACAGAGCTCCCCTAAAGACACTTTAAATCTGAAACTGAACCCGTGTCTGTGGATCACCTTGCAACCAAACACCAGACAAGCCCATGAATTTGAAGGCACTTCTCAGAACAATTAACCACAGGAGACCAAGAGATCAGCATTTCTCTCAAAATAAAGCTCAGAAGGCAGAAGAGAAGGATGGATAGAAAGGGGGAACCCAGGGAAGAAGAAGGAAGTGTGCTGTACAGGGAGTGTATTGCAACTATTGTTATGAAACAAAATGTGTATAACTGTTGAATGGAAAACTATACGCTCTGTAAACTTTCACCCAAATCTCCCCGCTAGCCCAAGGCCTGGTGATCTGTTCCTGTGAAGATTACAGCTTGGGAAAACCTAAGGGCCAGTTCTGCTCTGTCTCAGGGAGTCCTTAGGAAACAGAATTGACTCCACTGTACACAACAACAAAGTTGGGAATCAGGGTTCTCCAGCAGAAGGAAGAAACAAATGAGGAATGAGGGAAGTCAGGAAGAATGCTGCTGTTGTGAATTAGAACAGGGGGTCAGTATAAACTCATTGTTTATAAATGTTATGTGTAGGAAGTACGTGTGAACATACGCACAGCAAAACAAATAGGTGAAAATGACTTGTCACCAAGTTGATTCTAACTCATAGTGACTCTAAGTGCTACTGGTACAGCCCTGCTGTATAGGTTTCTGTGCTGTAATCTCTGTGAATGCAGGTCACTAGACCTTTCTCCTATAGCACCACCTCAGTGGGTCAGGATCGTTGTTGTTCTATGTGCTGTCAAGCCTCCTGCAACTCTGTCCCATCCTGAGGTAATCTCACTTCTCCAACACATCTGTCCCTAGTACCCCAGTAATATTCATAACAGCGTTATTCATAATAATAACAAACTGCAAACAATCCATATACCTATTGACTGGTGAACAGACTTTAACATGTAGTGTGTCCATACAGCAGAATACTTTTCAGCAATAAGAAGGGCTTAAGCATATGCTATAAGGGAGCACTGGTAGCCTAGTGATAAGGAGCTGCACTGTAATCCCCATGGCATGAGGTTCGAACCCACCAGCTGCTCTGCAGAAGAATGGGCAATCTCTTCCCGCGTGATTAACTGCCTCTGAAAACCCGCTGGAGGGTCAGATATGGGTCGGTCCAGACTCTACAGTACACAAAACAACAACAACATAACATGGATGAACCTCAAAAACACATGCTAAGTGAAAGATATCTGGCACAAAGGACTTCATATTACATGATTCTAATAAAACTGAAAATCAATGATTGCCTAAGCTGGAGGTGGGAGTAGGAGCACCAGAAAACAGGCAGTAAAAAACTATTTGGAGAGGGAGCTCTGGTGGCATAGTGACAAGAAGCTGCACTGCACCTCCCAGAGGTGAGTGGTTCAAATCCACCAGATGCTCTATTGGAGAAGGAGGGACAATCACCTGCCATACCAGTCAGATCCAATTTGATGTTACACACAAAAATAATAAAAATTTTAAAAAATTTTTTAAAAAACCTATTTGGAGTGGCATAAATGCTGTAGTAGTTCGGATTGTGGAGATTATTTCACAGCTCTCCAAATATTGAGAAAACGGTCCCCTAATTACCTGTAGCTGCATGTCCCAGTGTATTCCTTCATGGCCCCCAAACTCACGCAATGTGCCTAGAAGGAGCCTCAGGCTTCCAAGCCTGTCCCCAGGGCATTCCTTCTGTCTGAAATGTCTTTTCCTCCAAGTGTCTCCCTATCACAGCATCATTCACTCGCCATGGTCCAGAACAAATGTCACCCCTGCTGTGATGCCAAAATCAGTTCTTTCCTCTTCCCCTGGGACAGGGAGCTCCTTGGGGGCAGAGATCTGATCTTACTCTTCCATTGTTGTTGTCGTTGAGTACTGTTAAGTCAGAATCGAACCATGGCTGATCTTCCAGCAGATTTTCAGAGGCAGTTAATTGCACAAGAGGAGCTTGCCTGTCTTTCTCCCATGGGGCATCTGGTGGATTGGAACTATGTCTCTTTGAGATTGCACTGCAGCTTCTTACCACTAGGTCACCAGAGCTCTCTCTCTAAGCAAAATGCTCAACATGTCATTAGCATTTGGTCTATGAATAAATGAATCGATGGATGGGTAAAGCTACAAAGGATAAGTGAGGCTGGGATTAGTGGAGGGTTATGGACTCTTATTAGGAAAACAAACTGCCAAATAGTGACTGCACGTTAGGGACAAGCAGCGCGGTCCCGTCTCTTACCTTCAGCAAGCAGCCAGCAAACACCAGGAAGCCTTGTGAATGCAGATGATTGGCCAAGCTGAACCCAAATCCTGAGTCACAGCCTGTGATCAGGACAGCCTTGCTGCCAACCTGTTTTAGAAGGCCAGAGAACATGTTAGCACCCCAGGGTCCAGAGGGCAGAGTGTCCTGGTCTCCCACCCTCTAGCACAAAGACTGGACGCTTTCTGAATGGCCCAGGCCTGGCCCGTCATGCTTCTGTCAGAAGCACCACAGTGGGGCGGGGAAAGCTCGGACTCAGAATTAAGAGAATGGGTTCTAACCCCGATTTTGTCACAGACTGTATTGCTCCAGGAGTTTTCTTCCCCCTCTTTGGATCTCTAGTTCTTCGCCTCCCATCATCACTATCATTATCACCACCACCAACAACAACTCCACTGCAACCACAGCTAAAGTTTACTATTTGCCATTCCAAAGGTCTATGCACATATTGTTTGTTATTGTTGTCAGTTTCCATTGAGTTGAGTATGATTCACATCAACCCAATGGATAACAGATCTGAACCCTGTGCATTCTCATCATCTCTGACACACTTAAGCCCATTGCTACAGTCACTGTGTCGTTCCATCTCATTGAGTATCTTCTTGTTTCCTGAGCTTCCACATTTCCAAGCATGATGTCCCACCCCAAGAAACAGCTTTTCTTAACAACATTCCCAAAGTATGTGAGCTGAAGATTCACTTACAACATGGTATAATCATAGTTATGAAGTGGTTGTGAAGATTCAAGAAGAACAACAATAATATATGCATATATTATTGCATTGAAAAAGTCTACTGTCAGAGACTTCTGCAAAGTACTAAAGAGCAACGATGTCAGTCTGGAGACTAAGGTGCACCCAGTTCAGGTCATAGTCTCTGCAATAACTTGCTATGCATCAGAAAGCTGATCATATGATCCCTAATCATATTAGGGATGACAGAAAGAGAATTGATGTTTTTGAGGTATGGTACTGCAGAAGAGTACTGAATGTACCATGGGCTGCTAGGAGAACAAACAGGTTTGTCCTGGAGAGGGTGAGAGACTAGGCTGCTCATTGGAGGCAAGGATTCTGAAGCTGCGTCTGACATACTTTGGACACTTTGCAAGGAAGGACCAGTCCTTGGAGAGGGACGTCATGCTTGGGAGGGTGGAGGGGCAGTGCAGGAGAGGAAGACCCTCAATGAGATGGACTGATTCAGTGATGGGGTAATGGCACAGGGTACAGCAGGGTTTAGGGCTGTCACATGCAACTCGACGGCACATAACAATAACATTATTCTTTTTTTTTCTATAATTATATTTTATTAATTTTCATAAACATTTACAGAGATTTTGGGCTTCCACTCATTCATTGACATAACAATAACATTATTCTTACTGAAATGTCACAACTCCAAACTATAATTATCATTTTATAGTTTGCAGGTAAGGAATCAGTTTGTTATTGTTGTGTGTTTGTTTTTTTTTAAATAATCTATGTAGTTAGTAGAAGAAAAGGAACAGACACTAGCACTGAGAGATTTCACAGTCCAAACTCATAATCCCTAACATTATTAAGAAAGCCTAAGCAAATTCAATGTCTTAACCTTTAGTAATGCTGGATGTATGAGAAAGGGGCTCCAGGGTGTAAGGTCATACTCTGAGGGTGGTTGTGGGCCTGGCCAGGACTTTAGAGGAGCACTTGGATCACCCAGACACTTGCGGATGGCTGGGCTGCTACTCACCGGACTCACTGGATCAGCGTAAGTTCGACGATTTATTGAAGCAAAAGAGATGGAGGGAGACAGCAGTGTGTGTCTGCAAGAGAAAAAGGAAGCCATGAATGCAGATGTGGTCACTCCCCTAGACCTTGTTCCTGGGACAAAACAACTCAGAGGGCCTCGGCCACCACTGAGTCCAGAGCAGCTCTGTTGTCTCCCCATCCTGAACCCCTCTGTCTCTGTGGAGACAGAGTCTTCCTGAGGACAAAGCCCATTTAGAAGCTACTTGTGTTGGGAGGCTTGATCTGAACTTGGCTGACCTTGCCCTTATACCAGTAAAGTTCTTTACTGTGCTTTCCAAAGGGATGTTGCTGACCCTCCATCAGGTTTTCAGAGGCAGTAAATCACAAGCAGCTGATTCAAACCAAGCACCTTTGGGATTGTAACATATCTTTTTACCACTAGGCCACCAGAGCTTCCTCCAAGTGATAGCGACACTATTTCAGGCTAATGCAAGTGTGGGCTATCCTTCCAAATACATAACTTTATTAAGAAACCCTCTGCGAATTTAATGTCTTAAGTCCACACATGTTACCATGAGTCAGAATCAACTCAACAGAAACTAACAAGTTTAATGCTATTTCTTGACATTTTTTTAAAATGAAACTTTTTCCTTTGACAGCTGTTAATATTGACATATAATTTTCAGAATGCAGAGAAATGCCTTTTATATTTTACCCAATTTTCCCCACTAGTAACAGCTTAGAACACTATAATGAAATATCATATCCAAGATAATGATACTGATACCGTCTAGATAGAGAACTGGATAGAGTGTAGATACCATTAAAATACAGACCTAGATGCATCTGGGTCATTAATATCACATACAACTGAACTCTGGTTGAAGATTGTTTTTAAAACTTCTAGGGTGTCAGGAGGAAGATAACTTCCAGAAATTCAAGTTGGATTTAAAAGAGGCTATAGAATGAGAGACCTCCTTGCTGATCTTGGCTGAAAGCAGAAAATACAAGAAAGATGTTTGCCTGTGTTATATTGATCATGCAAAGGCATTTGGCTGAGTGAATGGTAATTAACTATGGATGACACTGAGAAGAATGGGAATTCTAGAATTATTTTTTAATTTTTTCTTAATTTTGTGTGTTTGTGTGTGTGTGTGTGTGTGTGTGTGTGTGTGTGCATGCCATCAAATCAAATCTGACAAGTAAAGGAGGAGATTGTCCCTCCTTCTCCAGCAGAGCATCTGGTGGATTTGCACCATGAGCCTCTGGGATTGCAGTGCAGTTTCTTGCCACTACACCCCCAGAGCTCCCTGAATTCTAGAATTCTTTATCATGCTTATGCAAAATCTGTACACACACTAAGAAGCAGCTGTGCAAACAGAATAAGGGGATACTGTATAGTTTATAACCAGGAAAGATATGTCAAATCCTTTCTCCATTCCTACTCAACATGTAAGCTGGCCTATATGAGGAAGAATGTGGTGTCAGGATTGGGATAAGACTCATCAACAAAGCCTTCCTTGAAGAAAGTGATGAAGACTTGAAGCTCTTACTGAAGAAGACCACACACTACAGGCATCATTATGAATTGCATCTCAACAACAAGAAAACACAAATTGGATTTTTAGTATATGGAGCAGGAGGAATAGAGGGGGGGAAATTGTATGGGCTACTCTGCCTAGAAGTTCTGGTCATTTTAAAATTAATATTTGACCAGTAACAATAATGTTCCCTGGTGATGTGATGGTTAAGCCCTTGGTTGCTAAAAGAAAAGCTGGTAGTTTGAACCCACCCATTGGCTACATATTGAAAGATTTGGTTATAAGAAAGATTGTTCAAAAGAAAGGTTTAAGAACGTTCTTAGACATCAGAACCTAGACACCCATTTGGGGAATTCCTATTCTGACACATAGAGTACTATGAGTTGTAAGGACATTCCAAGACACCAAAAATTTTAGGAGGGGGTGATGAATGAAGGCTGTTAAACAAGGTAAAAGAGCTGTGACTTTTTACTGGGTACTTTGTACCATTTAAATGTCATCCTGTTCAAAACATAAGGTTATTTTAAACACTCATAGAAATGTGTCACCCAACATGCTTTTTTTTATAAAAATTTTCTTTTATTTCACCCAAAATTCTTAAGGGAGGTTGGGTTCACTAGAAAAGAAATGTGGGTCTACCAAGAAACTCTTTTTCCCTTTGAACTACCTTGTAATTGTTGCTATTAGGTACCATTGAGTCAAGTATGGTTCATAGCAACCCTATGAACAACAGACCTGAACCCTGTCCTATCCTGTGCCATCCTCATCATCTCTGACACACTTGAATCCAGTGCTGCCGTCACTGCGTCAATCCATTTCACTGAGGGTTGTCTTCTCTTTCATCGACCCTCCATCTTTCTAAGCATGTCTTTCTCAAGGAATAAGTCTTTATTTTAGAGGCTTGTACAAAGTCTCCCGGATAGCATGGTTGGTCAATCTCCTGGAGGCCAAGGTTGGTACATCCAGAGTAGGCTGAATGATTGCATTACTGCTGCTGTTGCTGTGTGCAGTGGTATAATGGGTCAATTGCAATACCTAGTGATCTCATAAGACAGAGCAGAACTACCCTATGGAATTTTCTAGGCTGTACTCTTCATAAGAGTACAATGTCAAACCTTTTCTCCCATAGAGCTTCTGGGCAGGTTAGAGCTTCTGGACAGGTTAGAACTGCTGATCTTTTAATTAGCCACTGAGATCTTAACCACCAAGGCACCAAGGCTCCCTACACATCTAGAATCTCTACTTCCCAATGATCCAAGCTCTGCGAAAAGAACAAGAGGTTTCCCTGTTGAAATGGATTATGTGCGTGTCCCCCTCCACTTACTAAGTACTCCCTGATATTTAAAAACATTAACATAATGGTCATAGCAAGAGATACAGCTTATTATTTCAGACCGACTTGCACCAATTTTTTCCAACCTACCTGCTTATCTACAAAGAGGACTGAAATGTGACGATTCCTGCATGGATTACACCACTCACTAACTGCTCGCACACTTGTACAGTTCCCTGTCAATAGTCTATTTCTGCTTCTGCAGAGAGCATGAAGCTGAATCCATTCTTGTCCCCAAGGGGCAACCCTGACAAGGTGGGCTTGTCAGGATTGAAAACTTCCTGAGAAGCTCACGGGTACTGCGTGGCCTCTCAGCCGGCCCCTCCTGGCACTGCCAATATTGTCCCATCGATCTCTTCTGTTTCTTCATTCTGGAACACCTGCTGTTACTATAATATCCCTGACTTACAAGTGCTTCTCAAGCTGCAAGGGCCTCTGGAAGTTCCTGGGCAGTAGAATGGGCCACATATTTGACGAGTAATGAAAGTTTGGAGATTTGAATCCACCCAGAGGCACAATGGAAGAAAAGTCTGATGATGATCTATTTTTTTAAAAAAATATAAAAACAATCATTGGTGGTCACAGGGAGCAGGGTTCTACTCAGATACTCATGAGGTCGCCATGAATCAGTTGACACAAGGGCAACTGGAAGCAGCATTAGGCCTGAGAAGATCTTAGCTCATCAATTCTCAAGCTTCTATCAGCAGCACGAGGAACGAGTTAAGATGCACACTCCCAGGCCTTAGCCTTTAGTAGTCCACTTCAGGAGCCGGGGCAGCACCTGAGAATGTGCACGTTTAACAAGCACCCAAGGTGACTCTGAACGGCACATCCAAGGGAAGGGCTGTTGGGTCTGGTCCAGAGCAAGGGTTCTCAGGGTCTGGTGGGTTGTTTATTAGAATCTCCTGGCGATCTGATCATGGTTCTGTGTCTATGTTACTAAGAAGCGTTGTTATTTAGAGCTACCAAAAAAAAACCCAAGCCCGCTGCTGCCTGGTTGGTTCAGACCCACAGACACCCTCCAGGGGGTTCTATCGCTGTAAATCTTCATTGTGGGCAACTGCCAATCTTTCTCCCACAGAGCAGCTGATGCATTCCAACTACCAATCTTCTGGCTAGTAGCACAACACGTAACACACTACACTGCCAGGGGCCTTTCTTTTTATCTACTTACTGTTGTTTGTTGTTGTTGTTATGTGCCGTCGAGTC
>NW_006399782.1:569698-571586 GCF_000299155.1 Elephantulus edwardii | reverse complement strand
GTTGTTGTTGTTGTTGTTAGGTGTCATTTGAGTCACATCCTCAACACACTTGAGTGCACGGTCTCAGTCACTGTGTCAATCCATCTCAGATCATTCTCTCCTTTGCTGAACCCCCATAGGTCCAAGCATGGCTCCCTTTCCAAGGAATAGCCTCTCCTAACAACATGGCCAACGCATGTGAGACAAAGTTTCACCATTCTTGCCTCAAAGGAGCACACTGGCTGCACCTTCTCTAAGACATATCTTTATTCTTTTGGCTGTCCATGGGATATTGAATACTCTTCTGCAGCATCACAACTCAAAAGCTCAATTCTTCTGTCATCCTTATTCATTGCCCAGCTCTCAGGTGCATAGTAAGTGGTTGGGAAAAACTATGGCTTCAATCAGGCACACCTTACTCTTTAAACCAACATCACTGTTCTCTTCAAGATTCTGTAGTGGTCCCTGACAGGAGACTTTCTCAATACAATACATCTACCATTCTCCTGGCTACTGGTACCAAGGGTATTGAGAAAGGGAAATAGGTGGAGATATATATGAAACAAGTTCACCAGAACCCACCAAAACTTTCAGTTGACAGATGAGTGCTTGACTCGTTCTTGTAGGTCATGTGGACTCCTTGTCTAGACAAGTTATTATTGTTGAGTATTAACGAGTCAGAACCAACCCATACTTAACCCTTCAGCAGGTTTTTAGAGGCAGTAACCCTTACAGGAGGAGAATGTCTATCTTTCTCCCACAGAACAACTGGTGGATTCTAATGGCATGCCTTTGGGTTGGCAGTGCAACCAAAACTTAGGTGCAAGGGAGCTGTGGTGGCCTGGTGGCAAGAAGCTACGCTGCATTCCTGAAAGTTCACTGCTCATATCCCCAAGATGCTCCACTGGAGAAGGAGGAGCAATCTCCTCCTGTGCCTGTCGGATCCAACTCAATGGTATACAACAAAAAATTGAAAAAAAAACCCTTATTCTTTAAACAAACAAACAAAACATAGGTGCAAGCAAAAAAGTTTGTGTATACCAATGAGGAGAAAGGCACTTTCCACAGAGGTGGGTGGGCAGGTGGTTCCTGGTTCCAGCTCATGAATCCAGAGTCAACGGGTCAAAGGAAGGAATCATAATGGCACACAGGTTGAATGTGTGGCTACTAGCCAAAATATTGGCAGTTTGAATCCACCTGGAAGCTTCATGTGAGGGGGACCTAGACAACCTCTTCCATGAAGGTGGTTCTGCTTTGTCATAAAGGGTTTCTGTTTGTTATAACCAACTCTACAGCACTGGACAACAGGTGGATGAAAGCACCCCCAGGTCAGTGTGTATGATGAGAGCTTGTCTCTTCTCTTTCTTGCTCTGCCTCCCTGCTTCACTTCTGTGGGAGCAAGAAGCCATTACACTATTAAATGAGCTCCTTCAGTATTCATTTCCGGGCATCACAGGAAGTGCACTCTGAATTGTTCCCAAGACTCCTGACTGAAAGCATGCACGTGGGTACCCCCTCAACTGTGAGGCTGCAGAAACAATGTCCCTTTCAGAACTATGCAGTGGTGACGTGTGTACTTAATGCCCAGCACTTCCTGCACACTCACCAGTGCCTGCATGTGCCTGGAAGGTCTCTGCTGATAAGAGACCGGAATGTGATTATGTGACAGCTGTAAATGCACAACAGGGACCTGGATCCAAGCAGTGTATTGTGCCCTTATCCTTACATTAAATATTATTTCTCAAAGAATGAGTCTCTCACCAAATTTTGCCACTTTCAACCACCCATACAATAATACAAATAGTGCTACAGGTGTAGTGCATAAAACATGGGGCTACTAACCAAAAGGTTGACAGTTAAAAACCACACCCACTTCTTGGGAGGAAAATGGGCAGTCTTCTCCCATCAA
>NW_006399782.1:551894-568288 GCF_000299155.1 Elephantulus edwardii | reverse complement strand
CCTTTCACCAATTTTGTCCTCTCAGATTGCACTTCTGTCTGTCTGTGGCAGTCTAGAAGGATAAATTGTTGATAACCATCAATTATTTTTCCTTTATTGGCAGTAGGGCTTACACCCAGTATCAATGCTGCTTCTTGTTTTGTCATTTTAGGCTCAAATCCATCTCCGTAATAGCCATGAAGGCAGATTTTGGTAGACTTTAAAAAAACTTGTTTTCACCTGAAGTTCCAAATGCTCCATTGCTTGTAAGACATACGGCCTGTGGCAGCAGTTGTCAGTCTAGTTGGTACCAGTAAGCACAGTGGTCAGGGCTCCAGGTCAGGGGTCCCACCTCCACAGGGACCACAGCTCAGCCCAGAGGCCTCTCTCCCTGTACCTGAACTGGAAAGTGAAGTGGCCACCACCAGCTCCCATAAAGATTCTCAGCCTCAGAAACCCAAAGCAGGGCCTCTCTAAGTTGGAATCAATTAACGGCAGTGGGTTTTTATAATAATATGCTAAGATATTTTGTTTTGTTTGATTAACACCCAAGTGTTGTTGTTCTTAGGTGCTGTCGAGTATGGCCCAGAGAGACGCTAGGAACAACAGATCTGAACCTCGCCCTGTCCTGCGCCATCCTCACACTTTCTGACAGACATTGCAACAGTCACTTGTCAATCCGTCTTGTTGAGGGCCTTCCTCTCTTTTGCCGACCCTCCACCTTTCCAAGCAGAATGTTCCTCTCCAACAAACAGCATCTCTTAGCAACATTTCCAGAATTTCAGAGATGAAGCTTTATCATCTTTGCCTCCAAAGAGCACTTTCACCAAGACAGATTTGTTTCTTTTGGTCGTCCGCGGGATATTCAGTGCTCTTCTCCAACATCATAGCTCAAAGGCATCAATTCTTCTGTCATCCTTATTCCTTGTCCGGCTCTCAGGTGGGGTTTTTTTCTTGAGCAAAAATCTTCATTTTCTTTTAATTTTTCCAAAACTGGGTTGAATGGAAAGTCTGTGAGCAGGACTCCAGATCCCACAGTGTTTTGCTGACGTTCTCACTCTGCCCGGATCCATGCCTTCATATACTGAAATTTTGGGTTTTTAAGTTGTGTCTCATTCATGTACATTTTGTTTTATACAATCCTTCATTTACATTGTATTTCATACAATCATTCATATACACTATCATTTATATAATTCATTATTATTGATCTATGCCCTGCCTTTTCAAGTCCTCACTGAATTTTTCCTATTCGTTCACCACCCCCATCCACCCACTAACCTCTGCCATCCCAGTAATTTCCACCCAGTGCTCACTATATGTATTTCAACTTTTTATATTTTTTAAAAAAAAATTTCCACAAAATTAAAAAAGAATCTGATATATTAAAAGAAAAACTCACTAGGGAGTTTCTTAAACAACGCCCTGGCTTCATCCTTGCCCAATCCAACAGGAATCCCTGGGGCACAGGGATTCCTTTCCCACTGTGCTCGAGGTGACTCTGTCTTGCAACCAGAGCTGAAAAACCACTGTTGTGATAGGGGAAGGGAATTTGTGAGCCTTTTAACTGCCAAAGTCCTAAAAGCAGCTCCAAGTCACAGCCTCATTCGGCTGCAGCTGACAATATTTGTTCCCAATACCCACTCTTATCAACCTAATAAAATTTGGATTTTGCATGTTGTTATGTACAGCACATAAATGACTCCTAACTGATCCTGCAGCAGATTTTTAAAGGCTGTAAATCAGGTAGGAGGACATTGCCCTCTTTATCACATGGAGCAATTGGTGGATTCAAACCACCTCCCTTTGGGTTGGCAGGGCAACTCCTTACCACTAAGGTGTAGCAATATTCTCCAACCCTTTCCAGACTATGAGCAAAGTAGTGGTCATAGGACCTACTTCTGGCCAATGAGGTACGACGAGAAGTCTGCAAAAGCTGTTGTTGTTGTTGTTGTTGTTGTTGTTGTTGTTGTTGTTAGGGGCTGTGGAGTCAAGTATGACTCACAGCCACTCAGTGAACAATAGATCTGAACCCTGTCCTATCCTGTGCCATCCTCATCATTTCTCACAAACCTGAGCCCATTGCTGCAGTCACTGTGTCAGTCCATCTGAAGGTTGAGGGCCTTCCTCTCTTTCACCCAATGCTCCACCTTTCCAAATATTATGTGCTGCTTCAAGCAATCATCTCTCCTGACAATGTGCAAAGATTGCTGGGAATGGTCTTTCCCAGTACAAACACTACTCTGTTTTCCTACCTCCATGTTGTTTGCATCTTCCTGCCTGGACTGAGGTTGAAAGTGCAGGAGTATCATGGGATTGGTCCTATGAGTGAGACTTACCTTCAGGATGGCAGAATTGAAAGAATCAAGGAGCCTGAGTTCCCTGAAGACACACCAGCCCCGGACTTCAGTGTGATGCAACCCTAGCACCTCCCAAGCAGGACTGAATGCTCTGAGCTTTTAAGACCTAATCAAGGATATAAAATAGTATGGGCTTCCTGGGAGGGTCCTTTGCACTCAAGAGGGCCCCAGAATGGCAGCAAGCTGATTATACCAACAGCTCTGCCAGTCTCACAGGTGGTACAAGTTAAACTCAAGTTAGTCAGTAAAAACATTATCAAGGACCGAGAAACCAAAGGAGTGCCTGCCAGATTGAGAGGAGCAGAGCTTCCTGACTTCTGCCCTGGCCCAGAAAGAATCGGCGCCAGGTGGAGGAGTTATGGCCTGGCCCTTCACTAAGGGCTGGCGGAAGAGCCTGGAGGCCCTCAGAACCCTGGCTTCCAGGAACTTGCCACAGGCCACCTCGGAGATGCCAGCCCATGCTTGCCAGGACAGTCATTCTGGTTTTCCCCCTCACCTCTATCTCTGTTTCTATCACATTTGTTTTTCTTATCAAGAATGAAAACAAGTAATCAGCAGCTCAACCTTCTCCTCAGAGGAGTGATGAGCCAATTTGACTTTAACAAGGTGAGGTTTAGGAAGGAAAAGTATCAGTGGCACAAGTGTAGCTGGGGGGAAAAAGTATGGCCTCATAGCAGCATCTGTGAAGAAAATGTAGTCCGTTGGACCATAAATCACAATCTTGAAGTGGCCGCCCAGGGAAGTCATGTGAGGCTAGGTGATCAGGCAGGAACCTGGGCCAAGGAGGCCGAGCCCGTCTGCATTCCCGAGCAGGCTGCCCTGGGTGCCGAGTCATGCCCAGGCAGGCAGAGCTGAGCGTGCCCGAGGCAGTCGTGTGTATAATCAGCATGCAGAAGTTAGTAGCTTGGAAATGAACACAGTCGTAAGTCACCCAGGAGAGGCCAGAGCCTTTGAGCAAAGCTGGGAACTCGAAATCTGAGGCAGAACAGGAAGTAAAATGAGTGACCAGAGGACGGAGCAGGGGCAGCATCAGGCCAGGCCTGAGAGAACTGCTGCATGTGTCCTGGGTACCTATGGTCAGAGGTGTATCAATAGTGGTGGGTGTTCAGCTCAGGGCACTACATTTTAAGGAGCACAAGTCAGATAGTAGGGAATAGGATGCTGGATGCTGAGGGGGAAAACCATGGGAGCTAAATAATGAAAAGTTACCAGATGGATAAGAGAAGACAGGGTGGATGGGTATTAGGGTGGCATTATCATTTGTTTTTAAATATGTCAAGTTAAGAGTACGTGGGGATGAAGGATTAACTTGATCAGTACAAATACACAAGGCAACCTGGAAAGAACAGGCAACGTTTATAGTTTTCTGCTTAAGAGGAGGAAATTTTTAATAGCGCTGTTCAAAACCAGGAAGCCTCCAAAGACTGGAGATCCTCAACTGGAAGTTGTCAGGCCACTTGCTAGCATATTACTGACAGGGTGTGAAGCCTTTCCAACTAAGGGCTTTGTACTCTTATTTTCCAACCGAGACTCAAGCAAATTACCTGGGTAAAGTTCTTCCCACTGTGGAGCCCAGACACAGACAGTGGCTGTCCACAGTTCCCTCTTCCTTCACACACCAGACTCTTTCCCTGACCTCATTCACCCTGAGGGCACTGAATGTACTTCACTTTCAGCCCTGCCCCTACTACCATCATCCCCTCTACTCCCACTCACCCTCAACTAGTAGTTCTTGCTGCAGCCTGGCCGTAAGTTCCAGGAGCTCCCTGTGCTGCTTCTCTCTCTCTCTCCTCAAATGAGCCGAAACTTAGCTAATGTTAGAAAACCTCCCATCACTCAAACTCAGTGCCTCTGAGCCAGAACCAGCTCAAAGTTGACACTGCACTGGGTTTCCCGGCTATCACAAGGGGGCAGAGTGCCCATCTTTCTCCCTCGGGGCCACTGGTGGGTTCCAAACTCCAGAGGCGTCATCTTTCGGTTAGCAGTGAACCTCTTACAGATTAGGTCCTCAGAGCTCCTGAATTAATGCCTCACTTCTTTAGATTTGAGGATAAACCTTTGCAAATCAATAGTAGCTATCTTTGGGATTATTTTCTCCTCACTAAAACAACTTCTAAAAAGCTCTAAAAGTCTTTTTAGAAAAATAAAATTTTTCTTTCATACTGGTTTACTTACAAAGTTCGTAAACATTGCTCATCATTATTGAGGCAAATTTGGCATTTTGATTATCACTCACTGGGGAAAAAAAAACACCACCATTGGGATTATTTTTTTCCTCTATAATTTCCTAAAAGGTCTAAACAATATTTTTGAGGTAACTTTGGCATTTTCATCAATCATTCACACACACACACACACACACACACACACACACATGCAGCAAATTGCCTTTTTTCAAAAGCCTTGGAGAAAAGCATCCTTTCTGGTAGAGTACAAGCTCACAGAAAGACGGCTGACACAGTGGCAACCACAACAGGTCCAAGCAGAGTCGTGATGGTGCCAACAGCACAGGGCCAGGCACTGATGCATTTGGTATATGAGGTCACTAAGAATTGGAACCTACTTGACAACACCTAACAACATTAACACAACAGAACAAGGTCACAATCCCTCTTCAGAGGTAATGGCTTTAAAAAAGAATACCCCAGGCTCCTGTTCTTTCAACCAGAAGGGTCATTCAAATTCTTCTTATTGCCCTTTAGTAGTTAAAGTGCCATCTCCAAGCTTCATTATCCAGTGGAAATGTTTTAAAGTAAATGTTGCTAAAAGCCATGCATGTTCTTTTAAACAGATTGATTGGCTTAGAAAAATATCACCAATTTTCTAGTTGCTGAGACTTAATATCTTTCCTGACAAATTTATTCTCCTCAATAAATAGGGCACACACAGTTCTAGATGGTTAAATCCTTGCCTACCCATCAGAGTTTGAACCCGCCCAGAGGTGCCTCAGAGGCAGGCCTGGTGATCTGCCTCTGAATGGCCTTGAAAGCCCAATGGAACAGCTCCTCTCTGCACACATGGGGCCACCACTTGGAATCTACGCAACAGCAACAAGCAACAACAAAAAATAAAAAGTGTTTCTCTATCCCCTGCTCTAGATGCAAAAGAGGAAAACAGAGGGAGCTCTGGTGGCCTACTGGCAAGAACTGCACTGCAAACCCAGAGTTTCGTGGTTCGAATCCACCAGATGTTCTGTTGGAGAAGGAGGGGCAATCTCCTCCTGTACTAATCAGATCCAATTTGAAGGTACACACAAAAAAGAAAATTTAAAGGAAAAAAAAGGGAAAACAGAGTCACAGAGCACACCGAATGCCCTTGAAAAGTCAATCCCAGAAACTCCTAAAGAAGGAGCTTATTTAATTAGTGCACACTTAATACTTCCTCCAAGTCATATTTATAAACAAGTCAGTGAAAAAAACGGGACATTTTGGTTAACTGATTCCATGTGCTGGAAAAAAGGCAGTTATCCAAGTGACCCAGGTAATGAGACAACTCGATCCCAGGTGCCTCCTGATGTGATGTGCTGGGAAGGACACGGCATTACTTCTACAGGGTCCATTCCAAATAGACATAAAACAGGATCTAAACACGAGGAAATGTCACAAAATCCAAACTGAGAGACACTCTACAGTACCTGAATGCCAAGACCGTGAGCAATGAAGACTGGATGACCTAACAATTAAATGCAAGGTGGGATCCTAGCTTGGATCCAGGACCCAGGAAAGAACATTAGTGGGCATTTTGCAAAATTTAAATATAGTCAATTCATTCATATCAGTGGTAACTTCCTGGTTTTGATCGATGCACTACGGTTTCAAAAGCTGTTAACATTTGGGGAAGTTGGGTGAAAGGAACATAGACAATTTTGGACAGTTTTTGCAAACAAAATGTTTCCAAATAACACATTTGTAAAAATGCAGTTATACCAGATGCTGTCCTGGAAAAGGAGGGACAATCTCCTCCTGTACCAGTCAGATCTGATTTGATGGTACATGCACACAAAATAATATTTTTTTTTTTAAATGCAGTTATGAAATATAATTTCTTTGCCCTGTGAGCCTGGGAAGGGTTCTGTCTTCTGTGGACATTTTTTAACTTCCTTTGCTGGTAAATGGCTGGGGAACTGAGAGATATTGTAAAGAGTCAAGACTGACCTCCTCTCATCACCCACGTGTAAGCTCCTGGTCACCTCCACCCTCACTTTCTTACCTCACTCCATTTTCTCTATCTCGGAAGCTCAGAGCTTTTCCTGGAAGCTGGGAGAGGGGTCTGGAGAGGCGGGCAGTCAACATTGTGGCAACAAGTGAAAAATTATCTGCTTCCTCTTGGTGGGTTCTGAAATACAAAATGCACATCAATATTACCTTATCACTTTCATAAAATTAAGGGAAAATGGACATTTTCCTCCAGGCTTTATCCTGCCCAGGTTTTCCATGATACAGTTTACCTCCCTCCCCGTCTATAGCCTTATGTGATAGACTCAGGAGGCTGGGGTCCTTGGACATCTTGATTCTGGGTTTGACTGTATCACCAGCTCACAGGGCAACCCTGAACAAATCACCCATTCTTACATGAGTAGGTTGGGCCGGACCAGTGATCTCCAAACCAGGCACAGCAGACTCCTAACCCCCCAGGGATTCTGACTCAGTGCTAGCTCCCTCTTCATGTCCCCACATCCAGCAAAACATCCATCCTGGTGACCCAGGACATCAACTTTACATGCCTCTTTGGGTAGCTCTTCAGCCCTAGGCCACCTATCACTGGACTCAATTCTCCTCTCCCCTAATCCCACCAAACAAATAGAGTTGGATTCTGAGGAGCAGCTGAGTTCATCCGGAATCCTTCCCACTGCCAATTCATTAGGGGATAGAGCTAGCAAATGAGACTTCAATCAACCTAAAACACGCACACACTTCCCTCCACTTTAGGTTAAAGTGATATCGCAGAAACCCAAACGATTGCACAATTTATTTTCTTCTTAAGAAAAGTGACACTTTGATTTTTTTAAGTGATACTGCAAGAAGGCTAATGTCACTGTTGACATTAGATTGCTTGGCATCATGAGTAAAACTTTGCCACCGAGTCAATACCAACTCATAGTGAACCTACCGTGGAAGAAAGATGGGCAATCTCCTCCTGTGTGATTACTAGCCTCTGAAAACCCACTGGAGGGTAAGCTATAAATGGGATCCAACTTAACAGCACCTGACAACAACAGCAACCACAACCACAACAATGACCCTGCAAGAGAGAGTACTACCTATAGGGTTTCCATGACACAGCCTGTTTCCCCTTTCTCCCAGGCAGCAGCTGGTCGTTTTAAACCACTCTCCTTTAAAAAACAAAAACAAAAACCTGCTCACCTTTTTGTTCGTATCTGAGTGCTTACCCACTGCACCACCAGGGCTCCTAGGCACCATGACTGACATTATCTCTTGTTGGTCAGCATGTGCATGAGTCCCCCTCCTGGCCCATCACACAGGGAAGGAATGGGAGGCCAGGTAGAGGGTGGCCACGGCACCCATAGCCTGGGGGAGCTGCTGTTCTTTTCTGGGAAATGTGTTCTGAAAACATCTTTGTGATCAGATGCCAAAACTCCTTTGTATAAAAGCATCCTTTCCATACCTGATGAAGTGTTCCTGGCCTGAGTCTAACCTAACCTGGGATCACCCTCCCTTCTGCTTACTGCACCCCAGATGCACAGAGAGTGTCTTGGGTGTAGCAAGCTTGTTCCTGCCTCACAGGTCAGCTCTTGGTTCTCCCTTACTCTACATGGCAGAGTCCTGCTGCTGCTTCAGGCCTGGGCTGGAAGGGTGTGCTAACCCCCTTTCCTAGAGCTGTCCTCATGCAGCACCAAGGCTGTTGGCTATCAGATCACTCTGCTTAGCACTCCTGTCCACCCTGGCATGTCTTGTCTATTTACTCTATCTTCCCCTAATAGATTATAAGCTCACAGAGGTGAGGAGCCTTGTCTATCTGATTCATCACTGAATCCCCAGTGCCTAGAACAGGTGCTGACACAAGAGACACTCGGTCAGCCTCGGAGTAACAGAGAGAAGCCAAGAGAACTGTCTCCCAGGGCACTGTAGTATTTGGACCCTTAAAGGTGAAAAGAAGACTTCAGCTAAAAAGGGAGCTTCTGTCGCCAGCACCAAACAGGCAACTGTACAATTGAGCCAAGAATAGCCGATTATATTTGGCTCAGATTCCTTAACTAGGCGCCCTGCCCTCCACCCCAGTAGTGACCAGTTGGCTGAGCACACACAGCTCCACCCTCCTCCCTCAGAACTGGCATCTGAGGTCACCAGCATGGGTGATTTCAAATCCAGTTCTCTCTAATTAAAGTCCTTTCTATCCTTTCTGTTCAATGCCTGTGCCAGAAAATCCTTCACTATTGTCTCCATGTGGAGGGCTGCCTCCAATTTTAGTTCCTCAGAGTCAGTGATGCTTGAAAATAAAACACAAAAACAAATTCCAAAACACGAAACTCAGGTTGCTAAGTTGGAACTAATCATCAACTGACCCTCCGGCGGGTTTTCAGAATCTGTGAATTGCATGGTAGGACCTTGCTCAGCTTTCTTTGGAGGAGCAGCTGAAGGATTTGAACCTTCAAAGTGCTGACTTTGGGTTAGCAGCACTTCACCCTACAGAGTGGTCCAACAGAGCCCCCTGTCCTACCAACTATGGGGGTCAAAATGGTTCAAATGGCATAAAAATTCAACCCCTAGAATGATCTACTATTTGCAATGCAGGATCTTTTATTAAAAAATTTTCTTTTCTTTTTATCATTTGTGTGTGCGTGTGTGTGTGTGTGTGTGTGTGTATGTACCATCAAATCAGATTTGACTGGTACAGGAGATTGTTCCGACTTCTCCAGCAAAGCATCTGGTGGATTTGAACCGCACACTTCTGGGATTGCAGTGTAGCTTCCTGCCACTAGGCCACCAGAGCTCGCTGCAATGCAGGATCTTACATACAGAAGGGCAGAAATTAAGATTTCATTTTATTCTACTTATTTTTGAAACATACTTCTATTTTTCTCTCTATACCCAATGCATAGGCATAGTCCAAAGACACTTCCATGTTGTTGTCTGATCTTAGTACCTTGTGCTGGAATTTATTTCCTGTAAAGATTAAGTTTTCAAAGTCACAAAAACACCCAGTTGCCTTTTGGTAAAAAACAGGCATTGCTGTGGGAGGTCGGGGCTGCAGAGGGTAAGATAGGACACCTACCCGTGTGAGTGTGTGTGTGTGTGTGTGTGTGTTATGCTGAAATTGAAATTCAAGTCATTAGCTGTTAAGGGGTAATAGTACAAGAGACTTGAATTATGATGATCAAATTCATAAGATAATATGACAAATCAAAGTGCTCACATATCAGTTTATACTCTGGAAAAGACTGTTCTGAAGCTGAGAACACTTGTGTCTACTCTCAAAGGTCCTCCTTTCCAATGTCAACACATAAACATATGGAAAGCCTCCCCTCCACTCCCTCTCTCCCCCTCAATAAAGTGTGTGCTGCATTCTGACAGACTATCTTGCACAGGACCTTGCAGGCTGCATTCCTATGTGTCGGAGCAGGTTCTCGCCTAAGAGACAGTCATTCCCAGGACTGATATCCTCAGAAGGGGCAGACATCAACAGGAAACAGGAACTCAGGAGACTGGCCTCGGCAGGTGTTTCCAGACAAGAAGTCTGGATGGGCCTTTGGTAGCACCAAGTAGGCGGGGAGGCCTGGTCTCAGTGGGAAGGGCGAGTTAGATTTGAGCAGGGATATATAGGGACCTCACACAATGAAGAGCTTAAGACCAGTGAGCTTCTCTAGCCCAAAGAGATTCCAAGGTCTGAAAACTGGCAGCCTGCCTCCTAGTGTTCTACTCTAGCTGTTCTGTTTGGCCAGCCTATTGTCATAAAAGGCATTGTAACCAGGCAGCTAAATCATGTTTGAACTCAATACAAACAGTTGGCACCTCCTATCATAAGCATCTGGTCTTGGGCAGTGAAATGGTTGTACCCTTAACTACTGACCAAAAAGCTGGCATTTAGAACCCTCTCAGAAGTGCCTGGGAAGCCAGGCCTCCTGATTTGCTTCCAAAAGCTAATAATCTTGAAAACCTGTGCAGCAGTTCTACAAGGCCACCAGAATCAACTGAACAGCAACTAACAATTTTAAACCTCCCTTAAACATTGCATTTGTTAACTCTGTGGACACATTTGAGTGTGAGATCCTAACTGGGCAGATGTATATCACTCTTTCTCTATTTCCCTTCTGCTCATTTGATATACTCTTTCTTTTTTGAAAGTTCCAGCCTAGCTCAACTGTGCATGCAAACTACCCAGTCACTGGGAGCTTCTTTTAAAGTACAGCAAAAGCTACCTAACTTTTCATTTACCATATATGACTTCTACATATGACCAAGTTCTATATGGTTCAAGTAACACCTCCTCCAAAATGTCTTAGGGAGTTCTAGCGGCCGTATCTGTAGGGAGTGCCTCTCTGGCAGTTTGAGTCCACCAGCTGCTTCCAGGGGGAAAACTAGGTGATCTCTTGTGTGATTCACCACTTCTGAAAAACCTGCTGAGAGTCAGCTGTGAGTTAGTTCCAAGTCCACAGGAAGATGTAGTGTCTCCGCAAATCTCTTAAGTAAAACAACAAAAATTCCCAAACAATTTCTTACAAATTTCATTCACTATCTCTTTTTGTGCCTCTATAGTGGTTCTTGCAGGGAAGATAATAGAGATTAATGTCTAACTATTGAGCCTTTTAACTGTGAGCATCCGCAAATACAGATCTATGTGTTGAACCATTCATCACTTCTGGCTCTTCCAAAATATCTAGGCTGACGTCTGACAGGAAGCAGACGCTCTATCATTGTGTAGTGAGGGAACACAAAAGCTACGCAAATTTCACAGCTCTGCTCCATTGTCCCCTGTGTCCTGTGCAGGGCCCGGTTCTACTGCCCTAAAAGAAATGGCATCTGTTGCGTCAGCAAGGATCCTGGCAGCAAGAGTTCCCCCACCCCCAACCCCCACCCCGTGATGAAATACGTGCCTCTGCAACCCCTCAAAGCATCACTGACAAGGGTTAGACCGTGACTCTGCATCAGCTGACTAAGAGCAGACCTTGGCTGGCTAGCGGGGGACAGAGAATAAACACGGAGCTCAGGCCGTCGCCTGTCATCTGACAGCCCCCCAGGCAGCACGGAGATGAGCGCAGCGCCAGCGCAAGACCCGCGCGCACGACGTGTCAGGCGCGCTCGGCACGCAAGCAGAGCCCCCATACGCCACACACACGCGCGCGCAGGCGCCGCTTCGCTCTCCACGCCTCGTCTGACCTCGCGCAGACAGCGGCGCAGCCAATCGTAGAGCCACCCTCCCATCCTACGCGCCAGAGGGCCAGGAGCCGAGGGGGCTCGGCCCTGCCCGCGCTCCCATTGGCTGAGGAGGTGCCGCCCAGACAAAGCCCCACTCTCCTCTTTCCCGAGCTCTAGGCCTTCCCAGCCGGGTACCTTCCTCTAGCTCAGCATCCCCAGCCTGTCCTCACGGCATCTCTACTTTGCTCCATCCTCCACCTCCTTCCCGGACACTGCAGCCCGGCCAATTCTACCCGGCCGCTGGCTCTGCTTGGGAGCTGGGCTGGTGACCTGACCGCTGTCCAGCATCCTCTCCGAGTGCGCTGCGCGAGGACGGAGCGAGCCCCAGAGTCCCCGACAACGAATGTTTAGGGGAGGACGTGGGAGTGGGAGGGAGTGGACTGGCAAAATGGGGGCGGCCGGAAAGGAGAACCCGGGTCTGGGAGGCAAGACGACAGCTTCGATCCTGGCACAGCCTCTGATTACGGCGTGACCTTGGACTGATTCCGTCACTCCTCGAGCTTCATAAAAATTTGGCCACAAGAAAAGGTTCATCAGCCCCGAAAGTTTCCCCTAGGCGCCAGAGCCGTGTGTTCTATACTCAGGTCTCCCTCTCTAGCACATTCCCGATAGGAAACTCCAGGCCCAGTTCCGGGGCGCAGACGGACCACGAGGGCAGCGGATGAGGATCACCTGGGTTGGACGGGTGTGGGAGAGATGGCGCCAATCTTGCCACCTAAGGGCGCGATGCCTCCTTCCCCACACGCAACCTCGCGACCCGGCTAAGGCGCGGCCCGACTCTTACCCAAACTAAAGGTGCCTGGCTCTGGCTGTGCACGGCTCGGCGGACGCACTTGCCTCGTTCTGCGCCGCTCAGGTGCCACGTTCCTGGGCTGCAGGTGGAGTGGGGGACACCCTACCGAAGCCCCTCTACGCTCCCAGGCCCGTCTGTGCCGGGGATGCACCGGGACACCTAGGGTGTGCGCGCTGGCGCGGAGCTGGGCGGAGCTGGGCGCCGGTTGCCGCCGGGGCGGAGAGTGCTCTGCGCCTCCTCTTTTGCCCGTGGGCACCAGGCCTGGCTCTCCATGGCTGAGGGGTGCTTGGAGCCTTGAGCCGCCTAACCTGAATGCAACTAACCCCCTCCCGCCCTGCATTTCTCGGCTCTAACCCGAGCTCCTGGGTCCTGCAGCAGGCGGGACAAGGTCTTAACTGTAGAAAATTCCATTCCAGGAAGTAAAATGGCTCACTCACCTCCTTCCTAGTCATGTGTGTTTGCTCTTAAATAAAGGTCGTAGGAATTTGCCCTTTTTGTCTGGAGGATTTCTCAAAAGGATCTTTTTAAAATGACTGAAGAAAAGAAAGAAAGAACCCACCCACTCCCGCCCCCCAAGAAAAGATTGAAGAATATTACAGCAGCCCACTGTTTCAACAAGAAGACCTCAAAAGCCACAGAGAAGGCTACCTCCCCAATTTTGGGACACATTACTGAGAGAAGGAAAATACCTCAAGTGAGTTAGCAGCAGGGCTGTGTTGAGGACAAATTATGTGTAAACTGGAAGGGCGCCTTCGCCCAGAGATGCCTTAAAGAAGCTTGTCAGCTCTGTCCCTGGAGCTCCTTGAAGACTGAGGCTGGATTTTCTCTCAATTCCCAGTTTCTGGCAAGTAGCCAGCCTCGATCTCTGTGAAAGAGACGCCTTGAAGAAGCGAGAATAAGGAAGGGAGGATGATTTTTTTTTTAATTTGACAATAATTTTATTACTATCTCTCTCTCAGTCATAAAACTCATCTTTGAAATAAGCATACAAGAAACAAAATGAACATAAGTAACCCCAAAACTGAATTCACTTGGACTTCTCCAGAAACCCAGTTTTGTCTTAATTTTATGTAAGTCTGAGTTAAAAGAATCTATGAATAAATCATTTGTATCTGTGTTTTTATAAAAAGGGGGGATATGCATGTCATATACCTAAGGGCTAGTATTTTCTTTCAGCCTTTTTAATTAGTGTTCTATGCCAATTATGACATGTCAATAAATTATAATCCATAAATCAGTAGATTAGCTGTGCTCCATTGATATTTTGTCTATTCTAAGAAATAGATTTCCACAGCTGACCTAAGGAGAGGATAGTGTAAAAGGAGAAGACATAGCAATCGTGATCTTGCTTCTCAGTTTCAATAATTCAAAACTATGACTCATCAGTGAATGGTTGGCTGGTTGGCACTCTGCTTACCAGAGCATTGTTGACCTTACCAATGAATTGCCAGGAGGCAAAAAGATAGCAGCCAAAGGAACGGAGAGCCATGTGGTAAAGTCAGATACACGGTGAGCAGAAGAAAGAGAATGAAATGTTCTGAGGCTCGTCTAACTCTTCCACTTCTCTATATTCAGAGAGTATTTCAAGTGTGCAGAAATAATAAATATAACAAGCAGTCTTCTGAAGAAGGTTCAAAACTTGGACTTTCAAATTTGATGGCTAAACACGAATGCATTTGAGACATCATCTTTTCTAACAGTTCTTCCAGTGAGCAAGAAGGTCCAACTTTTGCTCTCCCAGTGTCTCTTGTTGGTTAAACTTCAGATTTCTAGAAACTTTGTTGATCAGTTTTGCTAAACAAGGTAACTTCATCACTGTATCCTAGCGTTGAGCACTCTATATTCTCTAGTAAAGCATATTGGTTTTCATTGCCGTTCAGATAGGGGGTTCGTTCCTTAGCAGTGGACGTCAGCTGACTCCAGGTAATGTCAGTGTTTTTAAAGGCATGCAGAAGAAAGATGCCATTGATAATGGTCAAGAAACCACTCAGAGTTCCAACGATATCTCCAGCTTTCATACCGTCCCACTCCTGGAACAAGATGGCGGAGCACGTCACCACCATGGATGTGAAGAACACGTAGTAAATAGGAGTCACAAGACACGTGTTAAAAGTGTCCAGTGCTTTGTTGAGATAGTTTATCTGTGTAGTCACTGACAGCACAAGCACAGCCAGCAAAATAAAGACCAGGGGATGCTTGTAAACGGGCTTCCCCTGTGATAGTTCCTTGATTGCAAGGCCCAGTCCCTTGACAGAAGACACTGAAAATGCTCCAATCATTGAACAGATGGAAATATAGACCAATATATTGGTCTGTCCTTTCCTGGGTGCCACGACTAAAATAAGGACCAAGGAGATCATGGTTACGATAACTGCAAAGGCCAAAAATCCTGGGTCTCTCAACTTGATTTCCATTTCATGCAAAGAAGCGACCTCTTCTTCTTGAGGGGCATGGATAACCATCACAGTTGACCCCAGTATACTTAATATGCAGCCTATTTTCCCATGAATATTCAAGTGCTCATTTAAGAAATAGGAAGATAATATTGCGCTTATAAGAACACTCAGGGCGCCCAGTGGAGTGACCAAAGTAGCAGGTGCAAAAGCATAAGCCGCAAAATTCACAGCCTCTCCTGCTCCCATTGAGAGTAATCCTGCCCACCAAAGCCATTCCTTGAGGTAAGAATGTCCACCTTGTCCAGCTCTAGTAACTCCCTTCTTGGCCAGTCGTAAGAGGCCCTTCTTTTTCAGTACAAAGCTGGAGCCAATGAAAATACTTGAACTTATGGCGAGTGCCAAGCCCACATAGAGACTGTATTTGCTTTCGGTGTTTGCAGAAATGCTCAAGTTGGTTACACTGGAATTCAGGTCCGTGTAGATACGAGGAGAAGCCAAAAGTTGTGACACATTTGTAATCTCACACCAAGCCTGGGAAGAGTTTGGACAGACCAGAGATAGGATATAACCTTCTTGGCAAGGCTCTCCAGGCGGCAGCCTCACCTGTCCCGCCATGGTCCTGGGACAGAGCTTCCCAGGTGCAGGCGCACGCAGCTCGCTCACCTGGCCCGCTTCTCGCCCCCCCCCCCCCCCCAAGGACCTGGGTCGCGGAGGGGCTGGGACTGGTAGGCACTGACTCCGCCCTGGGACAGCCTCAACCAATGAGAAGAAGTCGTCTGAAGAGCCACGCCCACTAGGCGCGAGGGTTCGGAGCTAATTTCTTCCTGCTCTGCCAGCGGCGGATGTCCCAGACCTTGTAACTATCCTGAGGGGCCCTTGCCCTAAGGATGAGGTGGAGAAAACACAGACACGCCCTCTACACAGGACGCCCTGGGAACGTGGAGGCTGCTCGGGAAATGCGCCGAGAAATTGGGTGGCTTAAAAGCTGAGCTGGGGCCCCCTTCTGGCTCCTCAGAAGTTGAAATGTCTCCTCCTCTTGTCCCGGATTTCTCCTGTTGGTCTTTCAAATCTACAGATTTGTGGCTTCGTCGTATGATAGTATCGTCTAACCGTGGGATCCGCACTAAAGTTTATTTTGGGGACTTTAGGAAAGACTTCTTTGCTATTCTTACTGGCTTCTTAATGATAGCCCCCCTTCCCCTTTCCAACAAGCCAACTTGCTTTCCTCCCCCCTATCTTCCAAATCAAGTGATTATTTGAAATAAACACCTAAAAGAAAAGCAACGCCCTAACCCTAAAAATAAAAATGTTGCAGTTATGTGTCATCAAGTCCACTATGGCTCACAGCGACCTTGCCCTATCCTGTGTCACGTCCCCCCTCTCTGCTACTTGAGCCCATCATTGCAATCACTGTGTCAACCCATCTTGTTGAGGGTCTTTTTCTCCTACTCTGACTCCACTTTCTAAGCTATGTTTGGGGTGGTTTTGGGTT
>NW_006399782.1:525183-551794 GCF_000299155.1 Elephantulus edwardii | reverse complement strand
TACTGTAGTGATGTTGCGGGTTTGGTTTGGTTTTGTTTTTAAAGTTACTTGTTACCTCCAGGAATGACAATAAATCATTGCTGAGTCACCAGGTTACACCTCGAGGGTTATTCATTGCTGACAAAGCAAACAAGAAATCAAAGGAGGAATTAATTTTTCCACTTAGGTGGGAAAATGTCCTGACTTTGAACTGAGAATGCCATGAAAACAAAATTCTATTTATGGAAGACACAGGAAGGACGTTTGACCTGTTTGAGATTCTATCAGATACCTCTTCTAGCTGCCCTCACATCTCCCCACCCATGTTTTTACACCATTTTTGCTGTAGCAGCCAGCCGCTTACAGATGGAGACTGACAGTATTTTGCCTCAGCTGCATCTGTATTTCCTTCTGAGTTTCTCTGACCCTGAAACATAAAATCCTTGCAGGAATCCAATGCCCATTCTGGCACACAGGTAGACCAAGAAGTGCAAAGGAATTTACATCTGCTGGAGCATCCTTGACGAATGATAAAAGGGTGCTGGTAGAGGAATATTCCACCACTTTGGCAAGCAATTCTGAGGAAGACCCTGGATGAGATAGACTGGCACGCTGACTGTGGCAACTGAGACAGATGTGTCAGAGACCACCGTGGAACTGGCTCAACATAGGGCAGGGTTCCGGGCTATTGTTCATAGGGTGGTTATGAACCATAGTCGACAACGTAATAGCAACATGTCTATATAGCTCCCAAGATGATAGAGCCCTGGTTGCCCATGACAGTGACTTTTTAGTGATCTGGTGCTGCTAATACTACAAATGGGTGGCTTAGCAGACAGAAATTTGTTCTCTTACAGGTTAGGAGGCTGTCTGAAGTTGACCCTGGCTCATAGCAACCCTATGAACAATCAATCAGAACTTTGCCCTGTCTATCACCATCTCCACCATGCCCTAGCCCACTGTTGCAGTCACTGTGTCAATTGATCTCGTTGGAGGTCTTTTGCTGACTCTATTGTTTTCCCAAGCATGATGTATTTTTTTTCTAAGAACTAGTCTCTCCTGACAACATCCCCAAAGTAGATGAGACAAAGTTTAAATATCCTTGCCTCTAAGGAGCACCTTGGTTGCATATCTTCCAAGATAGATTTGTCTGGTTTTTTGGAAGTCCATGACGTATTCAATATTCTTCCTCAACACTACAATTCAAAGATGTCAATTCTTATCCTGTCATCCTTATTCATTATCCAACTTTCAGATGTATCTGAAGTAATTGAAAAGACCATGACTTGGGTCAGGAATGTCTTAGTCTTAAAACTGACGTCTTCGTTCTTTCAAACTTGGAGAGTTCCTTGACAGAGGTTTTCCCAATGCAACAGGTATTTTGATTTCTTGATTACTTGATTGTTGACTATGGAATCTCTTCTCCATCTGTAATAACTTTACCTAGACGAGCAATCTCCTCCCATGTGATTTACTACTTCTGAAAACCTGCTGGAGAGTCAGCTATGTCTCAGTCCTAACAGCATACAACAATAACATTAGCCCAGTGGTAAAGACTTTTGTTTTCTTGGTTTTGAGGTATGATCTATATCAAAGACTATATTCTTTGCACTTCTTCAGTTAAGTGCTTCAAATCTTCTTTAATTTCTGTTGTATCATTTGAATAACACATGTTGAAAATTTTTCTCCAATCATGGTGCCACATTTTTCTCCATTTAATCTGTTGTTGTTGTTGTTATGTGCCATAGTGTTGCCTGAGACTCATATCAACCCTATATACAAAAGCCCTGAATTCTGCTCTATCCTGTGTCAATGTTGTCTCTGACATACCTACTCCCATTACCCAAGCCACTGAATTAATCACCAGAAAGATTGAGATATAAGCCATCACCAAGGGCTCGAAAGTGGAGATAGATGTTGAATGGAGTAGGTGGGAGTGGAAGTGAATGCTGGTGGAGCAGGGAAAGGGGTGGGTCAAGACACGCATGCCAAAGGCAGAGACTACACTGAATTTAATCTATTGGTTATTTTTATAACTGGGAAATATCTTTAATCTACTCTTTTACATAAAATGCTTGTCTGTCAGATAATGTTCTAAATCTGAGAATTCAAATTAAGACAGACTATGAAGAAGGATTGACCATCTGCTTCTGAAATAGCAGGTCTTCAAAAACCCTACCTATGTAAATCTCATTTAGTCTAGTGTCTCGAATTTTTTGCTTAGCATACTCCTCATCTATCAGATTTATTTACATGTTGCTGTGATGCTGAATTATGCCACTTCCATTTCTGATACCAGCAGGTCACTCATAGTGGACAGATGCATAACTACCAGACCAAAACAGACTGGCCATTGACTTCTAAATAAAAGGTCCTCAAAAGTCATAAATAACAGTGGGACATTATTCTATACAATTAGGAGATTGTTGTTCTTATGTGCCATCGAGGTTCCATGACTCGTAGGGACCCTACGTACAATAGCTCTAAAACCTGCCCTGTCTCACTGATTCCAGCACACCTACACCCATTACTCCAGTTACTATATCAATCCACCTCATCTGAGGTCTTCCTCTCCTGTGCTGTCCCTCCACCCTTCCAAGCATTATGTCCTTCTCAAAGGGTCAGTCCTTCCTGGCCATGTGCCCAAAGTATGTGACACAGAGCTTCAAAATTCTAGCCTCCAAGGAGAAACTTGGTTTCACCCTCTCCAAGACAGAACTATTTGTTTTCTTTGTGGTCCGTGGTATGTTCAAGACTCTTCTCCAGCATCACAACTCAAAGGCATCGATTTTTCTATCATCCTTAGTCTTTATCCAGCTCTCTGATGCGTAGTGAGTAATTGTGAAGACCATGGACTGAATTAGGTGCACCTTAGTCTCTAGACTAACATCGTTGCTTCTCAATAATCTAGAAAGGTCCCTGACAACAAATTTTTTTCCAGTTCAAGTCGTCCTTTGATTTTCTGACTGCTGTTGCAGTCAGGAAGATTAGGAAATTAGAAGTCTGAATTTAGGACCTCAGCTCTTGCAGCAAACTTTCTCTTTCTGTTGGTCCTTGCCTTAGTCTTTCCCTGCGTCCAGAAAGATCTCCAAAGTGCATGCTTCACCCCGGCTCTTCTTTCATGGTGTTTCTGATGTCTTTCCTGCTCTACTGCTTTCTCTCTCTTTTAATCTCTTGTAAAATAAAAGGTGATGCAAGCTACACCTCAGGAAAACTCTTAGAATGGATTAGGCTTCTGACCTGAGTAAGGACATTGCGTCTTATCCTCATCGCATGCAACTTGACTAATCACCTCACAGGGAGTGATTACATCCTTACATAACTACCAAGTTATGTTGTTATTGTTGTTGTTATGTACCATCAAGTCAGAACAGACTCAGAATTGACCTTCCAGCAGGTTTCCAGAGGCTGTAAATCACACAGGAGAGGACTGCCCGTCTTCCTCGTACAGAGCAGCTGAGGGGTTCAAACCAAGTGCCTTTTGGTTGGCAGTGCAGCTCCTTACCAAGGCACTGCGAATCATGTCAACACATCTTTTGATATTTTAGGGTCACAATTCAATCCATGAATTTCTCCTTTGGTCCCCTAAAACTCATGTCCTTGTCCCATACGAAACACTCTTACCTCATCATATCATCTGCAAAAGTCGTAAGTCAATTCCAAGTCCAAATTCCAATCTGGAGCAAAATTTCTCTTCATTTCTGAATGTGTGAAGTCTAGAATACAGCTTATCTGATTCCAAAGTACAATAGTAAAATAAGTACAAGGCAGGTATTTCTATTACAAATGGAAGAAATTTGGGAGGGGAAAGGGATAAAAGGTCTCAAGAAAGTAAAAAACCGAGGAGAACAATTTGCATTAACTCTTGAGGCTTGAGAAATAATCCTGTGTCCCCTGAGACCATCTAGACTGTAGTCTTGCCCTCCAGATTCTGGGTGTTGGCCATGCTCTCTGGATTCTGAGTGGAGGCCCTTCAGCTCTGGGCTTCAGCTCTGACTTCCAGGCCCGCAGGAAGGGGACTGTATTCCCTTAGCTTTGCATACCTCCATTCTTCTATTCCTTCTAAATAGTGACCTTACTTTCTTGGCCCCTTGGGACCCTATTCTTCTGTCCCTTGTGGAATGCAGTGGCCCCCAGCTTTGAACAGTGGATATGACTCTACCCACCTCCCCCACCCCCACGTATGAACAGTAGCCCTAGGCTCTGCCTTCATCCAGCAAGTGTTGCTTCGCTCTAACAAGAAACCCCACTTAGCCGGTAAGCCTCAACACAAAGGCACTTTAGCTCTCTTGCTTTGCGGGTTGACAAACCAAGCTTCTTCGACAGATGCCTGGAGGCTCCCCACAAACTCTCTGGTCCAAAGGATTCAGCTTTCTGTTGGTCTCTTGCTGTTTTTCTGCCACTGGGTCTCACCATCTCACCATCTGCACTGTCTCCTTACCTGTTCTCCTCACTTCTTCCTGAGTCTCCACTGAGCTTGCCTCTGATAGGCTTTTTAAGTCAATGTGGGCTTCTACTACTGTTGTTGTTGTTAGGTGCCCTCGAATTAACTATGACTCATAACAATCTTATCAATTACAGATCTGAACCTTCCTCTATGCTGCACATTCTCACCACCCCTGATATATTCTAGCCCACTGCTACAGTAACTGTTAATTCCCCTTATTGAGGCCTTCCTCTCTAACTGACCCTCCACCTTTCCAAGTATGGTATGCTTTTTCCCAAGGACTGGCCCTTCCTAACAACATGTCCAAAGCATGTAAGATGAAGTTTCATTATTCTTGCCTCTAAGAAGCACCCCAGTTGATCTTTTGGCAATCCATGGGATATTCACTAGCCTTCTCCAACGCTACAGTTTAAAGACATGGATTCTTCTGTCATCCTTATTCATTGTCTAACTTTCAGATAAACAGAAAGTAATTGAAAAGACCATAGCTTAAATTAGGTGCACCTTAGTCTTCAAACTGATATTGGTGCTCCATGACAGCAAATTCACCCAATGTAACACATCTTTTAATTTCTTGACTGCAGGTACGAAGGGTGTTGGCTGTGGATCTAAGTTGTTAAGTGCAGTTGAGTTGATTATGACTCAGCAACCCTATGAATAATGGATCTGAACCCTGCCTTATCCTGTTCCATCCTCACCATCTTTGACATACATGAGCCCAGTCTTACAATGCCTGCCTGTGTCAGTCCATCTTGCTAAGGGTCCTCTTGTATTTTACTGACTCTCTACTTTTCCAAACATGATATCCTTTTCCCAAGGAATAGCCTCTCCTAACAACATCCTGAAAGGGTGTAGATGAAATTTCACAGTCCTTGCCTCCAAGAAGCACATTGACTGCACCTTGCGCAAGACTTATTTGTTTGTCCTTTTGACAGTTCATAAAATAGTCAGCACTTTTCTTCGACACCACAACTCAAAGGCATTGATTTCTCTTCTATCATCCTTATTCACTGTCTAACTTTCTGCTGCATAGCAAGTAACCGAAAAGATTATGATTGGGATCAGATGCACCTTAGTCTTCAAACTGACATCATTGCTCTTCAGCACTTTGACTAAGCCTCTAACAACTGACTTTCCCAATACAATACGTTCCTTGATTTCCTGTTTGCTGGTGCCAAAGGTGTTGATTGTGGATTCAAGCAAGAGGAAATCATTGACAATTTTTCTCTCTTCTCCATCTATCCTCTCTCTCTTCTCCAGATATCATAATGTTGCCTATTGACCCAATGGTGAGGATTTTTGTTTTCTTGATATTGAGATGTAGCCTAATTTAAGGCTGTCTTGATCCTCTGCATCAAGTGCTTCAAGTCCTCCTCACATTCAGTTAGGAAGATTGTGTCATCTGCACAACACAGGTTGTTGATGAGTCTTCCTCTGAGCCTGTTGCCACATTTTGTACATGTAGTCCAACTTCTCAGATGATTTTCTCTGCATACAAATTAAAGAGATACAGAGAAAAGATAGAGCCCAAAGCCACACCTTCCCCCATTTTAAACCATGCAGAGTTCCCTTGCTCTGTTCGAACAACAGCTTCTTGGTCTAGGTTTCACATGAGCAAAATTAAGTGTTTTGAAATTCCCATTCTTCTCAATATTAGCCATAATTTATTATTATCCACACAGTCAAATATCATTGCATAGTCAATAAAACACAAATGGGCACCCTTCTGATATTTGCTGCTTCAGCCAAGATCCATCTGACATCAGCAATGATATTTCTGGTACCACAGCTTCTTCTAAATGCAGCTTGAACTTCTGATGTACAGTTCAAGTAGTTTTCTTCAGAAAAATTGTATTTGCATGTAATATTAGTGATATTGTTTGATAATTTCCAAATTTTGTTGAATCACTCTTTTTGAGAATGGAAATAAATACAGATTTTTTTTTTCCAGTCAGTTGGCCAAGTACCTGTTTTTTAAATTTCTTGGCACAGACTGGCAAACATGTCAAGGGCTGTATCTGTTTGTTGAAACATGTCAATTGGTAACCCATCGACTCCTACAGCTTTGGTTTCTGCTAATGCCATCAATGCTGCTTGAACTATTTTTACTATTATTCTTGATTCTTGAGCATATCCTTTTTCCTGAAATGGTTCCATGTCAATCAGCGCTTTTTGAAGAGTATGTGTATTCCCTCACTCTGTACGTCTTCTTTTGATGCTTCCTGGATCATTGAATGTTTTGCACATAGCATCCTTCAGTATTATAACTCAAAGTTTGAATTTGTTTTCCAGTTCTCTCCAAGCACTTATCCATTGGCCAATTCCAAAACCACTTACACATTTTAGATATATTAGAGCAGTACTCTAATTTGGCTCTTTAGATATATTATAGCTTTAATCAATATTAATATTAGACATTCAATATATTTTAGATATATTAGATCAACACTCTAGTTTGGCTCTTGGTGCCAAATTCCATCTTAGATCTAGTACTGCTAACATAAAGATAAGTGGACGGCTTTAAAAAACATTTTTATTTCTAAGAAAAGTTCAGGAGGTTAGAAGTATGAATTCAGGGTGCAGCTCTAGGAGAAGGCCTTCTGTCACTGTCAACTCTGGATGAAAGCCCTTGTTGCCTTTCAATGTCTGTGAGCCTGGTGTTCTTCGATATCTCCATGTCTCTTCCCATAAATCTCCCCTGAGTCTAGGAGGTTCTCAGTGCAGGGATCCCAAGTCCTGGCTCTTCATTCTTGATGGTATTGAGGTCTCTTCTGCTCTGCTTACCTCTATCTCTTTTTATCTCTTAAGAAGACAAAGAGTGGTGCAGGTCACACCCCAGGGACTCTCCCTTTTATTGGATCAATACGAAGAAGAGTGATCCATTCCACCTGACCCCCTTTCTGATTGATTGATCAGATAAGATCACAGCATCATTATTATATAACTGTCAAATTATGATACTACATAACTGCCAAACCACTGAGAGTCATGACTCAGTCAAATTGCCACTTATGAGCAGTAGCTCAACACTACTGTTCATACTTTAGGGGAACATAATTCAATCCAAGACAGTGATGAATTCTATCAACTCAAAAATGCACACCTGAAGCTTTGTATTTTTATCCTTTCCTGTTTAAGTCCTTGTAATCCTTTACTCCTTTTCCTTGGAATGCACTCCTAAATAAATTAACCTTATATAAGTAATTTCTGAGGCTTTGCTCTTTGGAGAAACTCACACTAAGTCAACCCAACAAAGGCAGTTCAGCCCACCTATCAGACTTTATTTTCTAAGACCTCTCAACCCTGTTGATAAGGAATGATGTGACTGTTTAAACATTATCTTTTGATTTCCCAGTTGCCCTTACCTCTAGCACACTGCTAATAACCTCCAGACAGGCAGAAACTATTAGAGACTCCCAGATGAAAGGACCAGCTGCAAAGCTGGGCCTAGTGTAGGTGAGAGTTCAGGAAAGCCATTTTCAGCCCCACCCTAAACCTCTCTTCTCATAAAACTTATTATTAACTCGGAAATAGAGACACTTAGATCTGGTGGATTGGGTTCAGAACATAACGTAGAAACAATGCTGGCTGCCTGCATTTCCAACACAGCCTGGGTCAAAATATTATCTACCCCCCAACCAAGACAACTCCTCTCTGTCCACATAGAAGATCTCAGAATACAGCCTTCAATCCTTAGCTCATTTCATCTCATTTCCTTACAATGAGTGTGCATGGCAATGAAGGAGTTTGTCTTTTGCTTGTCAAGGAGAGGCTTGAACTGGGGGTGGGGGTGGGGTGGGGGGGGAGAAAAGTGCAACAATGAATGAATGGAATTCCAAAATCTCTGTAGATGTTCATTGAAGTTAATAATAATAATAAAAGAATTCTTTTTAGAAAAAGAAGTACAAGTCTTTAGTTTCTGCCTTTAGGAAGAGAATGAGATACATGCACAAGCTAATGAATCATTAGTAGTCCTCCAACTCTTCTAAAAGGGGTCATATGCATGTACTGTGAATTCTGGCAACTGTTTTGGATAGGTTTTCTTAGAAGAATTTTGAAAGGTATTCAGGCATAATGAAGAACCTCGATGTTTGCTCCTGTCTTTTCTCTAGCTGCTAACTGCCTCCTAGCTTACTTGCTTCTGCAGTCCTGATCACGCTAGTCATCAGTCCTAGGCTTGGTCCCTTCCTTGACTGATCTGGCCTTGCTTATCTCCAAAAGCCCAAGCACTTGTCTGTCCTCAGGGTTAAGTGCTTGTGGTGTTAGCCTAAAAGTTGGCTTTTTAAATTTATTTTTTATTTCTTTCTTTTTAGCCATTATAGCTAGCCACCTCTGGTCTTCAGCAATCTTAAATGCAAGCACATGGTCTTGCAATTCAGCATCAGCTGTGGGACTAGGATAAGAGAAAGGATGTTTCCCACATAGAGAAGCAAGGATTGTGGCAGAAAGACCCTGGTGAGAGCAAGACTCTGATGGTAGACTGTGGCCTTGCTGTGGGGAAATTGTGACCTGAGGCTTTTTGCATTTGTGCTGGCCACAGTTAAAGGTTTGGCTATTCTTGCCAGATGTTTGAAGGAGAAGCTGACTTATAACTGCTCTGTAGCAAACCTTGCTAGATGATTTGGATTTGACTGCTAAACTGAAACCAAAGCCTGGACTTATTGAGGAATTGTGCCAAGAAACTGTTGGGGTAAAGACTGGACTTGTACTGTAAGAGTCTTTGTCTTCCCCGCTTACTTCCCCATTCTCAGTACCACAACTGTGAATCAGCAAGGAATAAATGAACCTCTTGCTGTTGGTGTGGCTCTAGGGGCACCAAGGGTCTGGGCTCTTCATCTGCTTTCTATGCTGGGCCAGTGAGAGACTGATGTTCTTACTCCCTCTGGCCTTTTCGGAGAGATGCTTACAGCCTTGTGCCCATATGTCCCGTTTTCTCCTCTTTGTTGTTGTTGTTAAGTGTCACCAAGTGGCTTGTGACTCATAGTGACCCCACACACAACAGCCCTGAACCCTGCTCTATTCTGAGACAACCTCATCATCTCCGACACACCTACCCCTATTACCAGTCACTGTGTCATTCCATCTCATCCAGGGTCTTCCTCTCCTGCATTGTCCCTCCGCCCTCCCAAGCATAATGTCCCTCTCCAAGGACTGGTCCCTCCTTGCAACATGCCCGAAGTATGTCAGACAAATCTTCAGAATCCTTGCCTCCAAAGAGCAGCCTTTTTAGATAGTGCTAAATGCTACAGGTCAAATCCCGGTCCTTGAAGAATCCAGTGTACAGTGCTTTGTGCTGAGCTCTGCCAAAGACTAGAGTATACCACCACCATCTACCAAGCCAAAGCTCATAGACTTTCTGGGTTTTTAAATGCAGACAGATATGCATAAATATAAAAATATTATTTTATTAGAAATCATATTATTAGTCTGCAGATTTTTAAAAATCGTTTTTTTTCATAATAAATGGGGAAAATATCCAAAGTATTCTGTGCTGCTGTTACTAACGTAAAACTGAGGTTCTTTGAATTCAGTGTTATAAAAGGAGCCCTTGACAGTTGATCCTGACTGCAATATTGAATTCTGAAGATGAAAGAGACAGAAGCTTAGTCTCTCCCTATGGTGACGGAACAAGTAATGCAAATGCTTGAATCTTATGGGCAGAACAGAAACAGAATCACACACACACATACCACCCCTCTTACTGTTAAATGTTGTATTGTATTTAACTAAAAGGATTGAGGGGTTTTAAACAGAGCATGGGAAAGAAGGATAGTGGTTTGAAGTTGTAAACCAAATCATTTTAATGTAATTGGATTCTTTGCAGAAGGAAGTAAAAAAACAGGTGTGGAAAATTTTAAAAAACCACAAAACAATTCTGCCCCTACTTCCCACCTACCAAGCCCAGCAGCAGCAGTAATCCATAAAGCTCCTTCTTGAATCCATTTTACATTTACATTGATTGAATCCTTACCCTACATTTTGCTCTGGGATGTGAGGTTTTAACTAAATGTAGGCTCTCTCTCTTTAATAATCTCAAACTATGAGTTGACCCTCCGGCAGCTTTTCTGAGACTGTAAATCACACAGGAAGAAACTGCTCATCTTTTTCTTATGAAGCAGATGGTGCATTCGAACCTGCTACCTTTGGATTGGCAGCACAACTTCCTTCAGGCTGTGTCACCAGAGTTCCCTTTAATAAGACATATTACCAATTAATGACTATTTACTATGTACTGTTTAATTGTACTATGTGCAAAGAGTCTTGTATGCATTATTTCATCTAACCTTTAGCCACAGTCCTAAAAGTAATTTAAGATTATCCTCATCTTGCAAGAGAAGCAGTGGAGGCAGAGGTCAATTACTGCAACTCATCCACAGAAGCACAAGTGGAAAGTGTCAGAGAGAGACCCAGGCCCAAGTCTGTCTCACTCCAAAGGATTGCTTAGAACAGACCACCAATTTCCCTTAAGTTCTTTCTTTGAATAAAGGGGAAAAGAGATAAAATACCAATTCATAAGGCCATCTGAGCATTGTTCCTCTGAGAAATCCGACAGAAGCAGGAATTACTTCTTGCATAGTCATTACTTTTCATTAAGCCTTCACTTGGATACAACACAGATGCAAAATCTGATACCTTCAATGAGGAAAAGCAGTTATAGGTTTTAAATGAACACATAAACTTTAACAGTAAAAAATATGGTATATGATTCTCAAACCCTAACTCTGATTTAAAGAGCCGTGTTGGCACAATGGTAAAGCCCTCAGCTGCCATCCCAAACGTTAGCCATTCAAACCCACCTAGTAGTGCAATGGGAGAAAACCTGGTAGGAGGCACCTGTAAAGATTACAGGTAAGAAAACCCTATGGGGCAGTTCTACTCTGTTAACATGAGGTCACTATGAATAACAAAGCAACTCAAAGATAACTAGTAAAACATGTATGGGGACCTGAGGGGGAAAACAGAGGGGTGAGGATGGGTAGGGGAGAAACCACAGGGTTGCACAGTTTGGTGGGTGGAGGGAGAGGGTGAAGGAAATGGGAAGGATCCGGCAGGGACCTGAAAAGACTGGGTAATTATGGGCAAGGTCCAATGGTGAATGATTTTATAAAACATAATACATGAGAATGATTGTATGAAACACAGTATGAGTGATTGTATGAAACACAATGTATATAAACTTTGTGAGCAGACCATTTTAAAATTTATAAAAAGCAATTTGCTAGTACCTAACAACACCTCTGATTTCATTTCCTAACCCTCAAATTCAATTTCACAAAGAATATTTAATATATAAGCATAAACTTTTTAAGAATACAAACACATATGCTTAAATTTGTTCATTTCCCCCATAAATAACTGTTTTTACTTTCTGCTGCTTGCTACCAGAGCCTGGCATTTCCAAGGGGAAAGAGAATTAGTGCCTCTTGGTTTGGGGCTGCTAGCACCTCATTTTTAAATTTGTTTAAATTGGTTTGCATACAGTCATTCATTGTGTTGCATTCACATACATTATGTTTTATATAATCATTCCTATACATTGTATTTTTTTATTTTATTTTACAATTTTTTTGTGCGTGTACTGTCAAATCAAATCTGACTGGTACAGAAGGAGATTGCCCCTCCTTCTCCAGCAGAGCGTCTGGTAGATTTGAACCACATACCTCTGGGATTGCAGTTCAGCTTCTTGCCACTACGCCACCAGAGCTCCCCTATGCATTGTATTTTATATAGTTAATTACCATAGATCCATGCCTGTTATCACTCCATCTTTACAAGTCTCCACTGAATCATACCCCCCAGGCCATCCTCTCTCTAACCTCAGCTATCCTAAGGCTAGAAAACATTATGCTGAGTGAAGTAACTCAGTCACATAAGGTCACATACTGCCTAAGACCATTATTGTGAAAATAGAAGAAATGAGCAAGATATGTATAAGTGTTCAAAGGGGAAGGAGAAGGAGGGTGCAGCAAAAGGGAAAGGGGAAAAATCTTGGATAGCACCTCTTTCTAAAGGTTTGTTCATTCTGCCCAGCACCCATTCCTCACCAGGCTTAAAGCATTTCCTTCTGCTAAGAACGCTGCCATTCACCTTTCTCTCACCTTAGACAGTGGCAACAAGGCTCCCTCAGCGCTCTTGCTCTCCAGAACCTCTTTAGGCAGATGCACACCAGATACACCTGAATACTCTTAACAGGTGTTTAAAAACACTCCTGAAAACCTCTTCAGACTTTAAGTATATTATTTCAATGCTTTCCTTTAGCTGGGGAGGGAAGGTCTCACTCACAGTCACATGATCAAAGCCACCCAATGATATAATACAGTATTTAGGGGCCCTGGATACTTTTGTGTTTGTCACCAAACGGGGCAAAGTTCAGCTCTGTATCTGTTTGTTTTAAGCTTAAAATGTCTGTGAGTTTGGCTCTGTAACGAGCAAGGCTACATGCCGTTGTTGCTTGGGGACAAAGAAAAAAAATCTGCCAAAGGGCAGCTCTAGTTGATTCTGTCTTGAGCTTTCCCTGCCAGGCACGCGTGGGCACAAATTAGCATGGGAGCTAGTCTGAACAGAGTGAAAAATATCCAGAGAGTGTGTTGGACACAACCCAGAATTAGGAGAGATATTTCAAGATAGCCAGGGGCTTTCGACAGGGTCACTTATAGGAAAGTAGGGCCAAACCCTTGAATGCCACAAGGCAGGCCATCTGCTTAGGCGAACACATCAGGTTTTTGAGATATTGTTATCATCAAATTCTGCTGAGTTTTATCTCTTCCACTTAAGTTACTCACAGTTTTCCTTAAATTTTCAAAAGGCTTTAGTCTGTGGCTGCCACAAGAAATTTGGATTTATATTCTCTATTAGCAAAGGTTGGAAACAATGAGGAAGGAGCTCTGGTGGCCTAGTGGCAAGAATGCATGTGGTTTGAGGCCACCAGCTGCTCCCTGGGAGAAGGATGGGCGATCTCCTCCCGTGAAAACCTGCCAGAGGGTCAGCTATAAGTTGGTTCCATACAACAACAACAATAGCAAAGGTTGGAAACAATGAGGAAGGAACGGGAATTGGAAAATAAGAACTTAGTGACAGAAATGAGATTGACTGATGGAATTTTGTGTGCTCAATGATTTATTCATAGTTAATACTTAAAAAAAAAACACCCTCAAAACACAAAAACCAAACACCACAAACAGCATGTTTATGTTTATACATGGACCTCACCTGATAGATTGTGCAGGATTCAGATCAACTATATTTGTGGAAAGAATTGTTGGAGAAATGCAACATCTGCAGTCAAATGCAGACCAGGTGCCGATCATGGAACAGACCACTAATGCCTAAGAAGCTAGTTTAAACTGAAGCAGAAGAAAATTAAAAACTAGTCCATAGGAACCAAGATATGGCCTTGAGTCTATCCCAGTTAAATTTAAGGCTCATCTCAAGAACAGGTTTGAAGTATTGTACACCAGTGATTGAAGATTGGAGAAACCGTGGGTGGCCATCGAAGATATCATCCATGCAAGAGCAAAAGGTCACAAGAAGGTGGAGGAAGAAAAAACCAAAAGGGATGTCAGAAGGGACTAGGAAAATTACATTACAGTGTCAAGAAGCCAAAACAAAAAGAAGAGACGCTGAAGTAAAAGAACTAAAGATTTCAAAGGGCAGCTTTAGAAGATAAAGCAAAATATTATAATAAAATGTGCAGAGAGCTGGAGTCAGAGAATAAAAAGAGAAGAACTTACTCGGCATTTCTCAAATGGAAAGAATTAAAGAACAAATTCAAGCCTCAAGTTGGAATACTGACAGATGCTTTGGGCACAATCTTCAATTTTCTAGGAAGCAACAAAAAGAAGTGGAGGGAATACACAGAATCTCTGTACCAAAAAGAATTGATTGACCCTGAAAAATTTCAGAAGGTATCTATGAACAAGAGCTAATGATAATGAAGGATGGAGTTCAAGCCGCATTGAAGACATTGGCAGAAATAAAGGCCCCAGGAATTTATGGGATATCAATTGGCATGTTTCAGTTAACAGATGCAGCCCTGGAAGTAATCATCAGGACCTTTGGAGGACAGCTATCTGTCTGGCTGACTGGAAGAAACCTATATTTGTTCCCATTCCCAGGAAAAGTGACCTAACAGAATGTGGAAATTATTAAACAATATCATTAATACTTCATGCAAGCAAAATATTGTTGAAGATAATAAGATAAAAAAAATAGGTAAAACAGTTCACTGACAGGGAACTACCAGAAGTTCAAGCTGGTTTTAGAAGAGGCCATGGCACAAGGGTTATAACACTGCTAATGTCAGATGGATAGTGGCAGAAAGCAGAGAATACCAGAAGATTATACAAAACCATTTGATTGTGTGAATCATAACAAGTTATGCCTAACATTGAGAAGAATGGGTATCTTAGAATACTTAATTGTACTTATATAAAACCTATACCTACACCAAGAAGTATTTGTTCTGTTGTCTGAACAGAGCAAGGGAAAAGGGTTTAAAATCAGGAAGCGTGTGCATCAGGGTGGTTGTATCTTTTCTCCATACCTATTCATTCAGTCTTCATGATGAGAAAATTTTTCAAGAAACCTGATTCTTTGAAGAAGAATGTGGTGTTAGGATCAGAGGAAGACTAATCAATAACCTGTGTTATGCAGTGAATACAACTTTGCTTGTTGAAAGTGAGGAGGATATGAAACAATTGCTGCAAATGATCAAGTTCTACAGCCTTTGGTATGAATTACATCTCAACATCAAGAAAACAAAGGTCCTCACCACAGGACCAGTAGTCAATCTTATGATAGATGGAGAAAGGATTGACACTGCCAATGACTTCATTTTGCTTGGATCAACAATCATCGCCCTTGGTACCAATAGTCAGGTTATCAGGAGACATTGCATTGGATAAATCCACTCCAAAATACAGATCTCTCCAAAATGCTGAAAAGCAATGATGTCAGTTTGAAGACTAAGATGTACCTGATTCAGGCCACGGTCTTCTCAGTCAGAGAGCTGACCAATGAATAAGGATGACAAAAGGATAATTGGTGCCTTTGAGTTATGGTGCTGGAGACAAGTATTGAACAATCTATTGACTGACAAATGAACAAAGAGATGTGTCTTGGAAAGGTGCAGCCAGAATAGTCCTTAGAGGCAAAGATGGTAGAGCTTCATGTTTCATACTTCAGACATATATACCTAGTTGAAGCTATTCCTTGGAGAGGGACATCATCCTTGGAAAGATGGAGGGTCAGCGAAGGAAAGGAAGACCCCCGCTCAATGAAATGGACTGACAGAGTGACTTTAGCAATGGACTTTAATGTGTCAGAGGCGATGAGGGTGGCACAGGATAGTAGACGGTTCAGGTGGGTTGTTCATAGGGTGTCTATGAGTCGTACTCAACAACACCTAACAACAACAACAATAACGGTAACAAAGGGAGGGAGCTCTTGTGGCTTAGTGGTAAAGATTGTGCTACTAACCCAAAGGTCCTTGGTTCAATTCTACCAGCTTCTCCACAGGAGAAAGATTAGTAATCTCCTCCTGTGTTATTAATTGCTTCTGAAAATCTGCTGGAAGGTCAGCTTTGAGTCAGTTCCAACCAGATGGCAATGAGTTGAGATTCGTAAAGTGGCTTATTTGAGCAAATAAATGACTGGCAAAATGTAGAGAACTAGTGACTTCTCATCCATCCTGCAATCTGCTCGGTCCTCTGAGACAGCACCGCTCACTATTGGTTAGTGCTAATTTGCTTTTCTCTCCTGCAGTCAAGACAGAGCTCCTGTCCCACTCATTTGTGTAGCTCTGTGCTGCAGTCTCTGTTAGGTAGGGAGGGTTGAATGAATAAAGTAATGAATGAAAGCCTTTCATCTGTTTTCTACGAACAAGACTTCCCTTTTTCCATTGGGGAGGTAGCAACAGTGAGTGGAAGAGAAATTTATTGTTAACCAGAAACTGCCTAGACTACAAGAGGAACCTGAGGGTGTTAAGGCTTCATTATCTTGTGGAAAGAGGTAGAGGATTAGTAGTTCTCAAGGGAGGAGACTTCAACACATACATTTAAAGTGGCCTGAGATTAGGGCCAATGGATTTATTGTTTAAAATGGCTTTCCTAGGCCATTCCTTTGACTTTTGCTAAATGTCTGACTTGGAACATGCAAACAGGGTGTGTAATCTTTTGATGAGATTGGCCAGTTTTGCCATTTCACTAGATTTAAATTGAGCAGGTTCAGCAGCAGAAATTGGGATTCTCTCTGCCAGCATAGAGTGCAGTGTGTGTCGTTCGGTGCCAGAGATTCCTGAACCAGGAACACCAGGCCTGACACAAGGGCTGCAGCAGAGAATCACAGACCAACATGAATAAAGCTGACTTGAAATTGCTGCCCCACAGAGCCAGAGCCAGAGCCAGGAGCCTTCGCCTAAACTTTCTGGAGGACTCAGGAGCAGAGGAGGGGGAAAGATATCTTAATGAGTAGGACTAGGAGAGCATTGTAGCACTGACTTACACTGTGAGGCTGGATGTCAAAAGTTCTTCGAGCACACTTGAGAAGCTGTCCTGACTGAGAAATTGTATTCTGTTGCCAATCTGACTTGTAATCTGCTAATTTCCCTAATAAACTTCCCAATCGTGAGTATAGTTCTGTGTGGCCATTGCAACAGATTGCAAATTTAGTAGAAGAACATTGAAAGCTTTGAGAGGATCATTTAAAATTAGTAGAAGTAAGTAGAGAATCAGATGCACCTTAGTCCTTAAACTGACATCATTGTTCCTCAGTAATTTGGAAAGGTCCCTAGCTGCAGAATTTCCCAGTGTCTCCCTATATCCTGACGGCTCATACCAATGGTGTTAATTGTGGTTCCAAGCAAGATGAAGCTGTTGACATTTTCAATCTCCCCTCCATCCATAGTGACACTGCTTGTTGGTCCGGTGGTAAGAATCTTTGTTTTCTTGATATTGAGACACAATTTGTACTGAAGACGACATTCCTTGATCTTCTTCAACAAGCGATTAAAGTCCTCCTCACTTTCAGCAAGTAACACTGTGTCATCTGCATAATGCACATTATGGATGAGTCTTCCTCCAATCCTGTTTCCACATTCCTCTTCATAGAGTCCAGCTTTATGGGTAATTTGCTCAGCATACAGATTGAACAGTATGAAGATAGGACACAACCCTTCCCAATCCCAAATCATGCAGTGCTCCCCTGCTCCGTTCACACAACAGCCTCCTGTTCCAGGTGTAGGTTCCTCATAAGCACAATCAAGTGCTTTGGGGCTCCCGTTCGTCTCAATGTCAGCCACAACTTGTCATGAGCCACACAGTCAAATGCCTTTGCATAATCAATAATTCACAAATAGACTTCTTCTGATAGTCTTTACTTTCAGCCAGGATCCATCTGACATCCCTGGTGCCATGACCTCTTCTAAATTCTGCTTGAACTTTGTGTAATTCCCTGTCTATGTACTGTTCCAGCCAGTTTTGAATAATCTTCAGCAATATTTCGCTTGCATGTGGTAATAATAATATTGTTCAGTAATTTCCACATTCAGCTGGATCACCCTTCTTGGGAATAGGAACAAACATGGACCTCTTCCAATCCATTGGCCCTTAGTCCCAAATGTGTTTTTTTAAATAAAAGACGAAATAAAATAAACTCACACCCAATGGCAAGTAAATATTCCACCCTAATCCTCACCAGAACCAATAAATAAACCTCTGTTCCAGACGGCTTCCAACCTGGATTCCAACCCCACACTATTGACCAAATGAGTTTTTAAGTAGGAGGTCAAATAAAATCAACTCACACTCAATGGTGAGTAAATATTTCACCCTAATCCTCACCAGAACCAGAAAACAAACTTCTGTAGAATCCAGCAGCTCCAGATGACTTCCAACCTGGAGATACCAAATTCCTTTTCCAAGGAAATCAAAAGGGAAATTGTCAAGTTTATTTGGAGAGACAAGAGACCCCAAATAAGCAAAACACTTCTGAGAAACAACACTCCTGAAGTATAATAGTCCCTGACCTCAACACCTACTAAATAACGATAGTAACCAAAACAGCATGTTACTGGTACTATGACAGGTACATAAATCATTAGAACATAATTGAGAACGCAGAAATAGACCCAGCTATCTATGATCATCTGATATTTGAAAAGGAAATAAAATCTATCAAATGGAGAAATGGCAATCTCTTCAACAAATGGTGCTGGCAAAACTGGACTGCAACCTGCAAAAATCTGAAACAGGATCCACATCTCACATCATACACAACAATCACCTCTAGGTGGATAAGAGACTTGGGAGTAAAGCCCAAAACCATAACGTTCATAAGAGGCTTACCGGGATCAAGCTTAGAAACCCTAGTCTATAGTATAAAGAGACTGTCAAATACAGCCAGAAATGTACAATCTGAACAGGATAAAATTGGTGAAGGGGACCTTCTGAAGATTAAATCCCTGTGTTCATAAAAAACTTTTTCCAGCAGGGTGAGAAGAAAATCTACTGACTAGGAACAAATATTTGGCAATAGTATCTCAGAAAAGAGGCTCATAATGAAAGTTTATAGAATATTCCTGAGCCTCCACAAGAAAAAGACTGATATCCCAACTACAAAACGGGCAAAAGACAGGCAAAGGATTTTCACAGAGGAAGGTATTCAGATGGCCAACAGACATATGAAGAAATGCTCCACATTGCTGACAATAAGAGAAATGCAAATCAAAACCACAGTGAGATATCATCTCACTCCAGTAGCAATGACTAAGTGTAACAGGTCATCAAGTAATAAATGTTGGAGAGGATGTGGTGAGATAGGAACTCTTTTTTTTAATTTTATTTTATTATTTTTGTGTGCGTGTACCGTCAAATCAGATCTGACTGGTACAGGAGGAGATTGCCCCTCCTTCCCCGGCAGAGCATCTGGTGGATTCGAACCATGCCCCTCTGGGATTGTAGTTGCAGCTCCTTGCCACTAGGCCACCAGAGCTCCCCTAGGAACTCTTTTACATTGTTGGTGGGATTTTATAATGGTATAACCACTCTGGAAGACAGTTTGGTGCTTCCCCAAAAGCTGAACATTAGACATTCCACAGGAACCAGCTATTCTACTGTTTGGAATATACCCTGAGAAAAATGAGAACTGAGGCTTAAATGGAAACTTTTACACCAATGTTCATAGCAGCATTATTCACCATCACAAGAACATGGAAACAGGCCAGATGTCCAACTACAAAAGAATGGATTGAGAAGTTGTAGTGAATTCATACAATGGAACACTAGACAGCATGCAGGAGCAATCATTATGTAAATTACGACCTAACTTTGGGGGACTGGAAAGCATTATACTGAATGAATTAACTCAGTCCCACAAGGACAAATTGTTGTTGTTGTTGTTATGTGCCATCGAGTTGTTTGCAACTCATAACGACCCTATGTACAACAGCCCTAAACCCTGCTCCATCCTGTGCCAATCGCATTGCCTCTGACACACCCATCCCAATTACCCCAGTCATTGAATCGATCCACCTCATAGAGGGTCTTCCCCTCCTTCGCTGTCCCTCTACTCTACCCAGCATGATGTCCCTCTCCAAAGACCTGTCTCTCCTTGCAACATGTCCAAAGTATGTCAGGCGAAGCCCCAGAATCCTTGCCTCCAAGGAGTAGCCTGGTTTAACCCTCTCTAGGATGAATCTGTTTGTTTTCTTGGCAGTCCATGGTACATTCACTACTCTTCTCCAGCACCACAGCTCAAAGGCGCCAATTCTCCTTCTGTCCTCCCTAGTCATTGTCCAGCTCTCTGATGCATAACAAGTGATAGCAAAGACCATGGCCTGTATCAGGCGCACATTAGTCTCCAGAGAGACACCGTTGCTCTTGAGTACTTTGGAGAGGTCCCTAACAGCACACTTTCCCATCGCAATACGTTTTTTATTTTCTGGCTGTTGGTGCCAAGAGTGTTGACAGTGGAGCCGAGCAAACTGAAGCTGTGTACAATCTCAATCTCTTCGCCATCCATCCTGATGCTACCAATTGGTGAGAATCTTTGTCTTCTTGACACTGAGTCTCAGACAAGGACAAATACTGTATAAAAATCATTATTGTAGAATAAGTATGAGGATCCAAGGTGTGTGTAGGGAGGAGAGGTGGAAATCGAGAGGTAAGAATGAGTGAAGGGGTTAGGGTATTAATCATAGGGTTGCACAATTCAATGGGTGAGTGGGGTGAAGGAAATCTGAAGGATCTTTTGTGAAAAACAACGTATTCAAACTTTGCAAATAAATCAGCATAATTTAAAAAAAAAACACCAAAAAACCAAAACTATGCCTGAACCAATTTGGTTGCTATAATGGTACAGGACAGAACAGGATTCAGATTTGTTGTTCATGGAGTTGCTATGAGTTGTACTTGACTCAACAGCAATCTAACAACAATGACAACAACAACACGTGCTGTACATAATGTATTCCCTTAATAAAATGACAATGTACAAATATGTCACTGTGGAAAATGTGACAATGGACAGTTGCATAACATGATGAAAGTAATCAGTGCCACTGAGTTGTCAGAGTGAAAAATTTTATATTAACCACAAAAGGGCACTATTTTTGCTTTCAAAATTTTTTCTTTTCAAAATGGTCAAGAACATTTAAAGTAGTAGCCACTCCTGTGTTAGGTGGTATTTAGAATGTTACTTTCTTTGCTATTCTCACTCTCAAGTGCATTGTTGTAGCTATGTGCCCTCGAGTTGGGTTTGACTCACAGCTGTCCCTCCAGAGAGTTTTCAGAAACAGTACATCCTAAGAGAGCAGACCAACGAGCTTTCTCTAGCAGAACAGCTGGTGGATTTGAATTGCCTGACTTTGGATTAGCAGCACAACTCCTTATCACTTGGCCACTCCGTGTGTGTGTGTGTGTGTGTGTGTGTGTGTGTGTGTGTGTGTGTGTGTGTGTTCAAGTGGCTCTGGTGGCCTAGTGGGTAAAAAGTAGTACTGCCAGCGCAAAGACAGAGGCTTCAAATTCACCCACCATTCTGAGGGAGAAAGGCAATCTTCTCCTGTGAGATTTTATAGCCTCTGAAAACTTGCTGGATGCTCAGTTAACACTGAGTTAGTTCTAGTGCTATGGCAGTAGAGAGAGAAAGGTTCATCCAGTGGTATTTATATGAACAGCTCATAGGCAAAGGTCACTAGACAGCGGGTCATCATTCTCACAATCTCCACCCGTTTTATTTCATCACTTTTAACTTAGACTCTCTTCCTCTTAAAGTTTTCATCTGTGCTTTCGAGTTACTGTTGTCATTTTGATGTAATGTAGGTTAGTCTTTAAAATATTACCAATACTTAAGGTAAACATTATTTATTGAGCTAAACTACTGTTTTTTAACATTATCTCATTGCATAGTTTGGTTCATAGTTCAAAAAATATTTATAGGTATTTAATTCAGGGGCTCCTCTAGTTTTGAATTTTTTTTTCCAAAATGTTCTTCCTTTTAACCAACCTATCTATAAGGTTTCTGATCAAATGTCCAGTCATGGTAGTACGGCACCATCCATTTCTTGTTGTCTTCTGGGAAGGAAAGTACCAGTTCAGAGAGATAATCTGTAGATAATTTACTTCTCTAATTCACGGATTCTCTTCTTCTTAAGAAAATAGAGATCAATAGTTGTACCTTAGACAGCTGCCCACAAGCCAAGTTAAATTGTAAAGGTCTTTGAAGCTTAAGTAAAATTACTACCCTGGAAAGGCAATGACCCTCTCATAGTTCCAGGTCAGCTGATGGCAGCAGGCCTAGCTGACAGCACGTTCTGGCCTTGGCAGTTCCTTATGTAAAGTGTGCCTGGGTTTCTCACCAACACCAAGACATTTGGGTAGGTCCTGAACTACAAGGTCTGTATCCCTTGTCATTGAGCTTTGAATAGCCTTATGCTGTTGCTGTCATTTTACAAATTTGCTTGTTTCACCTTTTCATTCCAAAAGCAGAGTTTCATTTACTCAACAAGAATGTATCAAGCACTTAGTATTTACGAAACTTTCTTTATGCACTGGGGCTGTAGCTGGGAAGAAAACACATAAAAAAGCTTCTGCCATCCCCAAGTTTAAATTCTAGTGAAGGAGAAATCCAGATAAACAAGGAAGTATTAGTATTTTATGTAATTAAGTGCTAAGGATAAAAAGAAAGTAGGAAAAGAGGATAAGAAGGTGCCAGCCTGGAATGGGTTGCCTGATGTTGCAATCTTAAATAGTCTCCCCTCAAAGGTGATATTTGAATAAGAACTTAACGGGAGTCAGGAAATGAGATATGCAGATATCTGGGGAACTGAAGAAGGTACAAGATTTACAAGACTTGACATTTATTTGGTTTTTGGTCCTTGTTTAAGAAAAAGAATATAAAAAATTCAACACAAAATCAGGTGCAGGGATTTGGAAGACCTCAATGTTGAGAGCCAGGAAACTTAAACTCCGTTAACTTAATGGTAACTTAACCTCTGCTGGGGAAAGAGAATATTATGCTGAGTGAAATAATCACAGGTGAACAAATACTGTATGGCCTCATTTTTGTAACACAGAAATAAATATTCATTGGTGGTCACTAGGATAAGAGGGAAAGGGAGAAAAAAAATCATACTCTGGAGAGTGGACATTTGTTCTTTTTGATGATGATGATAGGCAAAACCAAATGTAAGTCAAGTGTACACAACCAAGAAAAATAATGGCACTAGGAAATAATCATGAGAATTTGTTGGTAAATGCTGTAACATATACAAGGACCTCTTGTAACTTAGTGGTAATGAAATGTGCTGACAACACCAAAGTATGTGGTTTGAATCCACCAGCTGCTCTGCAGGAGAGAGATGGACAGTCTTCTCCTGTGTGATTTACTGCCTCTGAAAACCTGCTGGAGGGCCAGCTATGAGCTGGTGCCACCTTGACAGTTCACAACAATGAGAAGTGGCTCAGTGATTAAATGTCTAGCTGCTAACTGAATGGACAGTAGTTTGAATCCAGCAGCCACTACATGGAAGAAAGATGTGGTTATCTCTTTTGTAAAATGATTACAGCCTGGAAATCTGGAGGCACCATTTGACTCTATCCTATAGAGCCATGAAAAGTTAGAAACAGCTTGGTGTTCATGGATTTGGTTATAGAATGTTTTTAGTATAACATGTACAGTTTGGCAACAACAGCATAACAATAAAAAAACATGTATTTGTATGCATGTATGTGTACGAAGTATATACGTATATACATGTGTGCACTTGTGGGTGTTTAAGGACCTCTGGTGGAATGGTGCATAATGTGCTTGACTACTAAGCTAGAGGCCAGCAGTTTGAATCTACAGGCTGCTCCAGTAGAGAAAGATGAGACGATCTCCTCCTGTAAAGATTTATAGCCTCAGAAAGCCAATGGAAGGTTGCTACAAGTCAGAATCGATTCGATAGCAGTCTGTTATAGATGTTTATACATATGAAAAAATGTGTGTGCTGCATACATATTCATTTACATAATGAAGTCACTAGAGTAGACATGGGAGACACAGCTTCCTGGACATAGCCAGACACCACGTGGGGTTTGAAGGTCTAGACCCGTAGATAATCTTGTGAGTTGGCATGAAACATAGTTCACAAAGTTTGTGCTCACACCTTAACTTGACTCATAGTGCTTGGGGTTGTATGAGCTTGTGAAAAGCCTCTAGGTTACAACTACAGGTCTCCACTCATCAAGACAAAAAGAAACAAGGAAATGAAGATATGCAGAGAACAGACTCTGCACAAGATTAACAACCAACCTGCAGACCCATGGCGTCCTCAGTACCTGGTGCTACCACAACTGCAATGTCATAGTGGATGGCTTTAACAAACATGTATGTGTTCTCTCCCAGTTTAGGGGGCTAGAAGCCCAACTTCAGAGTTCGGGCTCTAGGGGAAGACCTTCTTTTCCTTTCTGTGTGTTTCCTGGATGAGTCGAGGAGGTTCTCAGAACAGAGACCCTAGGTGCAAAGGCCAAGCATTGCTTCTTTGTTAGTGGACCCCTCTGATTTCTGCTCACTTGTTTAATCACTTTTCTATTTCAAGAGATTGACTCAAAATACAGTCTAATTCTGGTAAATGCATCCTGCCTCATCAGCATAATTTTGTTATTGTTGCTGTGTATCCTCTTATCAGAACTGACTCTTAGATGATCCTACAGCAGGTTTTCGGAGACTGTAAATCTCATGACAGGAGGTTGCCTATCTTCTTCCTTTGAAGCCACTGGTGGATTTGAACTGTTTGTCTTTGGATTGGCAGCACAACTCATTACCACTAAGCCACTAGAGTTCCCTCATTAATATCAAAGAGGTTAGAATTTACAACACAAAGAATAATTACGTCAGATCATAAAATGAAGGCTAATTCCATAATATTGAAAATCATAGCCTCCCTAAACCCACACATATCTTGGGAAAACACAACCCTGTTTAGAAAGTGGTAAGTCAGGATTGTCCCAATGGCAATGTGTTTTCTTTTTGAGAAATTGTTTCCTTTAAGTTTGTCATCCTAGAGTATAGGGATAACTGAGTATACCCACAGTACACACTCTGGAAGGCAGACCTGGAGAGAAGTTTGTGCCAATCTAAAAGCATGTTTAGGACCTTTGGCAGGAAGTATTATGGTCCCAGATACCCAGGGAAAGCTCCAGAAGAAAGTAATGGACTTCAGATTCTAAGTGGGCACATCCTTGTGACCTTATAACTACCCTGCTCTGTGGGGAGGGGCACAGTAAGAATGAGACTCCTACAGTTCAGGGCCTGTGGTGGGGGGCCTCTCTGAGCACAGTCTAAGAGCCAGGTGCAGGGAATGAGGCAACTTTACACCTAATTGCCTGGGGAAAAATGCACACTTTTTATGGGAGAGCCATCTAGCAAATCTTCTAAAATTCAACCTAGTATTTCCATTTCTAGAAATGTATTGTCTGGATTTACTTACAGAATTGACAATTTACTTACAGAAATGACCAACAATATAGGAATAATTATGCCCATTATTGTAAGGGACATGCTTGTAAATGGAGCTCTGGTGGCTTAATGCTAAGGAGTTGCATTGCCAACCCAAAAGTAAGTGGTTTGACTCTACTAGCTGCTCTCAGAGAGAAAGATGGGCAGTCTCTTCCATGAGATTTTCAGAGCTCCCTGTGAGTTGGTTCCAACTTAAACCAACAGCAATGAGTTGTTGAGGTAACACTGTAATATGGGGGGGGGCGTAAAAAACCCAAACCAACAAACCCTGCGAACAATAGAAATATCCACCAAAAGGCAAATAAATAACAAAATGATGGTACACTCATACAATAGAATATCTTTTGCAGCCATTAATCAGAATAGGCTGATCTGAAAGACATTTGTAAGTAGGGACAAAGGCAAATTAAAAATCCAACACGTAATATCACCAACTGTATGTGTTTGGTGTAGTTAGAAGCTATCACGTCAATTTTCAACTCATACTGGTCCCACGTGAGCAAAACTGGCCCATAGGATTTTCTAGACTACCGTCATTCCAGAGGGAGCTCTAGTGGCCATAAGGGTTGTGCTGCTAACCCAAAGACCGCCCTTCTGTGGTAGTTTGAGTCCATCAGCAGTTCGAAAGCACAAAGATGGACAATCTCCTTTTATGTGATTTGCAACTTGGAACCCCAGTGAAGGGTCAGCTATGAGTCAATTCCAACTCAATGGTACATAACAACAATCTGCTTACAGGTGCTAAGAAAATTTCTTAAAAGAATTAGAAGAAACTATAGATATTTTTCTTCTTTTTTAAAAAAAAAAATTCTTTCTTTCTTTTTCATTTCAATGAACATCTACAGAGATTTTGGAATTCCATTCATTCATTGTTGCACCCTTCTCCCCGCCCACCTCCCCTCTCCCCCTCCCAAATGGAGATTTGCTCCTCTCCTTCAAAAGCAAAAGAAAAACTCCCTCATTGGTACACAATCCCCCCTGCACATCCCCCAACCACACCCTCAACCCCAAATATAATCCACTCTGCAACCCTCATTCCATACTCTTACAATAAATATAATGCCCTAAAATATAATACTTTTAAACTATTCTCTCCCCCATAGACTTCAATGCTGTAAACATATTTCATTCAGTTTTTCTCAGTCTTACCCCCACCCTGATGTCAACCTCATTCTACAACAGTGGCACCAT
>NW_006399782.1:514616-523979 GCF_000299155.1 Elephantulus edwardii | reverse complement strand
CTCCTACCTTTTTTCTATTTTTAAGAAGTGCTTTGCTTATTCGTGGCTTCTTTCCATTCCAAATGAAGCTGGAGATTGCCTTTTCCATCTCATTGAAGAATGGAATTGGTATTTGTATTGGGATTGCATTGAATGTGTATATTGCCTTTGGTAATATTGCCATTTTCACAACATTCAGCCTTCTTATCCATGAGCAGGGAATATTCTTCCACTTCTCCAGGCTTTTTTTGTTTGTTTGTTTCTCTGAGGATTAAGGATAGAGATGCAGCAATCAAGTAAAAGACTCACTTTATACTTCTCTGATGAATTTGTCATCAGAACAGTTAGCATTTTTGTGATCGAAACAATAACAACAAAAAGCACTGAGCATAATTTCTCAAATACTACAATAACCTACTTTCACTAGAAAATAGCAATGGGGACCCTCCTCTGTGTAGGTGTTATCCTAGGCACTCGGGGACCACAAAGATGAGTCCAAGAATCTCTCGTCCATCCAGTGGAATTTTGTAGACAGCTGCTAACAGTTATTTCTCCTTCTTCATGTCCAAGCCAACAGGAAGTCTCCAGGAACCAAGAGAAAACATCTCACATGCTTTGGTGACCCATTTCCCTCGAAGGCAGCCAGCCCAGGTAGTGGGTCAGTAGCCTCTCCAAGCACAAGTTACCACACAGCTGACCCGGGGTCCAGTAGGTGCCGTGTGGTCATCAGCCTTGACCCGGCCCACTTTCCCCCAACAAGGGCAGTAGGTCAAAGGATGTTTCTGTGATTGAGAAAATAACTCAAAGGTCATATCAACAGCTTCAGTTCTGAGAGAGACACAAAGAGCTGTCTTCTCCCCGTCTCAACGTCCCCATGAGGGTTTTTTATTCTTGATCAGCAGCCAGGCTTGATTGATCTCTGCATCTCCGGCACTTGTCGCAGTGCCTGACACCTAGCCCCTGCCTGACGAAGTGGCCCCAGGGCCCATGTGGACCTCTGCCACATCTGACCTCCTCTGCAGAGTTGACCTCTCCCAGGCCTCAGACCTGTGTGTTTCTAGTGGTCATGCCCCTGAATATGGTTCATTCTCTTATTGCGTCTGATCTCTGCATACAAGAAAACACACCAAAGGAGGCACCCTTCATGGCTTACTTGGTTTCATTTTGACAGTTTATCTCAGAATATGTGAAAAGTTAGAATGACTAACGCAAATAAGTAGGTAGCTCTGGTGGCCTAGTGGTAAGAAACTGCTGCAACCCCAAAGGTATATGGTTCGAATCTACCACCTGGTCCTCGGGAGACTAATTGGCAGTCTCCTCCCATGAGATATACTGCCTCTGAAAACCCAGTGGAGAGTCAGCTGTGGGTCAAGTCTAACTTGATGGCACACAGTAACAACCTAACACAACAAGTCAAGTGAGTGAGAATTCTATTTCTTCTTATTTTCCTGCTCTCATTCTCCCCAGCCACCACTCAGATGGACTAAGTGTCCTCTTTGTGCATTGTCATTTTCCCTCTAAGTGTGAGCTGGACATGAGGCAGGGCTTCATTTCTCCTCAGCCCCCGCAGGCTCTCAGCCTCGTAAGGAGCCGCAATAATGGTTTGGGAGCCCCAGCCTCAATTTACATTCAGACCCTGTGTTCAAGAGTCCTTAAAATATTGGATTCCTCTTTTACTTTTATCATTATATAGTTTCCCAAATAACTGGTTAACAGTCCCCTTAGGTAAAGACTAGGTAATAATTACACTAGAATCTCGTTATGGTGTTGCAGCTTCTTCCTCCAGGGATGTCAGTCAATGGGGTCCAAGTCTGAAAATGAGCACAAGACAAAACATTGAGCAATGTTAATTGAAAACAGCTGAAGGCTGGTGCTCAGCTGAGGCATTGTCAGGTAACAGAGATGAGGAAGGGAGAAGGGCACAAAAGGAGAGCAGCATGAGGTCTAAGCTTATGCCTATGTGGTTCACAAAGTGTAGCCCGCTTCTGCTTTTCACGGTGTAGGATGCTCCGGATTTTTTTCCACGAGTGTGGCCGGTTATTGTTGGAAGGGAGTTTGGAAGAGCTGAGTTAAGGCAAAGGAGAGGATGTGCTCCTGGGGAAAAGCTGTTCTTCACCAACACTCAGGCTCTGTGAGAATCACAGCTTTTCTGGTACACACAAATTCAACTCAAGACCCTTTCACAGTCTGTAGGAAAGGAGGGACCATTTAACCCTCGGATAAAGGAGACAAGGTCTCATGACATGCAGCAGAGATATACACATACTGGGTGGTGATAATGATCAACACCCTCCCTAGGCTGTTATGCTAAAGGTTGAGGATTTGAGTCCACCCAGAGGTGCCTCTGAAGAAAGGCCTTGTGATCTACTTTTTAAAAAACAGCAATTAAAAACTTGAGGGAGCACGGTTCCTCTCTGACACATAGGTGATGGTGAGAGTCAGCTCAAGGGCAACCAGCAAATGAGTAGGTAAACACTCAAGAAAGATTGATTTTGATAGCTCACAGACTACACAGAACCATATTGGGGAAATAAAATGGTAATAATTCAAATTAATAGGGGGAGCTCTGGTGGCCTAGTGATAAGGAGCTGCAACTACAATCCCAGAGGCGCACGGTTCGAAGCCACGAGATGCTCTGCCGGGGAAGGAGGGACAATCTCCTCCTGTACCAGTCAGATCTGATTTGATGGTACACTCACACAAAAATAATAAAATAAAATAAAAAATTTAAAAAAAAAGAATTCAAATTAATAATGATGTCAGTCTAGAGACTAATATGTGCTTGATTCAGGCCATGATCTTCACAATTACTTGTTACACATCAGACAGCTGGACAATGACTAAAAATGACAGAAGAAGAATCTATGTCTTTGAGTTGTGGTGCTGGAGAAGAGTCTTGAACATGCCATTGACTGCCAAGAGAACAAATAGATCTGCCTTGGAGAGGGTGAAACTAAGTTTATCCTTGGAGGCTAGGATTTTGAGGCTCCATCTCAAATACTTTGGGCACATGGCATTGGAAAAGGACACCATTCTAGGAAGGTTGGAGGGACAGCTCAGGAGAGGAAGACCCTGGGTAAGAAAAACTGATACAGTAACTGGGGAAATGGGGGTAGATGTGTCTGAGTCAGTGAGACTGGCTCAGGACAGGGCAGGCTTCAGATCCTTCATAGGGTTGTTATGAGTTGCAGGTGACTCAACAACACACAGCAACAACAACAATAGAATACAGTCAAGATAGCTCCTAAAATGTGCATGCAGTCACCTCAGCCTTAAGCCTTCTAGTGTTCTCAAATTCCAGTCCTGCCAATATTGGTTTCCCTTCCCCAATTGTCCGACAAAGTTTTCAGTCCTGTCACTATTAGCTTACCCCTCCAAAGTCCCATTTCACATCAATTCTCCACTTCAGCCATCGCTGCTGCTGCTGTCCCAAAATATGTTTTACATTTCACCGGGTTGGGGAGGTCTCTGTTCTCTGGCTAGGGGAAGAATTCTCTCTTCTGATGGGGGAAGATTTGGTCTCTGTAGCTAGAGCTCTTCAATTTATTGGTGAGACTAGCCAATCCCCTTGTAGATTATTGAGACTGGACAATCTCCTTGTGGAATTGGGGATAGCCAATCCCTTTGTGGACAGGCCAACATGTCCATTCTCATCGTCACACTTACCTACATAGCAACATCAAATAAGGGTGAGAGAAGTCATAGTGAAAGAGAAACTCCATATGCTGGATCTGACAGGGTTTTGTTCTGTTGTGCATATTGTCACTATAAGTCAGAGCTCACTCAATGGCATCTAACAACAACTACAAGGCATTTCAATTCCCATTCTAGACCTTGGTTTCCTATTGCTAAATAGAAAAGTTTAGACAAGACCATTAGAGTGAAAAGAATAATATTTGTTTTCAAAATTTTAATTGTGATTTAGGTGAGAGCTTACAAAGTAATTTAGATTTCCATTCAATAATCCATGTACGCTTTGTCTCATGACATTGATTGGAATCCCCACGGTGTGACAGTACTATTCATACTTCCTCCCTTTGCTTCCTGTTTCCATTCATCCTTCTTTCTTATCCTTTTCCACCTTTGGAACTTTACCCCTGGACAAATGCTGTCCTTTGATCTTGTATGTTTGATTTTTTTCTAAGGAATGAGTTCCTTTGACATTATTTTTCACCGTATAAACCTGTCTACTATTTAAATGAAAGTTGAGCCAGTCGAGTAATTTCAATTCCAAATTGGGCTATATATTGAAATCTATATCAATCTTTATCACACCATTAAGCCTGACCATTTTTATGATTTTGAATTTTGTTCCACATTTTCCACTCAATTTATCCAAGGCCTTCTATTGTTATCCTTTCCAGAGTGGCAATAATGGTAGCTGGGCACCATCTAGTTCTTTGGATCTCAGGATCATGATGTTCACTTGATATATTACCTTTGCTTTTCTTCACTCTTCCTTGCTTTGGGAAAGGAAAGATCAATTATTACAGTTTAGATGGTCATTCACGAACTTTTAAGACCTCAGTCAAACCTCACCAAAGTAGACTGCAGCATATTATCTTTGTGGACTATGTTGAGTCAATTGGCCTTGATGCCCCATGAAACTATGACAAATAAAAAGTTTTGCTTTTTTGTGGTTTGACACTTTTACACATATTATCTTGGTTACTCGCTGTAAAATAAGTATGTGATATAATCTCATGTTACTCAGTGTCTCTTATGTAGAAATTTTATGAAAAATCCCTCCTAAAACTTAGTTCTTGACAAATATCTCTGGAAGACATAATGTATGACAAGATGGCATCAAGTTCCTAATCATTCATGGTTTTTCCTTTGTCCTAGCTGTCACAAGGTTTGAGCTAATTATACCAAGATTATAATAACAGTTTTAATGTCAAATGTCTTGTAACATATATCCCTTATATCCTCTAATCCTAATACCCAAATGTTTTCTTCCATAAACTGCCTGTAATTGAGGCAAGTGTATAGTTTATTATCTAAATGTGATTCTTTTCAGAACGAACAATACCATTAATAATTATACCCAGATGACAGATACATAACCAAGCCCAGTACAGGCAAACCAGGAAGATGGTTCCTCTACTCGTGTTTGGAAATAGTTACTGAGAGGTGCCCTGCATTGATTTCTGATGCGCACGGACTCCTGTGAGAGAGAGTAGAACTGCCCAACAGGTTTTTCTAGGTTGTAATTTTTATGGAAAAGGAACCCTGTGGTACATAATATAGCAGGTTGGTAATTGAAAATTTGATAGATAGAATCCAATAGGTTCTCAGCAGGAGAAAAATGGGCAGTCACCTCCTATAAAGATTTACAGCCTGGGGAGCCTGCACTGCGTTAGAATAGTGTGGATGGCTGTGGGTTACTCATAATGGAAGCAGATCACCAGGTCTAGCGCCTTGGGGCTGTTGGGCAGGTCAGAACTGCCAACCATTCCATTAGGAGTCAATTGCTTACCTGTTACACCACCACAGTTCCTTGGGTAGATATAAATTTAATAAAAATTACAAACATATAACACTCAATTTGACTTTGTAGATACAGATCTACAAAGGGTCTCAGATCTGAGACCTGAGTCTGGTCTGAGGGGTCTCATTGAATTGAGTAAAATTACAGTGGTCTAGAGAGAGACATACTCCACAAAACACAACAGCAAAGCACTGAGTGTGGCTGCACTGCTGGCTTTGACACAGCTAAGGTTTCTCAACCAAGGGCAGCAGGAAAGCACTGGTCCTTGAAGAGCTACAGGACACAAAGGAGAACTCTTGTGAGCAAAGAGGTGCTTTATTCACACCCAGATGCACATTTGATACCTTTCCCGGACTTTCCTTCCCTAATCAGAGAGGCAGATGAACGAGCTTGTTGGAGTCAGGTGTGTCAGAGTTGAGTGGTGACCTGTTTTGGGGGGAGCTCTGAGTCTAGCGTGTCGCAAGAGACAAAGACAAATGTATTTTATGTCTAGGAGCAGGCCTGGCGGCCAGTTGTGCAGGGTCAAGTTTCTGAAACCAGCATTCATACTGTCTCCCCACTTCCTCTCACTTCCCTAAACCACAGATCCCAGGGAGGCCTCACCAGGGCAGGAGGCAGCTCCAGCTCCTCTCCCGACAATGACCACCAGAGGCCGCTCTTCTCCAACCTCAGACAACGTGCAGCAACTTTGCACCCAGCCCGGACCAGAGACGATAACCATGGCTGGCCCTCGCTCCAGACAGGAAGACACTAGCCCCAGGTTACTAAGAAGAGCTCACACTGGGCTTGTTGTAGAAGATGAGATGGGGCCTTCCTCCTGATCCCAGTATTTTCTTACAGAGAGGATGCTACTCTGTGGAGATCAGAAAAGCTGCCTGGTGGCAGGGCTGGGAAATACTAAACCTAGAAAGACATGCTTTCTACAAGATGTGAAATGTCTGCTAGCAACAAAGATCAGAATAGGCTGGAGAGCAGGAAAGTTTACATGCACTTAAATGACAATCAAACCGTACAAATGATTAAATGTCAACTGCTAACTGAAAGGTTCAGGTTCACCCAGAGGCACCTCAGATGAAAGGTGATCTAATTCCAAACAATCAGCCTCTGAAAACCCTGTGGAGTCAGCTGTGCCCAACATACCCTGAACTGGAATCTACTCGATGACAACTGGTTATTGTGTGTAGTGGTGTCCACATCCATTTTTAATTGGCCTTTTATTTTCTGCAGATATTGACCCTGTGTGGAGAAGACACAGGTGTCCCGTGAGACCTCACAGATCCATCAGGCTGGGGTCTCATTAAACTCGGTGAGATCACAGGAACCTGTCTTACAGGATGGCCCCAGCCTGGCTGGCCTGCAGTTCACTCTTCCTTGTCTTCGTGTCCAGGCTTTTCTCATGGAGGCCTGGCTTTCTGGGTGAAAAGGGAAGACGTTTTCAGAAGGCAAGTCCACGACCTTTATCTGTCACTTTCTGAAACGAATTCTTCTTAGCTGAAAGCCAGAAAGGGTTGTTCTCCATACAGATGGGAATCCTGAGGTTTGTTACTGTTGTTGCTATTGTTACAAGTGAAGTATGACTCATAGAGACCGGTGAACAACAGACCTGAACCCTGTCCTATCCACCTTAGCCCATTGCTGCAGCTGCCATGTCAGTGCATCTTGTTGGGGGTCTTCCTCTCTATCACTGACTCTCCACCTTTCCAAACATGATCAAGAGCCAATGATAATGAAGGAAGAAATTAAAGCTGCACTGAAGGCATTGGCAAAAGTTAAGTCTCCAGGAATAGATGGGATGCCAAGTGCCATGTTTCAAATACAGAGGCAGTCCTGAACAATCTCACCTGTATATGCCAGGAAATTTGGAGGACAGCTGTCTGGTCAACTGACAGGAAGAGATCCACATTTGTTCCCTTTTCCAGGAAAGGTGTTCCAACAGAATATGGAAATTACCAAACACTATCATTACTATCACAAGCAAGAAAAATACTGTGAAGGATCATTCAAAAATAGCTGTAATAGTATATAGATAGGGAACTGCCAGAAGTTCAATCAGGATTTAGAAGAGGCCATGGCACCAGGGATATCATTGCTTATGTCAGATGGATTCTGGCTGAAAGCAGAGAATACCAGGAGAATGTCTATTTCTGCTTCACTGACGATGTAAAGGCATTTGACTGTGTGGATCATAACAAATTATGGCTAACATTGAGAAACTTATACCTAAACCAAGAAGCTGTTGTGTAAACAGAGCAAAGGAACATTTTTTGTTGTTGTTATGTGCTATTGAGTTGCCTGTGCCTCATAGCAACCCTATGTACAACAACATCCCTAAACCCTACTCTATCCTGCACCAATCTCATTGTATCTGACACATCTATCCCCATTATCCCAGTCACTGAATCAATCCATCTCATCGAGGATCTTCCTCTCTTGTGCTGTCTCTCCATCCTCCCAAGCATAACATGCCTCTCCAAGGACTGGGCCCTCCTTGCAACATGTCCAAAACATGTCAGACAAAGCCTCAGAATCCTTGCCTCCAAGGAGCACCCTGATTTCATCCTCTCTAGGATAAGCCTGTTTCTTCTCTTAGCAGTCCAAAGTATATGAAATACTCTTCTCCAGCACCACAGCTCAAAGACATCACTTCTCCTTCTATCATTTCTAGTCATTGTCCAGCTCTCTTATGCATAGTAAGTGGTTGCAAAGACTATGGCCTGTATCAGGTGCACCTTAGTCTCCAGACTGACATTGTTGCTCTTCAGGACTTTGGAGAGGCCTCTGACAGAAGACTTTCCCAATGCAATACCTCTTAATTTTTCTGGCTGCTGGTGCCAAGAGTGTTGATTGTGGAGCCAAGTAAACTAAAGCTGTTAACAATTTCAATCTCTTCACCATCTGTCATAATGCTGTGAATTGGCCCAGTGGTGAGAATCTTTGTTTTCTTGATATTGAACTTCAATCCATATTGAAGGTAGCAGTCCTTGATCTTCTACAGCAAGCGCTTCGGGTCCTCCTCAGTTTCAGCCAGCAAGATTGTGTCATCTGCATGGCACATTGTTGATAAGTCTATCTCTAATCCTGATGCTACATTTCTCCTCATAGAACTCAGCCTCCCGGATAATCTGTTCTTCATATAGATTGAGAAGGTATGAAGATAAGACATATCCCTGGCAAACACCCTTCCCAATTTTGAACCATGCAGTGTTTCCTTGTTCTGTTCAGATGATTGCCTCCAGATCCAAGTATAGGCTTCACATTAGCACGATCAAGTGTTTTAGGATTCCCATTCTTCTCAGAGTTAGGCACAGTTTGTTGTGGTCCACACAGTCAAATGCCTTTGCATAGTCAATGAAAGACAAATAGACATTCCTCTGGTATTCCCTGCTTTCAAGCAAGATCTAGCTAACATTAGCCACAATATCCCTAGTACCACGGCCTCTTCTAAACCCAGCCTTCACTTCTGGCAGTTCTCTGTTAATGTGCTGTTCCAGTCCTTTTTGGATAATCTTCAGAAGAATCTTGCTTGCATGTGATATTAATGATACACTTCAATAATTTCTGCCTCTGTCCAGTCACCTTTCTTTGGAATGGAAACAAATATAGATCTCTTGCAGTCAATGGGTCAGGCGGTTGTCCTCCAGATTTCTTGGCATAACTTGGTGAGCACATCTGGGGCAGCATCTGTTTGTTGAAATATATCAATCAATATACCGTCAATTCCTGGGGTCTTGTTTTTTGCCAGTTCTTTCAGAGCGGCTTGAACTTCTTCCTTCATCATCTTGGGCTCTTGCTCATACATTGTATCATGAAATTCTTCTGTGTCCATCAATTTCTTTTGGTACAATGACGCTGTGTGCTCTTTCCATCTTCTTTTAATACTTCCTGGATCATTT
>NW_006399782.1:505636-513889 GCF_000299155.1 Elephantulus edwardii | reverse complement strand
TGATGTCTTTGATCTGTGATGTTGGAGAAGAGTGCTGAAGATTCCATGGCCTGCCAAAAGAACAAACAAATATATCTTGGAGAAGGCATAGCCAGAGTGCTCCTTGGAGGCAAAGATGACAAAGTTTTGTCTCTCATGCTTTGGACATATTGCTAGGAGAGATTATTCCTTGGGGAGGGACATCATGCTTGGGAAGGCAGAGGTGCGGTGAAAGAGAGGAAAACTCTTGACCAGTTAGGTTGACACGATGACTACCGCAATGGGCTGGAGTGTGTCAGAGATTGAGGATGACACAGGAAAGGACAGTGTTCACATTGGTAGTTTATAGGGTCACTATGAGAACTCGACTTGATGGCACCTAACAACAACTACCAGACCTACCTAGAGGCAAGGATAGTGAAATTTCGTCTCACATACTATGGACATGTTTTCAAGAGGGACCAATTCTTGAGGGGGAAGATATCATGCTGGAAAAGGTAGCAGGGCAGAGAAAGAATGAAAAATGTTGAACAAGATGGGCTGATATAGTGACTGTAACAACGGGCTTGCACATATCAGAGGTGGTGTGGACGGTGCAAGACAGGGCAGGGTTCAAATCCTATTTTCATAGAGTCGCTGTGAATTGTAGGACCCAAAGACACCTAACAACAACAAAAGCACCTCTCTTTGGCCACCACCTGTCTGAAAGCTCTGGCTTGCATGTGGTTGTGATATTGGAAGCAACGTCACTGGTATTTCATATACCAGCAGGGTCACCATGTCACCATAGTGGATAGGTTTCAGTGGAACTTCCAGACTAACAGAGACTAGGAAGGAAAGCCTAGTGGCCTTTTCCAAACATTCACTCACTCACTCACTCACTCACTCACTCACTCACTCATTCATTCATTGCTGGAGAGTTGGAACTGACAAATATGTGAAGCTCTAGTGCATTTCCAGAGGCTGTAAATTGCTTTGGAGAAGATTGTCTATCTTTCGTCTTTGGAGCCTCTGGTGGATTTGAACCACCAGAGAGGCATCGCCTTTAGGTTAATAGCAGAACTCTATAGACTATGCCAATGGAGCTCCATTTCTGAATATCAGTCACTGAGAACTCTGTGGATGTTCTATTGCCTGATGCAGTGCTGAAAATGAACTATTAAGACCCTTAAAATACACAATTGTTACCAGTGGGTCAATTGGCAGCACCATGATAGGTAGAGAAAAGATTGAGATTGTTAACAATTTCCAGTTGCTTGGATTCACAATCAACGCTCTTGGCACCAGCAGTCAAGAGAAACCAAAAGAGAAATTGCTCTAGGAAAAGCTGCTGTCACTTTACCCAAAAAAAATGCTGCTGTCATTTTACCCAGAAAACAACACTTTGAGGTTCTCAAAACCTTAAAGAGCAATAATGTTAGTCTGGAGACTGAGGTGCACCTGATTCAGCCCATGGTCTTTACAATTATTTGCTATTCATCAAGAGTTGAACAATTACTAGCATTGACAGAAAAATTGCTGCCTTAGGGTTGCTGCTGAGGAAGAGTATTGAACATACCATAGACCCCCAAGAGAACAAACAGGTTTCTCCTGGAGAGGGTGAAACCAGGCTGCTTCTTGGAGGCAAGGATTTTGAGGCTCTGTGTCACATACTTTGGGAGTGTGGCCAAGAGGGACCAATTTCTGGAGAAGGACATCATGCTTGGAAGGGCGCAGGAGAGGAAGATCCCAGACGAGATGGATTGACACAGCAAATGGGGTAATGGGAGTAGGTGTGTCAGAGACAGTGACACTGGCTCAGGACAGGGCAGAGTTCAGAACTGTTGTACATAGGACCACTATGAGTCGCAGGTGACTCGATGGCACATAACAACAGGCAATATTCTGTACTACCAGACACTGTGAGTTAAGGCTGACTCTGTGGTAACTAGCAACAAAAAACTCTTAGAGAAAAAAAAAATTCTGGAACACTGGGAGGCTCCCGAGACACAACAATCCTTTAAAGACATCTGTTTACATTTTTTTTTTTAAAAAAAAAAACCCACAAAACTCCTAAAGAAGTATCTCTGCTGAACAATACTTAGTGTCTACTGGAGCATACATGTTATCCTACTTTCTTGTTTCTATCTCAAGGACAGCTGCTTTGCCAAGAGTGTGCCTGGCCACGTTTGAGAAGCAGCCTGGTGCCGGAAGGGAGTTAAGCAGTAAGTTGGTGTCAGTGCTTCTTGAACTCGGAGATCTTCTTTGAAAGTGTCATGGGATAAGAAAAACAAAATGTCCCCTGCGTTGGGCTTGTATCTTTTCCACACAGAGGGCCATGGTGAAGCTTAGCTGTGCTGAAGGTCAGCTCCTCACATCCACAGTTCACATTCCCGCTGCAAAGTCCTGACACCGCCCCTTCAGCCAATGTCCTCCAGAGGGCGCTGCCGAGGCTCCCTCGTCCCTATTCCCCAAGGTGTCTCACTCACCTCGTCTTAGTCCTGTTGCTGATTCTCATAATTGTTGCTGCTGCTCAAAAACCTCTTGTTGGTCTCCCAAACTCTCAGCTCCATCAAAAGAAGCAGTAGTGCCAGTGCCATAGCCACATATACCTAGGAACCCACAGTGCTGTATGAGTTTCCAAGAGCTGCCCGAACAATGCTATGAATGGAGTGCAGGAGAGATATTGTTCCCTCCTAGTGTTAAGGCTGTAAATCCAAAATCAAGATGCTGGCAGAACTGGCTCCTAACAGGAGCTTTGGGGAGAGCCATGCTTGACTCCTAGATTCTTATCAGCAATCCTTGGCTTTTCTAAGCATCCTAGTTCCAATCTCTGCCTCTATCTTCCCTACTGGTTCTTGTGTCTGTGTCTTTTCTCATTTTCTTACAGAGACTAAAAATTATGTTATCAGGGACCTCTCCAAAGTACTGAAGAGCAACAATGTCAATATGGAGACTAAGGTGAGACTGATCCAGGCCATAGTCTTTGCAATTATTATTTGCTATGCGTCAGAGAGCTGGACAATGACTAGGGGTGATAGAAGGAGAATTGATGCCTTTGAGCTGTGGTGTTGGAGAAGAGTATTGAATATACCATGGATTGCTAGAACAAACATGTTTAACCTAGAGAGGGTGAAACCAGGCTGCTCTTTGGAGGCAAGGATTCTGAAGCTTCATCTGACATGTTTTGGACATGTTACAAGAAGGGACTAGTCCTTGGAGAGGGATGTCATGCTTGGGAGGGTGGAGGGACAGTGAAAGAGAGTAAGACACTGGATGAGATGGATTGATTTAGTGATTGGGGTAATGGGGGTAGGTGTGTCAGAGACAATGAGATTGGCACAGGATAGAGCAGGGTTTAGGGCTGTTGTACATAGTGTCACTATGAGTCACAAGTGACTCAATGGCACATAACAACAACAACAACATATATATTTCTTTTTAAAAATTTTTATTTTATTTTTTGGGTGTGTACTGTGAAATTGGATCTGGCAGGTACATGAGGAGATTGTCCCTCCTTCTCCAGCAGAGCATCTGGTAGATTCGAACCACATATATCTGCAATTTCAGTGCAGCTTTTTGCCGTTAGGCCAGCAGAGCTCCCTAACATATATACTTCTAACGAACACTGTTGGCTTAGTTGTAAGAGCTTGCACTGTTAATGCAAAGGTACATGGTTTAAATCCACCAGCTGCTCCACAGGAGAAAGATGGGTATTCTCCTCCCATGCAATTTACTGTCTCTGAAAACTCACTAGCGGGTCAGCTATGAGTCAGTTCTGAATTGATGGTACACAATAACAATATTTCCAATTATAGTATATATAGAATTATAGGAACCAGTCTTTTAAAACTAAGGTACACCTTACTCCAGTGTGGCCTCATCTTAACTTGATAACATCTGCAAAGACTCTATTTCCAAATAAGGTCACGTTCAGGGGTGTCAGGGGTTAAGACCTTAACATATTGGGGACATGACTCTTAACAGCTATGACTCTTAGCCTGTGTGCCCTCTCACAGTGATTTCATCACCTCTTGCCATGGAGCTCTGGGAAGCTGAGAATAAAGCCGTCAAGCTCCAACCTAGTGGCTAGATTGCCTTGGGGAAGTTAATGATGTTTATCTGAGCCTTTACTTTCTCATCAGTTAAATGAGAGCCTGATAGTACATTTCCCTACCTGTCTTCAAGCCCATAAGGATAGATGAGATACATCACAGGAAGCACGCAATGAATATTGACTCTCTGTCTCAGAAGCAGTGAGGAGGAAGATGTTTTCCAGGTGAGGAATAGAAGTGGGGGTGGGGAAGATAAGGGCAAAGAGACTTTGGAGGCTTCTTGAAAGTGCTGTGTGTGCACCAGGTCACTGTTGTAAGGGAAATCTTAATGAGTGGAATCAACAGTTTCACCATCTTTGCTTCTAAAGAGCATCTTGGTTGCACCTCCTCCAAGACATATTTGTTAGTTCCTTTTGCAGTCCATAGGATATTAGCATGTTTTTCCAGCACCAAAACTCAAAGGCATCAATTATTCTTCTGTCATCATTCATTATCCAATTTTCAGTAGCATAGCAGAAAATGGGGTGGGGGAAATCATGACATGGAGCAGGTGCACACCTTAGTCTTTAAATTGACAGCATTGCTCTAAATGTATATCATTTTACAGTATATCCAAACCTGTTGCCATTAAGTCAAGTCCAACTCATTGTGCTCATGTAGAATGGAATTGCTCCCTAAGCAAACAACAAATGCTGGCAGGGTTGTGGAGAAACTGGAACCCTTCTTCACTATTGGTGGGAGTATAAAATGGTACAACCACTATGGAAGGCAGTATGGAGTTTTCTCAAAAAGTTGGAAATAGCAATATCATTTGACCCAGCAGTTCCACTACTGGGGAATATACTCTAAAGAAATCAGAACTGCCACCCAAACAGATATATGCAGACCCATGTTTATTGCTGCATTGTTCACAATAGCAAGGAGATGGAAACACCACAAGTGCCCATCAACAAATGAATGGATAGAGAAGCTGTGGTTTATTCACACAATGGAATACTACACAGCACTGAAAAACAAGGAACTCATAAAATTTTGTGTAAAATGGGTGACCCTGGAGGACATTATTGTGAGTGAAATATCTTAGTCACAAAAGGACAAATACTGCATAATGCCACTGTTATAAAACAGGACCAACAAGGGAGTTGGTGGTAAATAAGAAAAGGGAGATAAATAATGTACACTGCATTGAAACAGATGAGGGAAAGAACTGTTTAAAAGGAATATACGACTAGCTATTATTTCAGTCCAGAACCATCTTGCTGCATAGCAAAGTGGACTGAGGCAGGGGCTGGGGGTGGTGAGGAGGTATTGTCTAACAACGAAAGAAGTTTTTTTTCAATGACAGCCGTGGGGGTGGGAAGTAGGGAGGAAAATGTGCAATAATGAATAAATGGGAATCCAAGTTCTCTATAAACTTTCATTAAAATCTCAATTAAAATTTAAAAAAATGCCCCCTAGGATTTCCAAGGCTATGAGTCAAGTCCAACTCATTGTGCTCTTATAGAATGGAGTAGAATTGCCCACTAGGATTTCCAAGGCTGTGTATCTTTATGAAATGAGGCTACCTCATCATTCAATATTGTGGCTAGTAGGGTTGTTGACCTTTAGATTGTTGTTGTTTTTGTTATCTACTATCAAATCAGAATCAACCCATAGCTGACTCTCCAGTGGGTTTTTAGAGGCAGTTAATTGCATAGGAGGAAATTTCCCATCCTTCTCCTGCGTAGCAGCTGGTAGATTTGAACTCTGTGCCTTTGGGATTGCAGTGCAATTTCTTTCCACTAGGCCACCAGAGCTCCCCAACCTTTAGCTTAGCAGATGAATGTTTAACCACTGCACCACCAGGATTCCTATGTGTATGTTGTTGTTCTTATTATGTGCTGTCAAGTCACCTGCAATTTATAATGACCCTCTGTATAACAACTCTGAATCCCAGTCTATCCTGAGTCAGCCTTATTGTCTCTGACACACCTACCGCCATTAACCCAGTCACTGAGTCAATCCATCTCATCGAGGGTCTTCCTCTCCTGCACTGTGCTTCTACCCTTCCAAGCATGACTTCCCTCTCCAAGGACTGGTCCGTCCTTGCAAAGTATATCAGATGAAGTTCCAGAATACTTGCCGCCAAGGCAAAGAATCTGTTCTCCTAGCAGTCTATGGTATATCTAATACTCTTCTTCAGCACTACAGCTCAAAGGCATCAATTCTTCTATCATCCCTAGTCATTGTCCAGACTTATGATGCATAGCACATAATTGTGAAGACCATGGCCTGGGTCAGGTGCACCTTACTCTCCAGACCGACATTGTTGCTCTTCAGTAATCTGGAGAGGTCCCTGACAGCAGACTTTCTCAGTGCAATTCATCTTTTTATTTCCTGGCTGCTGGTTCTAAGACTGTTGATTATGGAGCCAAGCAGACTAAAGCTATTAACAATCTCAACTCTTCACCATCTATCATGATGTTGCCAACTGAATCAGTGGTGAGAGTCTTTGCTTTCTTGATGTTGAGCTTCAATCCATATTGAAGGCTGCAGTCCTTGACCTTCTGCAGCAAGTGCTTCAGGTCCTCCTCAGTTTCAGCCAGCAGAGTCATGTCATCTGTATAACACAGATTGTTGAGTCTTCGTCCTATCCTGATGCACCACACCTCCTCACAGAGCCCAGACTCCCAGATGATCTGTTCTGCATATAGTTTTTAAAGGTATGGAGATAGTACACATCCATGGCGTACACCCTTCCACACATATAACTATATACCCTGTATATCTTTTTAACTAGACAATAAGCTTCACAAAGTGATTTTGCTTTCTTGTTCTCTAATTTCTCCCTGTTGTTGTTGTTGTTGTGTACCATCAAGTCAGAACCGACCCAGAGCTGACCCTCTGGTGATTTTTTTCACTTAATCACATGGGAGGAGATTGCCCATCCTTCTCCTGTGGAGCAGCTGGTGGTTTCAAAGCGAGTGCCTTTGGGATTGCAGCACAGTTTCTTATTACTAGGCCACCAGAACTCCCTAGGCACCTAGAAAAGTCACGAGCTCATAGCAGATGTTCAATTTCTATCTTTTTGAATGATAAATGCAAAATAAAGATTATGACTCTTCAATTTGTTTCTTTTTCGCTTTGACCTCTGGTGGCCCAATGGGCAGGGAGGTGTGCTGTCAATCCAAAGGCAGAAGGTCAAAATCCACCAGCTGCTCCTCGGGAGGAAGACGGACAATCTCTTTTTGTATAATTACGGCCTCTGAAAACCCGCTGGAGGGTTAGCTGTGAGTCAGTTCTGACTTAAAGGCAATGACTTGACTTGACTTGTAAGTTTGTTAATATGATAGAAATACTTGTGGTGACTCGAAATCAAACTCGAGACTCAAATGCTCCCATGTTAGGCAGGAGATACAAAGACGTAAATATCACTCACTCATTACCATTGATTGAACTCATAGCTGACCCTCCAGCAGGTTTTCAGAGGCTGTAAATCACACAGAAGGAGATTATCCTGTTTCCTCCTCTGAGCAACTAACGGTTTCAAATTGCCTGCCTTTAGGTTGGCAGCTCAACTCCCTACCCACTGGGCCACCAGAGCTCTGTGAAAATATAGTAAGTCATAAAATAATATGAAGAAGAAAGCCTGTAGCAAACATGCCCTATCTAGAGTCATCCCAGCTTGGATTAATAACAAAACAAAGGAACCAAAACAGTGTTTTGCCAAATAAAATATGTCTGTTCCCAGGCTGCCAGGTCTCAGTATCTGTCTTAATGTTCCAACATGAATGATAAACAAACACAGATGTGTAAATAAAATGTGGCAATATTTTCCTGATACTTTCTTAGACCTTCCCCTGGTTCTGTTGTGTCTTATCTGACTTACCCAGGCGGAAGCATAATGGAGAGTAGCAATTTTACCCATTATCTTCTCCTCAGCATTATTTAACATATCTTTTAACTGAGAAGGAGCTTGCCCTCATGGTCTGTCCCAAGTCGGACAGTCTGTTACTCCATGATTATCCAGTTTGTGTGCTGACCTGTTGAGCTGCTTTCTGTGGAAGAGGGATAATATCTTCCCATAAAGATTCACAACCACAACAAGATAAAGGTAAATAATCCAATAGAAAAATGGGCACAGGATATGAACAGGCACTTCACCGAAGACGACATTCATATGGCTAACAAGCACATGAAGAAATGCTCAAAATCCCTAGCCCTAAGAGAGATGCAAATTAAAACAACTATGAGATATCAT
>NW_006399782.1:503068-504262 GCF_000299155.1 Elephantulus edwardii | reverse complement strand
ATTCACAACCTCTAAAATGTGATAGAGGGTTGCTATGAGTAGGAATCAAATAACAGCAGTGAACTTGGTTTGATTTCTGTTAGTTGAGGAAGTTCCTAGTGACATAAATGATGCTAGACTACTAGCTTCCAGATTGGTGGTTTGAATCCACCTCACGTCACCTTGCAAGACAGACAAGGATGCTTGCTTTTACAAATCACAGCCTTGGGAACTCCATGGAGCACCTCTGCTCTGCACACATGGGGCACTTGTGAGTCACACTTAAGCCAACAGCAATCAACAACATGGGCTCAGAGTTTAAAACACAGTGTTCTGAAGTTTTTGCAAAGCATTTCCATTTCTGTTTTCCCAAAGATATGTTTTTGTAAAACCTGGAGAAAGGAGGGGTGAAGAGATGGGATTTAGGACTTTCTCAGGGTAGTGAAGCAATTTTGTGTTTCTTTTAGGGTAAATCAGGAATTAATTTCATTTTTCCTCAAGACAATGCTGTATGAATATTACTCCTAACCACAGACTTTTAATTTCTGCTCCCACCGTTTTCCCTTCAGCCATGCAAATAAACTTGGCATACAAATTTTTTTAAATCTTTTTTCCATTCATTAATATATTGCTTATTGGTCTAGTTGTGAAGGCTTTTTTAAAAAATACATTCGTTTGCTTACAAAATTCATAAACATTTTATTTCACACGATTCTTTATTCACATTGTGTTTTATACACTCATTTTCATGCATTATGTTTTCTAAAATTAATCACCATTGGATCTTGTCCATGATTAGCCTGTCTTTTCAGGTCTCTGCTGGATCCTTCCCATTTTTTCACCCCTCCCTCCACCTACCAAATTGTGCAACGTTGTGGTTTTGCTCTTATGCATCCTTACCCCTCTGCTCCCACCTCTTCACCTGTTGGGTCCCCACAAATATTTTACCAATTATCCTTCTATATTTATAATAATGGTGTTACGTAGTATTTATCCTTATAAGACTGAGATAGTTCACTCAGTATTATGCTCTCCAGTCTTTCCGGTTATGTTGTATTTTTCTAAATCATTGTTCCTGAGTGCTGCATAATGTTCCATCATGTGAATGTACCATAATTTCTCAATCTATTCAGTTGAGGTTGGACATTTGGGTTGTTCCCATGTTCTTGTGATGATATATAACACTACTATGAACATTGGTGTAAAAAAATCATT
>NW_006399782.1:488344-502911 GCF_000299155.1 Elephantulus edwardii | reverse complement strand
TAAAACAAATAAGTTTTATTTGTTTTATTTTTACTCAGTTCTGTTTTACTAGGGGTATATTCCTAGTAGTGAAATAGCTGTGTCATACAGTTTCTATGTTCAACTTTTTGAGGAAATGCCAAACTGCCTTCCAGAGTGGTTGCACAATTTTACAATCCCACCAACAGTTCCCACCTCTCCACATCCTCTCCAATATTTATTACTTGCTGTCCTGCTAAACTTTTTCAATGCTACTGGGTGAGATGGTGTCTCATTGTGGTTTTGATTTGCATCTCTCTTATTGCCAATGATTTTGAGCATTTCTTCATGTGTCTGTTGGCCATCAGAATGTCTTTCTCTGTGAAAATTCTTTTGCCCATTTTATAATTGTGTTATAAGTCTTTTTCTTCTGGAAGCTCCTATAGGAGTCTACAAACTTTTGTTCTTAGACCCTTGTCTGAGATGGTATTGACAAATATATCTTTTTATTTGGTAGGTTTTCTTTTCACTGAGTTGGAAAACGTTTTTGATGAACACAGAGATTTAATCTTTAGAAAGTTCCATTAATCAATTTTATCCTTTCTAGACTGTACATTTCTGACTTTATTTGTCAGCTTCTTTATACTATAGATGAGGCTGTCTAAGTTTTGTCCCAGATTGTCTCTTATGAAATTTATGGTTTGGAGCTTTATTCCCAGATCCACCTTGAGTTGACTTTTGTGTTTGGTGTGAGATGTGGATGCTGTTTCAGCTTTCTGCAGGGAGTAGTCCAGTTTGCCAGCACCATTTGCTAAAGAGGTTGTCATTTCCTCATTTACTAGGTTTTATTTCCTTGTTGAATATCTGTTGACCATAGATATATGGGTCCATTTCTGGGTTTTGGATTCTTTTCCACTAGTCTATGTGCCTGGTTGGGTTACTACCACTGTGTAATAGGTTTTGAGGGCAGGGAGTGTTATGCCTCCCACTTCATTTTTGTTTTTCAGAGGGCTTTTTTTTATTCAGAATCTACAATTTTGTATTTTATTGTATTGGTGGGTAAATGACATCATGTATTTATCAAAACTCACAAGACTGTACAGCATAAATACTGAATACTAATGTAAATTATAGGAGTTGTTGTTGTTGTTAGATGCTATCAAGTTCAGTGCAACCCATGTTGTTGTTGTTGTTATGTGCCGTTGAGTTGCTTACGACTCATAGCGACCCTATGTACAACAGCCCTAAACTCTGCTCTGTCCTGTGCCAATCGCACTGTCTCTGACACTCCCATACCGATTGCCCCCGTCACCAAATCAATCCATCTCCCAGAGGGCCTTCCCCTCCTGACTCTGCCCTCCACCCTCCCAAGCATGATGTCCTTCTCCAAGGACCAGTCTCTCCTCACAACATGTCCAAAGTATGTTAGATGGAGCCTCAGAATCCTTGCCTCCAAGGAGCCACCCGGTTTAACCCTTTCCAGGACAAATCTGTTTGTTTTCCTAGCAGTCCATGGTACCCTCAATACTCTTCTCCTGCACCACAGCTCAAAGGCATCAATTCTCCTTCTATCCTCCTTGGTCATTGTCCAGCTCTCTGATGCATAACAAGTGATTGTGAAGACCATGGCCTGTATCAAACGCACCTTAGTCTCCAGAGAGACACCATTGCTCTTCAGTACTTTGGAGAGGTCCCTAACAGCAGACTTTCCATGGCAATATGCCTTTTAATTTCCTGGCTACTGGTGCCAAGAGTGTTGACTGTGGAGCCAAGCAAACTGAAGCTGTGAACAGTCTCAATCTCTTCACCATCCATCCTGATGCTGCCAATCGGTCCAGTGGTGAGAATCTTTGTCTTCTTGACATTGAGCCTCAATCCATATTGGAGGCTGCAGTCCTTGACCCTCTGCAGCAGGCGCTTCAGGTCCTCCTCAGTTTCAGCAAGCAGGGTTGTGTCATCTGCATAACGCAGATTGTTGATAAATCATCCACCAATCTTGACCCCACATTTCTTCTCATAGAGCCCAGCCTCCCGGATAATCTGTTCTGCCTATAGGTTGAAAAGGTATGGAAATAGGATGCATCCCTGGTGTACGCCCTTCCCAATTTTGAATCATGCAGTGTTCCCTTGCTCTGTTCTGACGACTGCCTCCTGGTTTCGCATTAGCATGATCAAGTGTTCTGGGATTCCCATTCTTCTCAGAGTCAGCCACAGTTTGTTATGATCCACACAGTCAAAGGCCTTTGCGTAGTCAATGAAACACAGATAGACATTCCTCTGGTATTCTCTGCTTTCACCTAAGATCCATCTAACATCAGCTACAATATCCCTAGTACCACGACCCCTTCTAAACCCAGCCTGGACTTCTGGTAGTTCTCTGCTGATGTGCTGTTCCAGTTGTTTTTGCATAATCTTCAGTAAAATCTTGCTTGCATGTGAAATCAGTGAGATTGTTCTATAGTTTCCATACTCTGTTGGGTCACCTTTCTTTGGGATAGGAACAAATAGTGATCATACATACAACAGATCTGAACCCTGTCCTATCCTGTGCCAGCCTCACACTTCTTGACACTTTAGAGCCCACTGTGGCAGGCACCATGTCAATCCATTTGGTTGAGAGTCTTCTTCTCTTTCGTCAACCCTCTGTCTTTCCAAGCATCACATCCCTCTCCAAGGAACAGCTTTTCCTACAAACATGCCCAAAGTATGTGAGGCAAATATTTATCATCTTTGTCTCCAAAGAGCACTCTGACTGAGCCCTCTTCGAGACATATTTGTCTGTCCTTTTGCCAGTCCATGAAATGTTCAGTATGCTCCGCGGCCAACGTAGGCGGTAGGCGCGCAGCTAGCCTCACTCCTCCCATGCCTTAGAGGTTGGTGGGTGATTGTTGTGCAAAAGATGCCATGAAAAGGGAAGCTTTGTTTCCAAGAGGCAGGGACAGGAGAGTTTAGGACCCCTTTCTGTGTCTTGCTTTTGTGAACAGATTTTAAATAAATCCCTATGCCCCACCTGGTCGTTCTTGATGAATCACAGGCAAGGACCCACTTCTGAGGTATGTGCCCTGCCAACAAAACTGCTCTAAAAATAGTCTTTTTAAAAAACAAAAACTAATGTGTTAGACATTTCCAAAAAATTAAAACCTTGGTATTTGGGGATAACTACATTTAGAAGTTACTCAATATATTTCCCAGCAGAGAATGTTAATCAGCACTGCTTTAAATAAGTAAAAGCAGAATACTGGGGGGGGGGGCATATTAAGAAAAAGAAAAGTATTTTGACAAGATTATATGTGTTTGAGAAGGTTCTAGAGAATTAAGAGGTTGGTTTGGAGAAGGCCCAGCTCTGGGGTGATTGTCTTTCTCCTTTTCTTCCCTTTCTGTTCAATTAAAGTTGGTTGAATGGCACATTTTCTTCACAGATCTTCTAGTTGCTATTAGGTGCTGGTGGAGTTGATTCCCATTCCCAACAACCCTCTGTACGAGTCAAAGCTTACTTGGATCCTGACCTGTTCTCATAGCCTCCACTGCACTCAAGCCCATTCATTGCCCTGGTTTACTGTGTCAGTCTGTCAGTCCATCGCGTGGCGTGGCCTCTTCTGATGACCCTCCTTTCCAAGCATGAGGCCCCGCTCTCAAGGACTTCCTCTCCTGCCAAAGGTTTGTGAGGAAAAATCTCAGCATCCTTGCTTCCAAGGAGCACTCTGGTTCACTTCTTACAAGACAGATTTTATTTTATTTATTTATTTATCTATCTATTTATTTATTTATTTTTGCAATCCAAGGCATATTAAATATTTTTTTGTCAACCTCACAATTTAAAGCCATCAGTTCATCTTTGGGTTTCCTTACTGGCTGTCCAACATTGACATACATTCCATCCATCTTTGGTCTTCTTGAATAAGTGCTTTAAGTCCTGTTCTCTTTTAACAAGCTAGGTTGTGACATCATCTCCATGTTACCGGCTGTTGATGAATCTTCCTCCCAAACGTGTTGTTGGTTTTGGGTGCCGTGAAGTTGACTAGGACTCATAGCAACTTTATAACAACAGATCTGAACCCTGCTTTATCCTGTGCCATCCTCATAATCTGTGACACACTCAAGCCCATTGTGCCAATCCACTTGGTTGAGGATCTTCCTCTCTTTCATTGACTTTCCACCTTTCCAAGTATGATGTCCTTCTCCAAGGAGTAGCCTCTCCTAGCAATCTGCCCAAAGTATATGAGACAAAACTTTGCCATCCTTGCCTCCAAGGAGCACTCTGGCTACACCTTCTCCAGGACAGATCTGTTTGTTCTTGAGATATTCCATACTACTCCCCAACACCACAGTTCAAAGGCATCAAGTTTTCTTCTGCCATCCTTATTCATTGTCCGGCTCTCAGATGCACAGCAAGTGATTGAAAAGGCCATGACTGAACCAAGTGCGCCTTGGTCCCCAAAATAACATCACTGGAGATGTTACTGACTGCAGACTTTCCTAGTGCTGTTAGTATGGGAATAGTATTGAATGGTAAACTGATTTCATCAAATAGGCATGTATTACTGTTGTGACAGCTCAACATTGATCCCAGGCCTTGTTGCCTTGTGACTTTCTCCCCTCAAGAGCAAGGCCCTTTGGTCCTGATCTCGTGCCACTTTTCAGTCCCCTTGAATCATCTTACATCTACTTACGACTTGCTGGGTGCGACTTTTCCAAGCTCTCATTCTGCCTGCAACTATTTATTTTTTTTTAATTGTGATGAAAATATACACAGCAAAACATTTGCCAATTCAACAACTTCTACATATGAGAAATCTGGGACGCTTCACAGATTTGCATGTCATCCTTGTGCAGGGGCCCTGCTAATCTTCTCTACATTGTTCCAATTTTAGTGGATGTGCTGCTGAAGCCAGCACACAGCTATTATATTTTTTAAGTGTATTTATAAAATTGAAGATTGGATGGCAATTAAGCCTAAAGAGAAGGCTTGGATGGGGTGTGATTGCTAGGGAAAAATGCATCGCTATCCTGATATCTCCACCCCTTTCCTGCTTAAAATAGGACTTGGCATCTCCATGTGGGTGAGACGTGGTAAGCGTGAATCTAATCATCTAATTTCTCCTAAATCTTTATCTGTTGCCATGGACCTTTTCAAGGAGAACAGCTCCACTGACAGCATGACTCCCTTCCCACAGAAAGGAACCTGCCAGAGTTTGAACCTCTTTTTCTCAAGGTGAGGGCTCCCCAGAGTCACTGGAGTCTTCCTAAGTTCTCAGATCAGACTAGGCCACCATCCTCAGGAAGTGAGTAGAAACTTCGAATGTGTCTTAGAAGGTTAGTGTGAGATATGCCTCTGGGTTAGATGCATTCACATCAGGGGACACACATTAGAGAGGCTTCTACCCAGCCCTACCAAGCTTACAAAACCAGAGAGTCAGGGTCAGAACAGAGCAATAATCCTGGACACACAACACTCATCATTTCCTGCAAAACCTTGTCCCCTACCCTGATAATAGAAGTATCCATTGCTAGTGTTTATCAAGCATTGGCCACATGCCAGATTCTGTACTAACTGCTGCACATGCATGATCTCATTTAATTTTCATAATTCATTTATCTTTTAATACTTCATAATGAAGTGAGAACTAATATCATACCAATTTTACAGCAAAGGACACACTGAAAGGGTTGCCAAAAGTGAACCTTTTTTTTAATTTCACAATTCTGACCCTAAATCTGGTCCCACTGTGTCATTCTAAGACCTATGTTGTTGTTGAGTGCCACTGAGTTGGAACCAACCCATAGCTGACGCTCCAGTGTGTTTTCAGAGACAGGTAACCACATGGTGGGAGATGCCTGTTTTTCTCCTGCAGGTGGATTCAAACTGCATACCTCTGAATTAACAGTGTTACTCCTTACCACTAAGCCACCAGAGCTCCCTGTGGTTATTATGGCTGGAGAAGAGTGTTTCATATACCATGGACTGCTAGGAGAACAAACAGGTTTTTCCTGGAGAGGGTGAAACCAGGCTGCTTCTTGGAGGCAAGGATTCTGAAGCTTCATCTGACATATTTTGGGCATGTTGCAAGGAGGGACCAGTCTTTGGAGAGGGACATCATGTTTGGGAAAGTGGAGGGACAGAGCAGTAGAAGAAAACCCTCAATGAGATGGATCGAATCAGTGATTGGGGTAATGGGAGTGGGTGTGGCAGAGACAGTGAGTTTGGCACAGGATAGAGCAGGGGTTAGGGCTCTTGTACATAGGGTCACTATGAGTCACAAGGAACTCGACAGCACATAACAATAACAACTTATAAAAGTTCCTGGTGATTAGTTCTGGTGTTGGAAAAGAGTACTGCCATAGACTGCCAAAAGAACAAACAAATAAGTCATGGAAAAATTTCAACCAGAATGTTCTTTGGAGGCAAAGATAACAAAGCTTCGTTTCTTATACTTTGGACATATTGCTAGGAGAGGCTATTCTTTGGAGAGGGACCTCATGCTTGGAAAGGCAGAGGGTCTGCAAAAGAGATGAAGACCTTCAAGTGGATGGGCTGACACAGTGAGTGACACAATGGGCTCTAGTTTGTCAGGAAGTGTGAGGAGGCACAGGATAGGACAGGGCTCAGATCTCTTGTTCATAAGGTCGCTATGGTTTGATGGCACCTATCAACAACAACTCTTGCTGCTAGGGCTCAAAAATTCATTATCATCTGGGTTTCAGTCACACAGTTGTGTACAGTTGTGTCCTGAGGGCTGTAGATAATAATCACTTGCCCATGGTCTGTTATTCTATTTAACACAATTTGATGTCCATGACATGACCAAGTTTGAACTTCTTAGTAGATATCATGGTCAATGTCACACCAAGTCCTGCAGCTGGGAACGGGGGACCATAACCAGGATCCCATCCTTGTCCCCTTTTGCACCACAACAAAGTCTCTTCCAGTCCTTTTTCCCTTCTCTTACCAAACACTGCCTCCTCCTCCCAATTCCTCTCTGATCTTCATTTCCTTTTCTGTTTTAAAGGAGGGAGATTTGAGTGTAGAAAACAAAGCTCTCTTTCTGGTTTGCCAGTCTTTTGCCTCTCCTTTTCTATCATCTGTTAAAAGGCTTCTAATCAATCCTGCCTGGATCTGTTAAGAACCTTCTAATCAAGCGCTTCCACTCATGCCCTACGGCCACTCTCCTTACATTGTACCTAGATGTGACACCAGCAGCTCCCTCCAGAAGACATCCACATGGCCCTGTTCCATCACTGCTGGGAGTTGATCAGGTGGGTGGACTAATGTTAGGGGTCATTTCTGGTTTTCAAGAGTTCACGTGTAAGACAAGAGGCCTACTCTTGTGTTCTTCAAGGCTAATTATCTTCTCGACTACACAGGCACCTTTAATACTTTATCTCATTTCATTATCACAGGATCCTAAGGTGGTTTTGCCTTAACTTTGCAAATAAGAAAGATGAAGGGGTGAAATGATCCCAATATCCACCAACAGATGAATTGTTGTTTTTGTGTATCATCGAGTTGGAACCGACCCATAGCTAACTCTCTGGTGGCTTTTCAGAGGCATTAATCAAACAGGAGAAGATTGTCCATCCTTCACCAGCAAAATATGATACATGCAGGCAATGGACTATCATTTGGCCATAAAGACAAAGTCTTAATATATGCTAGAACATGGAGAAAACTTGAAAATTTTCGTGTGTGGAATAAATCAATCACAAAGGAACAAGTACTGTATGATTCCACTTAAATAACAAGAACATGCAAAGTTTATTAGTGGTTACCATGAGCGGGAGGGGTGGAAGGAGATGGGCCATTATTTGGAAAGCAGTGAGTTTCTGTTTATGATGATGGGAAATATGTCAATGGTGATGGACGATGAAACGAGCTCTGGTGGTGTAGTGGGTTAAGCACTTGGCTTCCAATCACAAGGTTGGTGGTTCAAATCTCCTGGCCACTCTACTAGAGAAAGATGTGGCAGTCTTTCCCGGGATGAGACCCTACGGGATAGTTCTGTCTGTCTGTCCTACAGGGACACATTCTGACTTGGAATCCATCGTGCAGCAACATTTGTTTTGGTTTGTGGAAGATAGTTATGTGGCATGATTAACATAATTGATAACACTAAACGAGACACCTGAAAAATCTGAAATTGGCAAATGTTGTATTATATTTATTTTTACAATAATAAAAAAATTTAAACAAGGAAAATTTGGGGCTTTGGGTTTTTTTTTTTTAAAGAAAAATAGAGCCAAAAGGAAAGCTGAGTTTGAGAGAGGCTAGGGATTTGCCCAAGGCTATTTGGGTAGTAATGCTTCCACTCTGGATTCCAACCTCGGCCTGTCTGCTTTCATTTCTTTCTTTTTTAAAAACAAAACAAAACAAAAAAAACACAACTTTTGTTTTCCTTTTTAAACTTGTTTTTAAATTTTATTTTATTATTTTGTGTGTGTGTGTGTACCGTCAAATCGGATCTGATTGGCACAGGAAGAGATTGTCCCTCCTTCTCCAGCAGAGCATCTGGTGGATTCGAAACACTCATCTCTGGGATTGCAGTGCCACTAGGCCACCAGAGCTCCCTAAACTTCTGTTTTTTAAGCCCTGCCTGGGCTGCTCTTACTACATCACCCCGACTTGCCATTCTTCCCACCTTCAAAAGCGCCCTTCACTTCTTTTTTTTTAATTGTAACTTTAGTGAAAATTTACAGACAGAATGGGTTTTCATTCATTGATATACTTTCCTTTCTCCTCTTCCCCTAGTTATCTTTCTAATACATGTCTGTTTTCAGATTGTCAGTTGCCATCCACGCACTGTCTAACCATCCATTTCCTTCAGAGAATACCTCTCTTCTCCCATTCCAGTGTGATGCTGGTGTTGACATTATGTGCCGCAGTTTAATATACTGTGACTCATAGTGACCCTGTGAACAATAGCTCTGAAACCTGCTCTGTCTATCCTGAGCCAACTGCACTGTCTCTGGTCCTCCTGACCCCATTGCCACAGTCACTGTATCAACCCATCTCATCCAGGACTTTCCTCTCCTGCACTGTCCTTTCCAAGCATGATATCCTTTTCCCAGGTCTGGTCCCGCCTGGCCACATGGCCAAAATATATGAGATGGAGTTTCAAAATCCTTGCCTCCAAGGATCAACTTGTCCCTCTCCATGTAAGACCTTTTGTTCTCTTGGCAATCTATGGTGTACTCTTCTCCAGCACCACAATTCAAAGGCATTGCTTTTTTTTCTGTCATCCTTAGTCATTGTCCAACTTTCTGATACATAGCAAGCAATTCAGGAGACCACGGTCTAGATCAGGCATACCTTAGTCTTTAGACTGATATCGTTGCTCTTTAGTGCTCTGGAGAGGTTCCTGATTCCAGTGCAATTTTCATTCTCTATCTACTCAGACCTTGAGGAGGAGGTAAGCTCAATTGTGGGGATGGTTTTGGTGACAGAGAGGGTACTCAGGAGAGAGAATGAAGCAAAAAGGTGAGAGATACAAATGGGTGTCCTTGAGAAGCTGTGGGGCATAGCTCTGGGGTCAGGTTAGCTGACATCCACCATTGCTGTCTTTGTGATAAGCAACAGTCGCTTCACCCTTCTGTGCCTCAGCTCCTTCCACATTAGGAGTAATGCCTGGTGTCTCTCCACATCCCAGGGGCAGGTCTTGTTAAGAATCAACTGGATAATAGGTATGTGAGCATTTTGCAAGCTATGTAGCATGTTACATGGATGTAGAAGACTGCGAAGACGAAGAATGGGGGGGGGGGAGTCGTTGAAGGAAAGATGCTCTCAGATGGCTGTCATGCAGTCTTTATGTTTTACTTTCTTGTAAATTTTTAGAACATCTCATTTCTATTGAATTGAACCCAACTCATAGCTGATCCTCCAGCAGATTTTCTGAATCTGTAACTAGCACAGAAGGGGATTGTCCATCTTTCTCTTGAGAAACTGGTAGTAGTTTTGAATCAACAGATGTACCACCTTTGAGTTAACAGTACAATTCCCTACAGACTTGTCGCCAGAGCTCCCTAAAAGACATGTTGCTGTCCTTGTCAAGTACTGTCAAGTTGGAACTGACTCATAGCTGACCTTCCAGCAGGTTTTCAGAGGCTGTAAAATGTACAGGAGAAGATTGTCCATCTTTTTTGTGTAGAGCAGCTGGTCGATTCAAACTATCTGCCTTTGGGTTGGCAGCACAACTCCTTACCTCTAGGCCACCAGGGCTCCCCCTAGAAGGCATACGACCTACTATTTCTCAGTGCACTTACAGTGCCTAGTAAGATATTACCTCACATAGACACAGTGTGTTATAAAAAGATAATAATAATCAAAAGCCAAAGCATTGCTGTCAGATTCCAACTTACTGCAACTCTCTGGGTTAGAGTTTAACTATTCCATAGAATTTCCTTAGCTGTAATCTTTATAGATGTAAATTACCAGACCTTTCTTGCACAGTATGATTGGGTGTGTATGAAGTGCCAGCCTTTAGGTGAACAGTCAGATGCAAGCCACCCGCAACCACCTAGCAGCCCTCCATAAGCTATAGACATGCAGACACTAGACATCCAGAGAGTAAGGAAGTACAATGTTGACTTTTCAAATACAGAAGAACATCCTGGGTGTATACACCAAAATTGGAGTGGAGGAGGGTTAGTTGGCTACAAGCTGTTAGCATGGATCTGATGGTTTAAAAAATTAGAATAGTAGACATGCAATAGTGAAGTAAACAATGTTCCTATTCTAGGATCAGTCATTCTAGTCACAGCTGCTGACCCCAGAGAGACAGCCACACGTACACATGTGCACAGGAGTAATGATCATGGTCAAGAATGTTCATCACAGCATTGTCTGTGGACGCTCACCAACAGGAGGAGCGAAAAACATTGTAGAAAATTCAACAGCTCATTAAATAACTGTTAAACCAGACATTTGAAAAAGTAAGTTCTAGAAAGCCACCTACAGTGTTCACAGTGTGTCTCAGGGATTTCTCTAGTCTTGATTAGTCAGCTAAGTCAGAATTTATTAAGAACTTGTGGTTTTGTTTCTCAGTTCTCTTCTGTCCTATCAGGACCAGTCTGGGGTGACCCTGAACATAATGATCAGTAGTGAGGGCTGAGCACTGCCTAATTCTTCTGGTCTCAGTGAGGCTGTACTTCGTGTGGACAGAATTGTAGTTTCTTCTTTGAGCCTTGAGACTTCCCCCACCCCCACCCCTTTCTGCCTTGCCATGAAACAGTAAAGACTACTTCATCTGGACCAGTGAAAACCAATGCAATTGTAAATTGTTTTACTGTACTTCATAAGTAATGCTTTTATTTTTTAAAAAACCGAAGGACTATTGGCACCATTTTTCCAATAATATGTGTTTACTTTGTGTTCTGTGTCACATTAGGATATTTCTCAAAATGTGTCAAACTTTCTAATGCTATTTCACATTTGATAGATTACAGAATACTGAAAATAGAAGTTTTATATGCTCTTTTGTTATTGTGTGCACAGCTGACCCTCCAGTGAGTTTTCAGAGACATAAATCGTACAGGAAGAGACTGTCCGTCCTTCTCCCGCAGAGCACCTAGTGGATTTGAACCGTGTACTTTTGGGATTGCAGTGTAGCTTCTTACCACTAGGCTACCAGAGCTCCCTTTTATATAATTCTAGAAAAGAAAACAAAACAAAAAATATTATGTGACTCACTTTATTACATATTAACTTTATCATGGTGGTCTGGAACAGGACACACAGTAGTATCTCGAGGCATGCTTGTAGTTGTTTGACCACTTATAAGCTTCTAAGACCCCCAAAACCTCACCCAATTAGAATGTAGAATATAATCTTTGTGAACCTTTTTCCTTATGATTTTAATGAAAGTTTACAAAACACATTGTTGGGGTTTTTAGCCAATCATTCGTGTATATTTTGTTTCATAATGTTAATTATACCACATACACTATGTGACTACACATCATTCTGTATTGTCCTTCCCTTCCCCCACCTTAATAAGTGTTCACTCTCTATGTGACATCAGGACTGGATGAAGATTCACCATCAACACACATTATGCAGATGGTACAACTTTGCTCACAAAAACTGTAGAGGACCTGAAGCATTTGCTGCAGAAAGTCAAAGACTGTAGCCTTTGTAGACTTGGAGCTCAACATCAAGAAAACAGAGATGCTCACCACTGGGAAAATTGGCAGCATCACGATGGACAGTGAAGAGATTGAGATTGTTAACAATTTCAGCTTGCTCAAATCTACAATCAACACTCTTGTGACCGGCAGTCAGGAAATCAAAAGACTAATTACATTGTAAAAATCTGCTGTCAGAGATCTCTACAAAATGCTAAAGAAAAACGATGTGAGTAGAGACTAAGGTGTGCCTGATCCAGGCCATGGTCTTTGCAATTACTAGCTCTGTAACAGAGGACTGGGAAATGAATAAGGGTAACAGAAGAATAACTGAGTTGTGGTGCTGGAGAAAACTGTTGACCATACCATGGACCACCAAGAGAAGAAACAGGTCTGTCTTGGACAAGGTGAAACCAAATTTCTCCTTGGAGGCTAGGATTTTGAAACTCCATCTCACACATTTTGGGCATGTGGCCAGGAAGGACCAGTCCTTAGAGAAGGACATCCTGCTTGGAAGGGTGGAGGGACAGCACAGAAGAGAAAGATCCCAGATGAGACGGATTGATACAGTAATTGGGGAAATGGGGGCAAATGTTTTGGAGGCAGTGAGACTGATTCAGAATAGGGCAGGCTTCAGAGCTGTTGTGTATAGGGTCGCTATGAGTTGCTGGTGATTTGACAGCATATAACAACAACAACGCCCATCTTCACCTCACTGGTAGCCACATTAGATGGATTCTCTCTGTATCTAAGCCTTTCTCTAGCTTTTTTATAATGGTGGTTTTATGCAATATTTATCATTTGAGACTGACTTGTACCTTAATGCCTGTTGATGAAGTTGTGTCATGTAATTATGGTCTAAGCGTTCAAACCCAGAAAATTAATCCAATGAGGTGTTTGGTTATGTCTGAGAAATATTCATAATGGTGTTTACAGACACACACACACACACACACACACACACACACACACACACACACACAAGTATGTGCCCAGATACATGTATATTTCTTGTTTTGTACCATCAATTCAGAACCAACCAATAGCCAACCCAACAGCTGACCCTCCAATGGGTTTTCAGATGCAGTTAATCATGCAGGAGGAGATTACTCATCCTTCTCTTGCTGGAGCAGCTGGTGGATTCGAACCATATACCTTTAGGATTGCCCTGCAGCTTCTTGCCACTAGGCCACCTGTGCTTCAGTCCCAAAGGTATGCAGTTTGAGTACACCAGCTGCTCTGTGGGAGAAGGATGGGCAATCTCCTCCTGCGTGATTAATTGTCTCAGAACACCCACCAGAGGGTCAGCTGTGGGTTGGTTCTGACTTGATGGCACACAAAAACAACAATGTGTATTTAGATACATTTATATTTGCACATTTTTACACTTTGGAGGCCAGGATGCTAAACCCTTGTCTCGCATACTTTGGTTATGTTGCTAGGAAAGGCTACTTCTTGGAAAGGTCAGCAAAAGAGAGAAAACCTCTCAATGAGATGGATTGACACAGTGACTCTAGCAACGAGTTCAAGTGTATCAGAGAAGATGGAGGAGGTGCAGAAGAGGACAGGGTTCTGATCTATTGTTCATAGGATCCCATTGAGTCATTCTCAACTCAATGGTGCTTGTCGACAACCTGGTGGCTTCGTCTGTGGGAAGCTGTGCTGCTGGCCAAATGACTACGCCTCTGTCATGGCTCAAATCCAATGGCTGCTCCTCAGAAGAAAGATGGGCAACCCCCTCCTGTGCCGTTTATGGCCTCTGAAAACCTGTGGGGGGCCAGCTATGAGTTGGCTCCAGCTCAGTAGCAGTGACTTGACTTGATGTGCGTCTATATTTATGTATCCAACAAAGAAATAAGTGAAACCCACAACCATAGTAGGACTGTCCCCACAGGATTTCCCAGTCTATAAATCTAGTAGAAGGAGGCAACCACGTCTTTCTCCCACAGTGCAGCTCGTAGGTTCCAACCACTGTGGTTAAGCCACCTGCTTCCCACATCACTACTTAAGCCAAAACTCCACTGCCCGAGTGTCTATTCTAGTCATGGTGACCTAACAGGTCAGGACAAAACTGACCACAGTGTTCTCAAGACAGTAAATATTTACAGAAGCAGCTGTCTCATATTTATTCCACCCATAGGCACCTTGGAGGATGGCTCTGGTACCTGCTTTTCGATAGTCACCTTTGACCACTCCTGGAACGCTATCCGCTTGGAATTAAGTCGTCATGAGCTGGAATTCACTGGGTGGCAACTAGTGACAATACCAAAATGTGGCTTTTCCTTAACTTCCAATTTTTTAGATCTATCTTGAAATACAATGTTGTTAGTGACAGGATAATATCCTATGCATGCAACGAAGACCTGTTAATAGCATTGTCGTTCAAATATATGCACAACAACCAGAGCCAAGGAGGAGAAAATAGATAATTTCTACCTTTGCAGCCAGAAATCGATTGAACATGTAACCAAGATGCATTAATAATATTGAGTGAC